>NC_054540.1:47295086-47895086 GCF_017654505.1 Polyodon spathula
CTATGCATTTGTATTACTTTATCTCTAACTTCTGTAGAATGCTCTTTGGTCTTCATTTTCCTTCAGATTCACAGCCTTCCCAATGATCCTTCAACAGTGGGGTTTTTATCCAGAAAATGTGACAGCAACTTTAATGGTTCACAGGTGGAGGCCAATGGTAAGGTAATTGTGTCTTCGTTGAGGCAATTTCTTTCATCTGTGCAAACTGGGAGCTTCCACAACACAGGGGTTGAATACTTATGCAAGCAAGAGATTTCAGTTTTTTTATTTTTCTTAAAAATATTTCCCAACATAAAACCAATGTCACCTTACAATAATTGATTCTGAGTTTCAGTGTTTAAATATAAAATATCAAACATATGTTACTTTAATTTTAGATTAAAAACCGGTATACACACTAGTGTCTTTTGAAATGTTTATTTTATTGCAGTTTTCCATTTTTTTAAGTAGTGCTTTATATATGGTAAATTAGAAAATAAACAATTTTATTTTAAATTGTTCCTTTATATACCGTGTTTTGGCTGTGCAGTAAAACTTTGTTTAAAATGTACCGGTGTTTGTATGAGCATAACTGAGGTGGTTCTAGTGTTGAAGTAGTCCATACATATACAGTGTGTGTAGGGGGGGGGTGTCTATGTTTTGTTCGGCCTTTCTACTGGAGATTGCGTGATATTAAGTCAGAAAAACTGTTTTTTGACTGCTGAAACCTTGTGAGCCACAAGCATGATTCCTGCTCCGGCTTACATGTGTTTTTACAGCTATTCATATCATGAGAAAGCGATTGACCCTGCCCTTAAAGTTACGCTTCCAAGAGGACATCCTTTTGCTGTTTCAGATGTATTCGCATGTAAACGTCACACAGTCATGACTGTAGAGTTCATTTTCAAGTGCATGTAAACCAAGCCAATGTGATCTCACTTACATCTGACAAAAGAAACTATCAGATATAAAGAAATTCAGGATGTGTCCGTTAGAGAAAAAAAAAAAAACTGAACTTCTGCAAATTGGTAGAAATGTGTAGATTTGAACAATGTAGCAGGTATAATAATAATAATAATAATAATAATAATAATAATAATAATAATAATAATAATTAGAGTTTGGGAAACTGCAAAATATACTTTAGTCATTATTTCCATGGCTATAATTGGCTACATCAAAGCTGTAGAAAACAGTCTAAAAACTACAGTGCCCACAATGCACCAGAACCCATTTCCACAACCACCCCTTTACCTGCAAGCTCACATGTTGTTGGAGACACACCTGGTCGGTTGATAGAGACGTTTTGGAAGCAGGTGTTTTTCTCTGTATTATTTGAATATATTGAAGTGCTGTACACCATTTTATAGATCATATTGCTTTTTCCAGCCTTACCCAGTGGTTTCAAGGAGAGGCTGTCTGCAGACAAACCAACTGGTAAGACGGATGTGTGTTCCAGTATGTGTGGTTACAGGCCTGTTCAATTTGAATTTCAAATAAACTATTGTCCTGTTCAGTTATTGCTGGTTCCAAGTTAAAAGTGCTTGCCAGATTTTGATTATTGTTTTAAAGGGCTGTGTCATTCACAGTCTACTTTTGAATTTAAGCTGCTTAGGTAAATAGGATCAACAAAAGGCAATGCATTGGTACGTACAGTACTTTGTGTAACGTGAGACAAATCCTGTGCTGTGGCTCTTTATGTATTGTGTAGAGTTAATATACAAGTTTTGTGTTCTTCTATTTGTTTTCCAATATCCAACAGTTCCACAGTCAGTTTTCATATAGTTTAAAAACCCTGCTTTGAAGCAAATTCAAAGGCATAAAGATATATACAATGTCAGTAAAAACATTGCAACACACAGAAACAGCTATTTCAGTGCAATTCACTTATATCGTGATAGTTTAATCTCCTTACATTTGTCGTATTCTTCCTGCTTTTGCACTTCTGTTTAGACACACTGTATACTGTCATCGTTTGTAGGAAGTGAATGTGATTAAAAAAATAAATAAAGGAAGATAAGACATTCTTTTCAAAAGAGAGAAATCTTGAATGCTTTCTTGATGACTGACATTGCTGAAAATTCCCATTTTGATTTTGTGTTTTATACATTCGGCTTCAAATTACATTATATCCTGTATAAGTAAGCATAGGCTTCCATGAGAGCTGGAACATTAAATTCAGCGAATAGTTCCATTATTACCTTGTTACATGCTACAGCAGTGCCATTATCTCTTAAGTAGACCATGATGACTGACCATTTAGTTTTTATTTAGGAGATAAATCCATACAGGGAACTGCAATTTTAAGTTTAACTCTCAATTTAGAAAAAGGTTGTGTTTGGAAAAATTTAAAACTTGGCCTGCGATGTGTCACTAAATGGAGTGCCTGGAGATATGAAGAATTTGAAATCTGTGATTTAGAAAACAGAAAACTTGGTTCATTCGCTTTCCTTTGTCTCCTGCTTGAAGAAGTTAAATGCTGCATACAATAGCAAGATAGGAATACTATTCTGTTTCAACAAGATATTCCTTCTAATATCACCCTTGACTTGCCCATATGTTGCGTTCAAAATCAAGCAGGTCCACCTCTTGCACTTATTACAAAGGATTAAACACTTTTAAGTGTTTAAAACATGTTTGCAGTTACATGTTATGACATTGTATCCTCGCTAAAAGAAACACTGAAAAAAAAAACTATTATATTCATTGCAGTCCTAAACTTCTGTTTCTAAGTGTGAAGGAGGCACACTTTGTCTCAATTGTGTATTATGCTTTAGTTTTAAGCTTTGCAATAATCAGAAAAAAATCCACAGTAGCAGGGTTTTCTAACTAAAAAATAATTGATTTCAATACTTTAAAATTCAATTTAAAATGTTTTAAGGGGCATAGACAATAACAATAATAATAATTACACAAATTAAAAAAAAAAAAACTAATTTCAGGTAACCAGTAACCTTTTACAAAAGGCTGTACTTTGTTAAACAAAGGGCAATTACAAAATGTAAATTAAAATGGCCTACCTTTCTTGTCAGCTTTTGAAATTGGAATCCGGTTACAAGGAAACATTTTCAAGGATGTACTGAAAACAATAAAGACATTGATAAAGAATTGTCGTAGAACCAATTGGCTTATTATTGATGACATGAACCAGTTCTCAATTAGGACAGGGTTTTCTAGTTCCAATGCTATAATGTTTAGCCAGGTTCATTACAAATTACAAATGAGTGTTGGGTTTAAAGGAATGTATTCATGCAGATTTGCCTTATTAAAACTCAACATGCAACATGGCAAAAGTAACTTGCACATGTCAATTTCGTTTCCACCTTTGAGATATAAAGAGTGATCACTGCTTTTTAATCCATTAGTAATAATAACACAAATCTTTGATAGGTTTTTTTAGGATTTGTAGCTTTTTTGTTTAAACGTCTTAGTATCACTTCCTGTGCTGTAGGTCAGATTGTCTGTATTTGGATACATAGTTTCCAGAATGTGTATAATCAACAGACATGTAGTTACACCGAAAAGCAACCAGAAAGCCCTCAAGTTGACAATGCCCCTTCAATTAAGTTTAATATCCCAATAAAAGGAACATTATGCAAATAAAAAAAAGTGAAAGTGTAAAAGGACAACATTAAACAGGTGTCATTAAAGAAAGTGGAAATATAGTATTGTTTCTGACCTTGCTAAATTAAATAAGTCATATCTTTTCATTACAACACAATGAGAAATAGGATCTATGTTAAAAGTTTGGATTAGATTCAATTGAAGGCAGGTATCGTGTTCACTATGTCGAATGTAACTGACAGATGGATGTATGGACATACAGACACCCCCATAAAAAAGAAAACCCTTTTGGCTGTTTTTTTTTTTTTTTTTTTTTTGCAATGGTCTAGTGGTTGTTGGACACCTGACTGGCTTTCCTGCTGGTGCCAGAAAGTCAAGACCACAACATTCCTTCTTATAACAGCCACTCTGTTCATCAGACTCGTCCTGTAAATTTCTGTTTCAATTCAGAACCCCAGTCAGCTCGATTCCTACGTGCTCCTGAACCTAATATGCTGCTTCGTTTAAAATGCAAACCTGATAAAGAATGCGTCTTACTACCTCTGCGTCCACGAGCAGGGAGGGTATTGTCTCAGCCTGATACAATAGCAAGACTGATTCCCCTTGGGGGAAATAAAGCCCTGTCTGGTGCTAGGATCTCATTCAGGCAGCTTTGTGAAGTGCACCCAGGTGTGCTTGAGTGACAGCGCAAGAAAGACCTTTTCTAATTGGGAAATATTGAGTCAGTAACACCCTGCAATATTAATGACCACTTTTTTTTTTATTATTATTAATTAACTGTAAAGTTGGTCAAATTAAGGGTGTAAAAAATTGGTTGTTATTTTACTTTGGTGTCATTCATGTTATTTGATTTCAAATTCTTGTCTTGTTTCTGTTTCATCAAATAGTCACAGTTTAAGTGGAATACAGTGTATGAACACCTTTTCTAGCCCCAGTTTAGCATCCCACAAGGGATGTGAGTGTCATTAATGTGAGACTGCACGCTAGAGATTAAGACTAATTTTATTGTTAGTCTCGCCTTCAACACCAGCGCGAATATACCTTATGACAACTGTGTTGGTAACGAGAGGCATTGAGTGGTGTTCTTTTAAATGTTGTTTTGATCTCAATATTTAATGACTAAGGACATATTAATATCCCAACAGTTCAGTAGTTTGCTTTCTAGAGTTAAATGCAAAACACAGGGACCCTTATGCGCTGATCATGTCTGTCCACTGGGCTGTCTTAGTCGCACTCTATACAGTGAAAATGACACTGCCATGAGTTTACATCAGTCTTCAAACTTTTCTCATACACTCTGAGCAAATACACGATTCGGATTGCATTTGGCAAATATTTACAACGCTGAGAACCCTCTGTATCAGCGTGCACTGCTTTTACCTTTCTTCTCCTTGTTTTGTGTATTAATCAATCAAATGAATGCTGAAGCAGCTGCCAACAGCCTATCCATGCACTATCACTGTCAGACCTGTCGTCTTACCCATTGTGGTTGAAACTGATGTGTTACAGGGAGATGCAGCTTTTATATAAAGTGGTTTGCAGAAGTATTCACCCCCTGCAAAGTTTTCACATTTTGTTGGCACCTGAGCGTACTCCACAGCGCTTTCAAATTAGACTTTACATGTAGAATCTAAACAAAATACTCCACATTGATAAAGTTAAAAAATGCATATAGAATATAAATAAGAAAGATTTACAGAGAAAAACAGATTCATCTCAGTTGCATAAGTATTCAACCCCTTTGCTACTGCAGCCCTAAATCAGCTCAGGTGCAAATGATTTGTTTGAAAGGTCACAAAACTAGTGAAATGGTTTCAGTCTGTGTGTACTCAAAGTGGTTTAACTTGTAGATAATTTATCAGGTATATAAAGACTTTCAAGCTGCAACTCACATAGTGATCCAACAAAGCAACTGTGAAGACCAAGGAGCTTTCGAAACAAGTCAGGGTTAAAGTGGTAGAGAGACACAGAGCAGGAGAAGGTTACAAAAAAAATTCAAAGGTGTTGATTATCCCTCTCAGCACAGTGAAGTCCATCATTAAGAAGTGGAAGATACATCATACCACCTAGACATTACCCAGATCAGGTCACCCTCCCAAACTGAGCAGCCTGGCAAGCTGGAAACTGACCTTGAGAGATCTGCAAAGTCCTGTGTCTGAGGTGGGAGTCAGTGTTCACACATCAATAAGCCGGTCCCTACACAAAGCTGGCTTCTATGGACTGGTGGCAAGAAAGAAGCCATTACTCAAAAAGCCTCATCTTAAAGCATGTGTGGAGTTTACGAAAAAGCATGTACTGCAGACATGTGGAAAAAGGTTTTGTGGTCAGACGAGACAAAAAATGAACTTTTCGGTCTAAATTCAAAGTGTTACGTCTTGCGCAAGCCCAACACGGCACATCACCCAGTCAACACCATCCCAACTGTCAAGCATGGTGGTGGAAGCATGATGTTATGGGGATGCTTCTCTTTAGCAGGGACTGTGAAGCTTATCAGGATACAAGGGAGAATGGATGATACAAAGTACAGGTGAATCCTTGAGGAAAACCTGTTTCAGTCAGCCATTGGGGAGGAAATTTACATTTCAGCAGGACATGACCCAAAGCTCAAAGCCAAAGCCACACTGGAGTGGTTGAACAAGAAGATATTTAAAGTCCTGACTTGAATCCAATCGAAAATTTATGGCCAGTCTTGAAGATTGCAGTCCATTGACGATCCCCAACAAACTGCTGTTATCAGAACTGGAGAAATTTTCTGTGATGAATGGGCAAAAAATTTCACCATCTTGCTGTACAAAGCTAGTAGAGACCTATCCAAAACGACCATAGCAGTAATTGCTGCAAAAGGTGCTTCTACCAAGTACTGACTTAAGGGGCTGAATACTTATGCAACCAGTAAATTAGATTTTGTACATTTTCTTTGCATGTTTTGCTAACATTGAACCTCCTCCTCATATAACAGTGTTCAGTTTAACCACTACAGCTTTGAATAAAAAAAAAGTTGGTTTGAAAAACTGTGCATACATTATTTGTAATTCAACAAAATGTGACATTATTGGTAGGGGGTGAATACTTCTGCAAACCACTGTATTACTGAATCTATGGCATTGAATCCATTTGCATGATAAATTCATCAGTCATGTGAGGGCAGCCCATGACTCTGCAGTTTATTTGAATACTGTTGTCCAGGCCATGCAGGTGAATGTGCATTCCTTCACTCTCTCAGGAGGACCGGAGTATGACCAGGGATTGCACGAGGCAGACCACAGGCAGCAGCGATGGCAGCAGTGGAGGACTGGAGCCCAGAGGACGTGGCGAACTGGCTCAGTCACATTGGCTTTCAGAACCATGCCGTTACCTTCTGGGGTATAAGGATTTTTTACAGCCTCCTGTCTTTTTTTGACCACCTACTTGGTGTTTGATAAGTCACACTCAATAAACACCTCCAAATTACAGTTTATTACTGTTGGGTTTGTGCCACTACTTTTATTGTACTTGTCATGCAATGAGCCTAATATACCATATGCACACATGTTTTCAAAATGTGAGGGTGGGGCATCATTTAGGAGTGCACAGGGTATTAGAAATGTGTAAATGTTTCACTTCTTTGTTTTCTTATATCTAATTAGCACTTGCAACATTATCACTGGCTCATTTTCTTTTGTTTAAGATCACTTGTGTGTGTGTGTCTTTTTCACCTAAACTTGTTTTTCATTTTATCTTGAGTTTCATTGTCTAATATGTCAGCAGAGGGCACTCTATGGAGAAGAAAGAATATGCTTGCTTCCTTCACTGTCAACTGTTCTGAAATACAACTTTATTGTTTGCAGTATTGTAACAAGTTGCTGTTAATAAAGAACTGGATTGCCATGAATTAAAACTCTGGAAAGCAACAGCTATTAGAAGTTTACTTGTACTTGTAGTTAATTGAGAAGTGAGGAAACTGGGGGATCGATTTGGTGTAGACCTCTCATTAATCATTGCTGGCAAGCCAGGAAAGAAAGGGAGTTTCTGATTTGAAATATTTTTGTTTTTCAGAAAATTATGTCTGTGGTCAAGATCTTCTGGAAATCACAGATTCATCTTTAGGTAAGATTAATAGGAATATTTCAGTACATGTATGTGCATGTAAGTGATAAATTGCACATATGCATTATACCTGATCCCTTTCTGTCTAAGGTACAGCAGTGTGCAAATATATTAGAACAAGTAAAGATTTGTTATGTATATCCATTTATCCTGCATGATAACCTCTGGGTGTGAGAATTTCAATTTCCACTCAGTAATTGGTACTATAAAAACAATAGTCACTCATGTGTGAAAATGTTAGACCACTTTGTTCTTTGATTAGGCAACAACTTCTAAAAAGTCTCATGCATTTTAACTTTTAGGGCTATGTGTTCCTTTCCACTTACTATTTTAAATGAACTGCATGCGTGGCCTATTAAAGCCATGAATTAGACTATTTTGCAGGATTTTTAGTTACAGTGCTTTGATTTCATATGAACAGCAAATCAAAACAACGGAAGCAATGGGATTGGGTGTTCCCATACATTTGCACACTGCTGTACAAGTGATGTTTCACATATTTACAACATGTGTGAGTGTACTTTGTTAGCTGATCTGTTTTCACTGTTTTCATTTACTTTGCAGTGTACCTGAAAGTAGTGTTTGTAGCCCTGGATTTGGATTTTAAAACAGAATTTAACCCCCAGAGCATAACTTTAACAAACGAGAGGAGGACATTCAGCCCATCTATACTCATCTGGTTCCTCTTGATCTGAAGGGATCCTTGAGGGATCCCAATGATTTAGCATCACTTTGTCTAGGTGACATTCCATAATCTCACAGTACATGGTTAATGATACCCATGGCTTTAAAATTTGTCAGTTATACACTTGTGGAAAAAATATAATGCTCTGGAATCTAACATTTTGACAGGCTGAGAACGGCTTTATGATTTATTATATCTTAATGGTCCATGAAGAGATTTCACACCAGACAGCACCTGTGGTATCAGAATGTGACCTAAAACTCATTTCAACATTGAAGACATTGAGAAAGATGTTGTGTGTTTCTACATGTTTGTGATATCTGTGTATTGTAAGGAAATGAATGAATACATTTAGAAGCTCTGTTACGAAGGTCCCTCAGACTAGCAGTCGAAGGACAATAGCACAGCGGGCAGTAGTGTGGAAACAGCTGATGCATGTAAGAATGTGACTCTTTTGAAGAACACAATGGTTGACTAAGTGGCGTAGTGGCCTTTCACGTCTGGAGGCCTGGGTGCAGAACCAGCTTAGGATAAGAGACAGGCATTGGTCTCGGCTGAGTCCCCACTGGGGAGTATCCCACATAACCACGACAACCACTCCGGAAATGGAATTCGGCACAGGAAAAGTGTTTGAATTCAATTACCTCTTGGGAATGCAGTGAGACCTTTTTTTTTGTGTCTGTCAGTATTAATTTATTATCTGCACAGGTCTTTCTAAAGAACTTGGGAGGCATATTAAATATTAACGTTGTGTTAACTAATTAATTCTTCTCATTGCTTACATTCACTTAGCAGATCATTTTCTGTTTCAGTCATCACATCCTGGTGACTTTTTAGAACTCAGAAATTAAGAGCACCGCTGTGGCCTCAGTAGAGCTCTGAGAAACATGTCTAATCTTTATTTGGAACTCCAGAGTCTAACCATACCCATAGTAGATGTAAGAAATACTACAGTTGTTCAAAGTGACTTACTGGCATTCTTACATCCACTAGGGGCAGTGTTGCAAGGGGGCAGATTAATTACTCCCTGGTGTACTTGCATATTATACTGAGAACTCTACTGTGGCTATTTTTAAACTTCTGAATTATAAAGACGCTACCAGGACGTGACGGCTGAAATTGAACATGATATACAAAGTGAATCTAAACAAGAAAAAAAGATTCCATTAGATTACTCTGCTGTTTCGTATCCATACCAAGTTGGTCTTTCAGACTCCTGATTCAAACACAGATCATAATCTTCACTTCTTCAGCCCCCCATCCGAGTACAGTTCTGACCAGGTGCGACTGTGCTTCGATTCTCTGATCTGAAGAGATCACAACCCAGAGTGGTACAGTGTTATGTACAAGACATCTCCGCAGGCTTGGAAGTCTCTCATTGTACTGCACATCTAAGAAGCTCCAAGCCGCAGTGTTGTGCTTTTCATTGTAGGTGGAGCTGGGTGTTATCTGAGCTCCCTGCTTTGATGTGATCAACATTCCTCAGAGAGAGCGATCGTGTGGGAAGAACTGATCAATCACTACAATGCCTGCAATTAAATAAACATATTATGCTACTTTATGAATGCACTATATTCATCAGACCAAAACATTTCACAAAAAAAAGTCAGTTGGCTGAAGCTGTGATATCTGTTTATCATGGACATTTTTTTTATTGTGTCTTAAATTAGCTACATATATTTATTTGATCAGAGTGCTTAGGTCTGTTTGTCATAAAGACTTGTATATATCTTGGGTCAGAGCAGTTCTGTCTCCATCTGCTCTTACTTGGCTGGAGTTTTGGATAGGATGAACAGCAATGTTCAACGTGGGCTAATCTGGAAATGAAATCATTTTAATGACTAACCAAATGCATACATTTCTCCTGTGTCAAGCTGGGAGAGTTGCAAGCTGGACTAATGAATGCTTAAATGTTCTTGAGGCACAACCACTTGGATCCTTTAAGACCAAACCTGACAAAGTTCTGAGATCAATCATCTACCAGGATCCAAACGGACTCCACTTGTTCTTTTCTGATAAGAGCAATGTTGATATTCGATCCTGGATCTGTAGCGCTACCCTGCTTCACCTGCGGCTCTAGCTCCTTTCTCCCCTATGAAGAGTTCAGAAGCAATGCAGCGATCGGAATCCGCATGCCTGTATCAGTTAGATTGTGTTTGAAGTGCTCGTTATCAGTGCGCTTTCCATTCTCTGGATTCCCAGTCGCTTTCTCTTGTGTGCAGCCACAGCCCTCTGCTTCTTATCTGCATTCTTGGAATCTCTGTTACAAAGGGAGAATCAAGAGGCGACAGAGTTTCCCAGCCCTGAGTTATGAACATCTCGTTTCAGGAATTCGAATCATGCTTAATGCTATGGTGCACAACACTGGCCTCAAGATCTATTCCAGTGCAGGTCTTTATTCCAAGTAAGTCCTCAACTAGTTATTTGAACTTGCTTTGGGTCAGCTAACTAAATTAAGACTTGATTGGAACAAAAACACACTACTGGCATGATACTTAAAGGAACCTAACTATCTGTCTAACACATGGAACAGAAAGCTTGGACAAAACATAAGGAAACGCTACATACTTTTATGTACATGGTTGTGTGTACATTTCTGATTCATCTGTAATGCGAGTGATGTGTGCTCTGGATATATAAAAGCTGCACCTCCCTGTTGCACATTCGTTTCAATCACAATCGGCAAGAGGACAGACTTTGACAGAGGGCAGATACCAGCAAGTTAGCAGTCGCTTGTGTATCCAAGACACTTTAGTGATACTGTATTATTTATGACCCCAGCCATGGGCTATCTAGAGTGCTTAGATTGGAAACACTGTAACAATTATAAAGTGAAGAACTTGTTCCTTTACTTTTGAATGAGAAATCCTTGTTGACCATTAAATAATGAATTACACCTGAAACTGCTGCACCCCCCCCCATATATATATATATATATATATATATATATATATATATATATATATATATATATATATATATATGTGTGTGTGTGTGTGTGTGTGTGTGTGTGTGTGTGTGTGTGTGTGTAGATCTTTGTTGTTTACCAGATAGCCATGGGCATACAGAAACTTCTCAACCCATGAGTTATTGATTTAAAGATATGTAGCTTTTAAGTTTTGTTTTTGGAATAAAAAAAGTAAAAATGCGTAGTGAACAAGCACAACTTGTATGCTTTTGGTGCTGGCTCTCTTTTTGGATCGATTACTATTCTTGCAAGGAATTCTTTAGTACTCGGGGAGCTGTGTCTTTAAAGAAAATTGTCAAAGTTCCGTACAAAAGCCCTTTGTCATTGTATGGAATGCCAGACTGACATTTTACAAAGCCAACCCAAACCCCAGTTTTTCTGGCTGAGGTCCAATCGCACTTTCAGAAGGAGGGATTTCCCATGTTCAACTTTTGGATTTCTTCGGCATTGCATAGAAAACCAAAAGGGGAGTTTATGTTTTTTTTTTTTTTTTTTTTTTTCGTTTTCAGCTCGTGAGAAGTTGTTTGATGAAGTTGTTGGAACACGGTTCGGGGATTTTGCTGTTTTTAAAGGAAGAGGGAGTCTTTCTTGTATTATTTTCATAGCGGTGCAAAACGATTATTGAATTGTATGGCATCAGCGGATAGGATATTTTTTAGGGAAAGAAAAAACGTGAAGCAGCATTCTGATTCCTAATTTAGCGCTTTTTAGTAACTTTTTTTCTGAGGATCAGCCATATTTTCAAGCCTTCCAGCACTAAAAAACACTGGGATTACCAGAGAAAAAAAGAAAATGTGTGTTAGTGGGTTTTATGAATGCTTTAAATGTATGATTTGATTACGCTGTGCTGCAAAGTTCCGTTTTACATTCCACGCGTTGAATCAGGAGCTAGAAGCAAGGTAAACTAAACTGAATATATTGATAATTTAATTTACAGTAGATTATACTGTTTGTTTGTACCGCCATTTATGTATATTTAGTTTTGTGTTGTAAAAATTTAAAACCACACTGATGCTAAACGTATAAACATACATAATTTCTATCTTAATTAGTTAATGTACTTTTATTGGTGAGTGTTTTGTTTTAAATCACGCATTTGTTTCAAAAATCACAAGAAGTCGTCCAAGTTTATAGTCAGAAAAGCATTTTTGAAGTTGGCATTGGCAGAAGAGAATAATTAGATTCTCGTTCACGTTGAGCCGACTTTGGCAATTGCTGCCAAATACGTGGCTATAATAGTACTGTTCTTGGGGCATTAGCGTGAACATTTTAGGGGGTGTAAAATATTTGCTACACGAGGATTCGAAGTATTGTTCCGATCATGTCTTTTATGTCACATGTTATGTAGCCTATACGAAGTTATCATCTGTACTGCGGTCCAAAAACACAAGTCTGCGGTTTGAGCAGGAGAGAGCGCCTTCTCTGCGGAATGCTCACGTTGAGCTGTATTGTTACCAAGGAGATTACGAAGCTTGGACCACAATTGTCCCAACCAGTCAGTCTATATTGTTAAAGCTGAACATATGTATGTATTTCTACTAATTATTGGGTCCTGCTCACAATTTTAAGGACTGTAGAGTTTTAAAGATAAATCTCAGTATGCCTACTTAAGCCACTTGCAATGCTTTGCAACCTCACGATAACATATACTTGCACTGAATGTGTTTCATGTTTTGGGGATCTCTTAATACATCACATTTAAAACCTCGTACACGTCAGGCTTATTTCACAAGTTTGTCATATTATTTTATCTTATGGGTTAACTTATGTCTATGCGTGATGTGATAATTATGTTATTACATGGAATACATTGCTAATTAGATTTAAATACTCAAGTCCATGTTTACAGAGGTAGCTGGAGGGCAACTAACAGTACAAGCTAATTTGAATTAAACATAATGTCCCAGTGAGAGAAATGGGTTGGACAAACACTTAGAGCCACCTGCTATAACACTGTCAGTAGAGTGTAGATACCCATGTACTGTCAGGATGGCGCTGACCAGAACCCCCAAGCCACCGTGACTGACAGGGTGTAGCTTCTGCATATTGCAGAATACATGTTGGGATTCAGTTTGCAGGAGCATTCATGAAAAGTGTGTGCTACAGATTGCAGGCGCCAGCCCCTAAGTCCAGGACACAGTTCAGATGGTGATGGACCTGGCAGTGTCTGATGCCTGTTGCTTTCAGTCAGAACTGCTGCTGCCCATTTCAATTTGAATGGTAAGCCCCATTCATGGAACCCTCAAACCATAGATCTATGACCTCCCAGAGAACTGTCACAATCATAGTTTTTAACTACCTTGGTCTTGAAATGATATATTCCTTGGTGGCCAGCTGCAACCATTCTAGGGGTTTTTCATCAAGCAGTATTCAAGGCATTTTTCAGACAAGACTGAACTTGGTTTAATCATTGCCATATTCTCTGTTGAATTTAGTGCTCATACAGTAACTCTGTGAGAGCCCCTTTAGTCCTGTTCTCAACACCCTCTGCCATTCAGTCGTGACTTGACAGTGCCCTTTGTTTCCACTGGCAGCAGATCAAGATCAAATGTGTTTGAGTTGGGACTCTATCGGCCTTAGTTAGGATTGTAGGCTGGTGGAACTCAATCTCTCTAAGCTGATGGGGGAGGATACATAGTGAGCTTCCAATGCAGAGGACAGGAGACTTGTAGGAAGAATGGAGCGCTGTGAATCAATTATATTATCTGGGCAATATTAGAGTTAGAAGAATTCATTTCTAAATGGCATTTACATAAAACCTGCTTTATATCATATAGGCGATCTCTGACCTAGGTCATGTCCTTTTGCATATTGGATTTTAGACAGCAGATTGGAACAATGTGAGATTGAGACTCAGATAAAAGGTTGAGAGAGAGACCCTAGATGAAAAGCTAGTGCATTAACTATAATCTTTTGCCTTCCAAGCTCACATAAGGATCTGTTGACTGTACTGAGTAGCTGATTCCTAAATGCTTCGTTTCAGGTCTTTAGCGAAAGCCAACCAACTTCATAACTTGAAAGCAATTGAACAGCCTGTTATTCCACAAGAGCCCTTATGTGAATAACACTTCTGTAGTTTTTTTTTTATCTAGTATGATATTAATACTATTCTGCAAAATGGGTGGTTTTGTGTTTATTTTTGCAATTAGATCACCATCCTAGATAGCTCGAATGTATGTGTTTTTGTTGGAATGGCAGTTTTTCTGGAGAGGATGGATAAGGATTTTGAATTGTAGTAATTTAATAGTTTTGTACTTACTGTGTGGGCCCATGACTCTGAAAACAGAGATTGTAGGCAGGTTAGCTGTACCGTACAGCTAAATGTATTTTGTTGGTGAGAGCCATGTTTTAAACTAGAGTTTAGTGGATATGTTCTGCATATGATATATTATGTATTGTTTGTATTGTGACAAGAACAAAAACATAACCTAGTTCATTCCAGTTCACCAAAAGATTCTCAAATGAAGAATACATACTCTCCTTATCTCATTTAATTATAGTCCATCATTTAATCATTTCATCTTATTATGCATCATACAAGTAGCACAGTCAGGATCATCACATGTTTAGCGACTTGCATGCTGAGATACATATTGTATTGTGACCCCGACTGGTCTTAAACACTGTTATTTGTGTTTTTGGCTGTAAAGTTACTTGGGTTGATTTGATCAACCTTTACCTGACTTTTGTACATTTTAAGATTTTTCTTGAGAATTTTACAGCACTGGGAATCGACTTCTATTATCAAGCAGCTCTCAATGGTTATCCCTGGATTACCCCTAAAAATAGGTGCTTGATGAAATCAATTATGCTGTAAAACGCTCTTCTAAAATACAGGGGTGACTCAACTGATAAAATCAAGTCATGAATGCTGAGAGAGTTGCAGTAATATATTGTAAGTAAAAAAAAAAAAAAAAAAAAAAAAAAAAAAACAACTTACTATGGCTCTGACAATGGTTAGACATGCCAGCTGCCCAGACACATACTACTGTACCACGCCACTGGGGAGAGCCCCAAAAATATCAGTCTTCCTAGTTGAGAACCCTTTTCAGTGTCCCTGGTGTGAACTTGGCTCACTTTGTAGGGCTTGGCTGTACTAATCCTTTATCACACACGTGTCTGTGTGGATTAGTAAAGAGATTTGTTTAAACTGTTAGGTTGTTTGGCCTGGAAACTCAGTTAATGGCTATAAACAGATGCTACCCAGTTCAGTTTGGAAGTAACTGCTAATTGTCTTTGAGCGTGGCCCTGGGGTGTTCGAGGGACTTTGTTTTATTCATTTGTGTGTATGTACGTACGTACACACACACACAGCTGTAGGGAGAGGAAATGAAAGGGGAGGGGATGAGTGTTAGTCTGTTTTAAGTTGGCATCCCTTGCAGTCTTCCAGTTTGAGTTGATCTTTCAAATTTCTTGGAATGAATTGTGTTTGGAGTGAGTATAGATTTTCCATTTCAAGCCTGGTTTTGCTTGTTTAGCTGTGAGTCTCAAGACCTACATGTTTAACAGATATATTTACATCTCTGATGTGAAACCCATTCTAATCGAAGTTTTGGCCAAAGATTACAAGTGAGGTGGGGTTTTACTGTATTTGTGTTCCGTCTTATCTTTAAAATATGTGGAAAAGCCAGGCCTGTGTAAACAATGAACTCCCACTTATTATAGGAGAACAAAATTATTCATACAGTATCTATGGACTCAGAGGAATTCCACTTTTACCGTCACAACACTGAAGACAGTTCTACGGATTAAACTTTGTTTTCTTATAAGAAGGACCGTAAATGGCTTATTTCACAGTCTAAAAAATAGGTATTGCAAGATATTTCGCAATTTAAAAATAGCGTTGCCACATTCAAAAAGTATCAATGTCTCTATAGAGATATCCTACAATAAATGTGCCTAAATATTTATTTGCTTACCTGAAAAACAGTAAATGCTAAATTGTAGAATATTTCATTTTTGTGCATTCACTTTCTAAAGCCATTCCATTGTCACCATCAGTATTTTACAGCACCAGCAAATCCACCTGTATTGCACCAGATGGTTTATTTTAGGTGTAATCCCCAAATAGTCACAGGTAGATTCGTCGCAATCCAGGGTGATTCCCCGGTGCAGTAAAATGCTCTAAAACACTAGCTTTATCTTATCCCGGTTTCATATGGAATGATTAAATCAATGCCCAAGTAGAGGAGGGCAATATGTAAAAATGATTTCAAAAACTAGATCTCTAGGCACCAGGGTTGACGTTTCCCTGATTTGCAAGGGTTGGATTGACCACTCAGATGTGCAGTTATCTGTTTCCTGTTGTAGTCATGCCATTGAGTGGAAACATGTTGTTTGGAGCTGTTTTCTGTCCTTCGCCTCGCTGCTGAAAAGTGTGTTTTAAAATTTTAATAAAGATATCCTTGTGCACCTGGAAAGGAAGAGCAATAACAGCCATGTCTGTGGAATACTGCCTTTACCAGGAATTGAGAATTTTACTCAAAATGTATTAATACCAGACTCAGGAATCCAGAAATTAGAGAACCTTTTCACACCTTCTGCTGTCAACTGCTACTTGTAATAGATGTGAATGTGGCACATCCTGCTGCTTCTGACACCGAGATGAAGACTAACACACGCGTCCTCCGAAACGTGTGCAGTCAGCTGCTCACTTCTTTTCACTCTGCAGGCCCGCCGTGCAGCTACCTTGAGAGCTACAGCATCGGAGGACCACGCAGCTCCGAGCCGCTTGCAGGCAGGCCCCGCAGGCACCCAGAGACTGTACAGCGGTCTCTGGTGCGTGGTGAACCAAGGACTCATCTGGTGACCCAAGTCTTCCCCGCCCAGGGCAGCGCTCGGCCAATTGTGCACCACCCTCTGGGAACTCCCGCCGACAGCCAGCAGTGGAATAGCCTGGACCCGAACTGCCGATTTCCAGGCTGTTGGGTACATCCTGCACTCCACGTGGAGTGCCTTTACTGCATGCGCCACACGGGAGCCCCTAAAAAAAAAAAAAAAAAAAAAAAAAAACACTTTTAGCTCTGATTTTAAAAGTTTAGCAAAATTAAAGAGCCTCAAGAATGTCTGTAACACGTTTCATCATAATCTGAGAAGCCGTTTTCAGGCTATAGCTAATACAAATGTAAAGTACAATGTATGGGCTAACATACAGTGTCCTGCATTTTAAAGCATTTACCTAGTGACATCTAGGTCTAAAATTCCCTATTTGATTTTCATTAAGCTAATCCTTGCCAATTCTTATTCTACACTATTCTGGACTGTATGTTATGTATGTTACTGACATACTTATTTCTACATATTCAAAATTTAAGTATGACAAATGCACGACACATGTGGCTATACACACAATGCAAGGGCCTCCTGTATAAATCTTCACAGGGGAAAATAACTATTCTGTAGAATACATAGTGAAACTGGAGATGTTAAAATATCCAAATCCCTGTCTACTGTAGCTTAATCACACACATTTATTCTGTAAAGTATGCTGTGATTTAGTATGTGTGATTCATGTTTCAATTCCCAGCGCAGTCAGTGCTTGGGGGGGGGGGGGGGTAGTCCCTGGAATCGGAGAGGACATTTGTGAGCAAGCTGCCAAAGCGTCCTGCTGTATAAAATCCAGCTGAGGCCTCTGTGAAAGTGTGTAAATCGTATTGCTTTTCAAGATAAGCAGCTGTGCCGATTTCAGGTCTTGTAATAAGTTAATTACAATAAATTCGTAAGTGGGAAAGCTTAAAAAAAATAAATAAAAATTGCATTTTTTTTTGGGGGGGGGGGGGTAGTAACACTAAGTGCCTGAGATTGAGGTTCTGTTTCATTTTAGCATCACATGGTTTTCATTAGAGTGGGGGAGTTTGGACTCAGTCAGTGAGCGGGGAAACCACATAATACAGAGTCCTGGTGATGGAAAATGCTTAAAATGCCTGTGGAGGGCTTCAGAATGCTGACAGCAGGCAAATGCTCCAGCTAGCTGAGTTACCAGGCGCCACTTTGCATGAAACCCTCCTAAAACACTTGTGTTTAAGACTGCTCTTAAACACGAGGGGCAGGGGCAGCTGAAGCTCTATCTCCTGGAAATCTTTTGTTCTTTGGCTAACAATAACTATAATGTGGTAAATTCATGGGAAATCATGGGTTTCTAGGAAGAAATGTACTTTTACAGGGAAGAAGTTTGCTCCAGTTGTGTTCTGGTTCTCATCTTGTTTATTTGAATTATTTTCGTATCCGTGCCTTGTAGGCTGCGATTACTGGAAAATTTAAAAATAATACATTGTAAAACAAAATGTTATTTATTCAGATACTGGGCACATAAAGTGTGCAAGCAGATATCATTTTTACAGTCTGATAAAATCCGAGATGGAGTCAAGGTTATTATGCTAGCAAGGGAGATGGTTTTCTCCGGTCAGCCACAACATGTTATAGCGATTATATCTGAGCATAGCTGTTTTGTTTAACTTCCTGGATTTTAATGAAACAAAAGTGAGATGTGCTGTCACTCAGCAGCAGGCTTTCATTGTGATTTGTCATTCCGGTGAAAGTGAATTAGTGACATTCCACTTATTGTCCTATATTACTGGATCATGTGGACACATTGAGCACCTTTAGACCTGCTAAGATGGTGCCCTCAATGAAGCAGACAACTACAATCCTTTTCCATGTTCTCTTGATGCTACCTGCTAAGGTTCATTGCTCTGCACTGCACACTTTTACCTTGACACATTGATGGGCAAGTCATGTCAAGAGACTGTACTTCATTACCTATAATAATAATTATAAGTCACATCCTCATTGAATTCTATTAGCAGCAACTACAGTGCACAATATTGAGAGTTCATGTCTCACCCTCAGAATGACGTTTAAATCACAACAGGATCTATATAAACGGATTAAGTGCATTAAAATCAAGTTTTTTTAAAATTTTTATTGAGATTAATGACTTGTAATGTGTTTATAAATGTTCGGTGGCTATCTGTAATCAAGCTGAGAGTGTACTTACTCTTGAACTTTGATCCGACTTGCTTCGCTTGTACGCCTGACAAGCAAAGAATGTGCTAGAATGAAATACACACTCAACTTGATTAGAGATAGATACCGAACACTTCGAAAAATACATAAGAAAATGGAGGCATCTGTGCCCCCTTCTGTATTTCCAAGATGTATTACATGCCTGAATTTGTGCGTTTGAAGATTTTGATCATGGGACACTGGTGAAGGCAGCAGCATACAAGTTTGATTTGCTTTTCGAATGATGACTGAGTGTCTAAGTTCTAGATGATTGTCACTTTTACCTGGAGCTGGAATATTTCATTTCCTGTTGCTCAGTTCTCATATGCATCTCTCCTCTCCTCCTCTCTTTCTCTCTCTCTTGAAATTTCAATTTCAAAACAAGCTTGTTTTTTTTCCCAAAGCAATTAGTCAGCACAAGTTAACAAGAACTGCATACATGTTAGTATAAATTATTATAATTAACAGTAACAAATCCAAACAGGAAAGTGCAGTGCTGTTAAATTGGGTCTCTCAGACAGTGACAGGTAACCGCATATGCAGCAGCTTGAGTTGCTGTTTTCTTGAACATTGCTTCTATGAAGTTGAATGACGTCTTTGATCTGACCTGAGAAGGGTGGGTGTATCTACTGCAGGACAGAAGAGAATTCATGTCAGTTTTTGACGCTCACATTTCACATAGGTGATACAGATTTTTTCATTCTGTAGACTGTAGTCACTTAGCCAAGATTTGCCTTTTGCTTTGTATTTCTCTCACATTCAAGGTATTCTGCCAGGCAAAATTTTAGGGCCTGGCAACATTCAGTTGACCGGTACAGTATCTATTTTGAATCTTTAACTATTTTTGTCTCTCGCTGTCTTACAGTACAATGTTTGCAATATATGTCAATAATTTGGGTAAAACAGACAGAGAGCTGATTGAAATTGTTTGTACATTAATAAGATCTTGCAAAGACTTGGTGGTTAAAACTTAGGGACCAAACGGTTGTATCCAGACATTCATAATGTCAAACGGGAGCAGAAGACCGGCCCTCTACCCTTTATAGATCTAGATTCTGATCCACTGCTTTTCTTTGTGTTCATGAAATTTAAACCATACTTCGCAACCATGACTTTAAAACATTGTGAACATGTACGGAAGTCGTTAACGTACAGTAGTTTCTTTGAAAAACTGCAGCAGTACCCAATCGGTAAATGATTGGGGTAGGCCATTGTTTGCCCTTTAACCCCATTTGGACCCATTGTTTACTCAATATCTTGGCATTCCTGAATAGATACTCGTTCACTCTTCAAAAAATTGTAAAAATATTAATAAATGGGATCTATATGCTACCAGTGCAGAAGGGCTGAGTGAGTCCCCATGGAATTTCAAGACTGGTACAGTGTGCAATGTCAGCTCTGTCTTGTCATTCACCATTGTAGTTCAACCAGCTTTTGAAGTAACATGAAGAAAAAATATCCCAAGCCGTAATTGGTAGGGAATGAATAACATTTTGGGGAGCCACAATGCATTTGTGGGCCTCTGGATGAGTTGCCTATTAAGGGATTACAAGGCATTGAGTGTAGTTAATGGGGAATTCACCACATGCTGTAGATGAGTTCTGGTTGTGTTATTGCACTGCTAGGAGGGTTCCTTCAGTGAGAGTGAATGAATTAAAGCAGCATTTTCACAGGGGCACACAGCTTCTCTTTGTGGATTGAATCATTTTATTCTGTTTTGAATTCGATCTTCCACAGCAACACAAGGAGATCAGCTGACTTCCTCACCACGGTGTACCTTGATGTGAATTGTTTTAAAGAAGGTGGCCTATTAGCCTCCTTATTTCTTACTGCTGTGTTTTTATGTTGCGTCTTTGATGTGTGGCACTGTATGGAATGTGCCCAGTTGTGTGGTGTGGCAGTTGTTGCTTGGGGCCAAGTGTAATATAGAGTAGGAGGAGGTGTGGCAAACAACTAGCGAAACTACCAGCAAAATAAATATAAAATAGTGTTGGGAGGAAATCAAGAAACTCAGACTATTGGTGGTGTTTTGTGTTTCAAAATGTAACCTGACCATAAAACGCCACCAATAGGTTAGTGTGTTTCTCTTCTGCAAGTAAGTCTGATTTATAGCGGATAAAAAAACATTTGATCGTACACAAAGAACAGTAGTTTCTAGTTACAGTAAATACAAATATTGTGGAAGATGACTGCAGGGTATTTGAAAGCATGTGGAGAATGATGTGGGCTTACTGTAAACATTTCATAACACGGTTTATATAACCATCTAATTGTGTTGAGCATTTTTTGACTTTAAAAACAGGCAGTGCTGACACTATAACACTGTTATAGACACAGTATCATCGTATGGTACAGCAAGCGTTGAGATATCTACCATCAAATTACTTGTTTTGTATTCGGTGGTCCTGAGTGAGTATTTTTCTTCCCGGATCTCATTTTAGATTCTGCAGTATGTTATCTGTCAAATTCAACAACAAAATGACCGGCCGAATTACACTTTTCCAAATTACAATATTTTACTAAGCCGGTGTGGAGCTTGATCTAAGGAATATAATTATCTGAATGGTTAACTATAGATTTGATCATACTTTAATTCCAAACATTGTACTTGTTATAAAAACAGAACACTCCAGAACGTTCTTTTCCTCGAGGATAAACAACTCACTCGACTGCTTTGGGTGTTGCACGGCTATCCTCATTTGTGGAGTAGCTACAAGACTCCTTTCTTTATCCTGTTTTAAACATCATGAAGCCTTCAATAAAAGGAACATATTTTATTAATTGGGTCATTCCAGTTTAGCTGGACATCTCCCTTATATTAACGTTATTACATTCCCCACGTGGAGAAACATTTGATCAAAGATCATCAAAACGTGTATTTTTGCAAATTTCAGACTCATTGGCCCTGAATATTATAAGTGTCTTCCGACTGTCCGAAATTCACTGTCTCAGTCTGTTTTAACCCGACTTTTATCCCAAATGTTGTTTCCATCATAAAATGAAACACTTTTCTGCTGTTTTCCGACAGGTGGAATGGGTGCAATTTACATAAAGGGGGCGGGATAACTATTCTATATGTAAATGAGAAACCTATGTTAATGATGCAAAAGACGTCCTTTCAGGATTTCAATTGATGGACAGGTGGGGTTGAAAGGTAGTAAAGGCGGAGAAAAACAAAACAGACATGTGTTTCAGGAGATATGGAGAAAGAAGATACATTTAATAGAACGTAATAGTAAAACTAATACGTCAGGACAGAGAAAGAATAAAAAAGAAGTTAGAGCTCATTTTTAAAGTAGCCTAATTTTGTAAATGTATGTTCTGTGTTAATTAAATTATAGTTTCATGTATCCGGTTATGATGAATATTTTATGCCAAAATGAAAAATATATGAATACATAAATACATAGACATTATTTATGTATTTATTTATTTTTCATTTTGGTATAAAATATCTTCCATACCTGGTTGCACTTTATGAAAACGAATAACACGTGAGTGTATAATAGGATATCATACAAACAACACGTGGTAAAGAATGACAGGGCTGCGAGTGATACTGGCAATGCAGGACCCCTCAGAGTGCTTGAGTCTAAATCCTCTTCATCACAGAAGTACAATATCGTAGCTTTATCCATTCGATATCTTTGTAGCACTTGCTGTTCTGTTAAGAACCAAACAGGTTGCCCGTTGGCAATACACTGGTGGGGTATACTTTCGGCTGCGATACCATACTGAGGGGGCAGCTACATTATCCCTTTCATCCTCTAAAATCGCAGTAATCCCTAGCAACACATTGGGCACCATTACCATTATTATAGTCAAAAAGTCTCTCCACCCACAGAAGACCCATTTTATTTTAGCAGGGAGCCTGTTTGAAACAGATTCCCATCTCCATTAGGACTCTTTGAAACAGGTAGAATCTCTTTAGATGGAAGATACTCAATCCGATCACATTACCCCTTCTAATTTTTGCACGGGGGTAAGTTAATTAGGCACCCACTTTATTTGCAAAACATTCTTCATCCTGTCGGAATTGGGGTTTGTCCTTCCTGGCCATTTTTGACTGTTGCAAGAAAAACAGTCCGAAAGTTAAACCATTGCCACAAAAGCCCTCCCCGATGGTCGGAAAAGCTTTGATATTCAGGGCCGTGGTGAGATAGGAGGTCCACAGATCTTCCTTTGCACTTGCACCTACTCTGCAACCCTTTCCCATCATTAGCCCAAATGAAAGAAACACTTTGCAGGACTTGGTTCACTTGAGTCGGGACCCAATAATAACAACTAACACATTTTATTTTAAAGAAAAACATTAAACATACAATTCATACATTGTTCCAGTTTCCTGCTGAGTTTTCTCTCAGGTTTAAAAAAACAAGAACACAGTATTAAATCTACTTCCATGATGTGTACACTCAAGCTCAGTAAGTATTTCCTGTAACATGTTATCAGTATAACAGAACACTATTTGGAACAAATGTCTTTCTGTTTTGTTTCCTGAACTATATATTGCTCTGAGGAGATTCAAGAGTCTTGCTGTCTGGTTTAGGGGAACACAGGGAAAAGAATGCTTCTAGAGGACATGAAGCCTGTGTCTCTGTTCAGCTAAAATACCTTTTGGTTCTGTAAACACACTGAAGACTAAACAATGTGATTGTGGGAAAGTGTAGACTTGGAGGTTTAAGAGCCTAGGGTGAAGTAAAGTGGAAATTGGGTTTAAATTAGTTTCTTTTTTGTGTACATTGAAAGTAGGGAAAGACACAAACCGTGTGTACGGTCCATGAATCACATTTTTAGCAGATGACACCAGTGGAAAGAAACCACTTTTTTTTTTTTTTTTTTTTTTTTAAATGTTAAAGTGATCAATTTGTTTGTGGTGGTTTGTGCTGCACAAGCAGCTTTCTGATTTCTTGTTTAACCAGTGATGTATTTTAATAAACAGGGAAGCGGTGCCCTTGGCACTGTTAACAGTCACTCCATTGCTTTGGTATGAGGGTGTGAAGACAGGCTGGCAGGCTTCACACCCACCTGTCCACAAACCACACCTGAAGGAATTTCTAAACCTGGCTAGTTAATCTACAACAGCTTCTTAGGAACAGGACACCTGCTGCTCTATAGAGTGAGAAATGATATGTAAGTAAAGATCTATAAACTCTGCTATAGATTTGAGCGAAGGATTGGGAAGTTTCATAGTAAAGGAGCATTTACAAGAAACAAAAAATTCAGAACGGGTGAGTGCTGTAGTGTTGCATTACTATGACTTTTCAAGGGGAACATACTGGACATTGTAAAACTGAAATAACAAAAAATGTGGATATAATTGGTAAAAGATTTAGACTTGAGATTTTTATAATCCTCCATTGTAAACTGGATATACTTTTGAAGATTTGTGGGCACATGTTTTTTGGTTGCGCTTGTTTATTTGAACCAGGTAACAATGAACAGGAATTACTGCTATTCTTTGTTTTCCTGTAGCATTTAGTAATATTGATTAGGTAAAGGCAAGCGTAGTAAAATTATGTTCCATTGTAATTACTTTGAATCTATCAACCAGATATCTTTACAAGAATGGATTTTTAAAATTTTTTCTAGTTCACATTTTCAAATTAATGCAGCAATGTACAGTATCAGATTATGAAAAAAGTACCTAGATACATTTATTTAGAGACCTTAGAAATAAATGTCATTTTTTTGTTGTCTCCCTTATAAAAGTTTACCGCTGTAAATGTTGCAGTTTTCCAAAGGCTTTACTATGCATTTACTGTAGCTTACCGTGGTTTGCCATGTGTTTCGATTTGCTTTACCATATCTCTCTGGACTTTACAATGATTACCCAAGCTTTACCACACTTTCACTATGCTTTTGCTATGATAAACCTTTATAAGGGCTGTTAAAGAATTGTTCACTCCTATTTTCTTTTTTTATACTCTAGATGACTGGATTCGGTGATTACAAACCACTCTGCATTTTGCAGACAGTCCTGGAAATAAACTATTAGCCCTGATTTATACAGTTTGTCCTACATTGTGACTTTAAGCAGAGGAATGCAGTTCTGTGTCATGTTGCACCATGTATTCTGTGTTTATGTGGTTGTTTGTGTCATACATATTAACTGCTGCAGGCAAATCAGGGAGTATAGTGTTGGGAAAGTGTTTTTTTCCCTTCTGTTTACTTTTGAACCAATGAACCATAGATTTTAGATTTGTCTTGTCTTCCTGTCACATTCAAACATATTTGGCTTAGGGTTTATACTTTCAAATATATGATTGGACGATACAAGGGAAGGGAATGAACAAAGTCTCTCTTCTGTGTAATTTTACAGATTATTTTTCTGGATGAGAAACAGGTGTTCTTTCAATGCTCCACAGTTAAAACACTGCAGTGGGAAGCCATAGATAAGAGGCTGTACTATGCAGAGCCCTTAAAGTGTTGGATCCCACTGCTGGTTTGTGGTGCTTGGGAGGAGGGCATTCATTTCCCCCACCCAATCTACTTGCTTACAAGATATCTCGGTACGATGACTAGATAATTGTCCACTCTGCCAGTTGTTTTTAAATGAGCAAGCTGCTTTACAAGAGCAGTGATAACCCAACATGCAGGGTGAGGGATGTATTCTCCTTGTCATACCAGTGTTTACTAAATATCTAGGTATCCCTGAATAGATAATCATCCCCTCTTCCAGTGCAGAAGGGCTATGTGTCTCATCAATCACCATTGCAGTTCAGCAACCCTGCAGATACAGTGCCTGCTGCAAGGATATTTTCTTCTTGGTTTTTACCTTAAAAATGGTTTTCTGAATAAAATGGCGAACACACATTACACCAGTCATTCTTCATTAATAGTAGACCTTTTATCTATTCGGGGCGTACCAGCATATTTAGTAATAAAAGGGGTATCAGTGAGGTATTTTTTTGCTCATACCCACAACTGTTTAACATGCATTTTCCAAAATCAGTTATAGTATCATAGGTGCAACACAGATGCGGCTAAAAAAACAAAAAGCATAGTGCCTGTCACGTAAGAAATTCCATTTGAAAGAGCATTTTATATCGTTTTTTTGTAGTTTTTTCACTGTGGTTTTGTGTATTACAGAGTAGCATCTAAGTTAGATACAGTATTAGAGGCATATTGAAACTAGCTAACATTTAAAACATAGCAAAATGTTAATAATTGCTTTGTTTTCCAATTCAGCTGAAAACTGAATTTTTCAAAGAGAACACAGCCACCAAATCTATAGTAGTCGATTGCTTGTCGCCTATTTCAAAGTGGATAACATTTTTTATACTAACATGGTTTAATTGCCAAAAGAGATGGACAATCAATGACATTTAGGTTAAAAACACCTTACAGTCGATGAATGTGTGTTCAAATGATCTAATGTGGATTATTTTCATAGACACTTATAACTGTTTCCATTCTGAATAAAACAATAAATGAGTTGACAGCGTTCCTCCCCAGAGCGGATCCAGTTTTCTTTTTGGCAGGTAGTTGTGTGAACTCATTTTTTGTTCTGTTTTGTTGCTATTTGGATTTTTGTCAAATGTCACATTTTAAAGTTTCCCACGCTCTGGTTACACAGTTACCATACACTGTTGTTATCTTGAGGCAGTCCATACCTGCTGCAATTTGTCTAATAATATTCCTAATCAGCTTTCCTTCCAAAGCCTTCGTTTACGACATTGTTGCGTTACCTCACTGTATTTAATGTTGCTAATACTAAGTTATCACTTTTTTTTTTTTGCAATTGATTGTGAATAGTGTAGCTGTTATGCTGTTATCCTGTCAGATGCCATTCCAGGAACACAGCTGCAAAATTAAAATGCTTTGGGAGGAACAGGAAGAAACTTACTGGTATTTCCCTCTTTCTCTTTTTCCCCCAGTGTCTGAAGTTGTACTGTGGCGACATTACCTCTTCCTAATCAAGCTTTTAGTTCAGCCCATCCTCGTGTTAACCCGAACACTGAGGGTTAGCAGGGCACCCCACCCCCTAGGAAAACTCCATTGTTCTAGTCTGTATGTGTGGCTTCCTGTTGCAGAGTCCCTGGGTGTGAAGGATATCGCGGAACGGCTGTGCATTGTGGAGCGGGTCGAGGAGGTTCTGAGGCAGCAGGACTGTGAGGAGTCTGGGTATCTCCGGCATGCGCTCTCTGTAATAACCGAGGAAGAGGCTGAGCGCACCTGGACAGAGGCAGGTAGGTGACAGGCGGGAGGCAGTGAGACACAGGCAAGCAGGAAGCAAGGTTTAACAAGGGAAAGGGTTGGAAGAAAAGTCTGCTGTAGTGCTGTGTGATGCAGTGTTTTTAAATAACAATATAACATCATAATTTTGAAAAGTGAATTCTTATGAAAAATGTATTTAAAAAAATAAAATAAAATTTGGCACTGAACTAAACCCTCCTAGAATTATTATTATTTTAATTTTAAAATCTCGCCAGCCTGATTTTTGGAAGGTAGTTTATCTGTATAAAATAATTGTCATTCCTTACCCCTGTTTTATGGAGAGGTGATTAGTGTGAATACTGCCAGTTACACATTGTCGTTAGTTTTGTAACACTTTTGTATTTTGTTTGCTATTTTCTGCTGTTAAAATGTGTTCAGGTGTAATATCAGAATTTACTTCCCTGTGAAGATTAACAGATGATTTTAGGCTGTATTCAGAATTATCTGTTAAGCTAATAATATCATGCAAGTGATTTCATTGAGGGATGTAGAAAGTAATAGGTAGTTTGGAAACTTAAGTTTTCATGGGAAGCAGATTTTGACTGTCACTGATTTTTTCATTCAATGATTTTTTCACTCTTTTCATTTCTTTGTCATTTTTAAAGGTGTAGAACCCTCATTTTTTGTAGTACTTATTTATAAAGGTTACCTAAAGGAGAACTTTCTTTAAAAGGTTATCAACAAAAACACCATTTGGGGGCTGCAGGGGGGAGTGTGATGCCCTTTTTAAAATATCTGTTTTGCTTTTTGAGGTTTCATGCCTGTTTGGGTCCCAGATTGACATGGGGTGGGAGGGGGGGGTCACCACAGCTAAAAGTACCTTTTGGGAATGCAAACAGTGAATGTGTAAACACACCTGTCAACACACTGCTTCCTGATAGTGAGAGTACACAGAAAGCTATTAGTCAATGTAATAAGTAGATGCCACATTTAGGTAAGTGTTCTGGCTTGTGGGATCAATCCTAGTCAAGGTCTAGTTTAGCCTTCATAGCTTTACCTAGCCACATTTCCATGGAGCTATTCTATGAACTTCCCTTTCCCTCGCTGTCATTAGTAGTGTGCACATTTATATATACAGTAGTGTGCACATTTATTAGAACACCTCAAGGTTTGTCATTTATATCCTACCAGCATGAAAACCTCTGGGGGTGAGAATTTCAATTTTCGGTCAGTATTCAATGATACAGAAACAATAGACACCCGTGTGCTTTAATTAGTCATCTTAAAAAGTCTCATGCATTTTTCCATTAGTGGCTATGTACTAATTTTCTATTACTATTTTAAGTGTATTGCTTGTGTGGCCTATTAAAGTTATCAATTAAAATATACAATCACTAACAATTTACCAGGATTTTCAGTCCCAGTGGTTTGATTTTATTTGTAAAATGGGTATTTTAAATACTCTATCCTGATTGGTCAAAACAGGTCACATGGGGGTGTTGATATTACAGCATATCCCCATGGGTCGGCACTTTTTTTCAAAAACGGGCAAATCACTGGCAGATATCCATACCGCTAGAATTCAAAAACAAAAACGGCAGACATATTGAAATTTATCGCAGTAAACATGACCGATGGGATTTATGTAAATGTTGAACTTTTGGGAAACCGAAGTGTACATGAGATATTGAATGAATCTGAATCCGTCACCAGTGATTAATTAAAGTAGTGAAAAAAAGCAAACTTAAGTCTTCAAATAAATTCAACACTCGCCATTCTGATCGCTCTGTTCCTTCTCCCTGAACTATGGGGTTCCCTATCCCAAAAATATCTCTTTGTGAAAAGCTGAAAGTTTAAGATTTGGGTCCCTCCCCGCTGTCCGTTCTTCGGTCTGCCTGCCTGCTGCCTCTGGACCCACCCCCTGCGCAGCTGTGTGATCTGATGCTGAACATTTATAAATTCATCTCGACAGTTCCGGCCCAGTAGTTCTCTGCGTTACCAAGCTGTAAATTGTAAAGTCAGTTTGATAAGTAATCAGGTATTCCATGCAAATACTGTAACGTCTTTCTCGCCGCTGTAAAGCTGTAGCACAAATCTGGTATGGATACCTCCTGTTACTACCCTGGATAACAAAGGATGATTTAAAAAAAAAAAAAAAAAAAGCACTCTCACCTGAAACTATTGCAGGTCTTGTGAGGAAGGGTCTGCATGATTTAAAATAAAGGCAGTCTTATTTGTGCTGCATGATTTAAAGGCAGACTCATTTTGTGCTGTGTCATGATGAAAATGGGCAGTAATATTTTACTTTAAAATGTAATGAATAAACCAAGAATTACAAGGTGTAACAAATCAAAACTGCACTTTCAATGGCAATTTTCAATTCAACAACTGACATTATTTTTTAATTAGTGCATTTAAAAAAAAAAAAATGTTTTAAGGGACTATTTTTTCTAAGGTCAGGCAGAGGTAGAAGGATATTTAATAAAATGACTTTTTTGTTCATTAAAACATGTTTTTATGTATTATTTATTTATTTTTTGTAATGTTGTTTGAGCCATTTTATAAGCTCAATAAGGCACTTCAGGGTGTGTGATATACTCTAATATTCACATGCCCTGGGCGGTTAAAGCAACTCGGCTTCAACTCGTGCCTTATAACGCACCCGGGGGGTGTGGATATTAGAGTATATCCCACACCCTGAAGTGCCTTACTGCTTACATGCACAACACGTACAGAAGCAATGGGGTGTTCTAATACATTTGCACATGACGATATATAGATGTATATTCTACGGTACAGTGTTTTTGTTTTTTGTGAAGGGAGTGAGATTTAAACAGGTAGATAGGAGACAGACAAAGGCAATGAAATATAAGCTGCTGTAATGAAACCAGCACATGATTTGTGACATTAATATTTATTCACCACAGATGTTTCGGACAAGTACTTCCTCCTCCTTCAGAATGAGAAGAATTACAGAACAAAATAGATGTAATATTTCCCAATCATTATTTGTTGATACAGCATTTGCATTAAGGCTGCTCACCATGTACATATATGTTCACCCTACAGTGCTGTACAATGTGTGTGTGTGTGTGTGTGTGTGTGTGTGTGTGTACACGTACAATACTAATGTTGATCCAAACACATATTTTAAATTGTTTTACATTAAAAGGATTTTGCTGTTACTTTACGGGAGGCACAGGTAAATGTATATGGAAAACGGCAGCAGTCTTAAACTTAATGTAGCATTGTTTTAAAATGACTTTCTTTTGACTTCTCTGTAGGAATACACACCAGTCTGTTCCTGCAGGGCAGTATTATGAAGTGTGTGTTTTTTTTATCCTGCCAAGCTATGCTTGGGTCTATCTAAGGCTCCAACATGTGTATTTAAATTAGTGTTGAAACACTTCTTTACTGGACGTTATCCCCCAGGCCTGTTAAGAGGCGGAGGTGGGGGGTTTCCTGAGCTCCATGGTGTCTCCAGACGCTACTTGAGTTCAGAAGTGGTCTGGGTTAGCCATGACTCATGAGCTGTTCAGGGGTTTACAACACATTCCAACAGCATCAGGAGAACACACTCACACACACACACATGCTCACCGCGCAGATATATTAGTGTCTGCAAAGTGAAACGGCTCCCCGTTTTCTAGCACCATGCTGGGAGAGTTAATGAGCTGTTGAATACTGCTTACAGTATCACTTTCCCTGGCAAATGCATATTTAGAGATATAGTTAGAGTAAATATCCACTCGGATGTACTGTACATGGCATCAAAGCAAAGCAAATTCCTTTTATAGAAGTTCACAAAATGTAGGTTTTAATCACCACTTCCTAATGAGTGTTTTGGTGGCTGTGGATCTCGGAGAGTAAATGCTGGAAACAGCTGGTGTGAGCACCCAGACTGAGCTCCAAAACTCATTTGTAAATCCTATTCAACCAAAGACTGTTTTTTTTTTTTTTTTTTAAACGTGACGAACAAGTCAAGATTATTGTAAATAACGTCTAACGTCATTTGAAACCATACAGTAAACATTACTGTTGAAATTGAAGCACTTCCTGCAAAATCACGTTTTGTATCCAGGTTTTGCTGTATCAAGTGTGCCCCGTATTCCTTGATACCAGAAGCTATTTATCCAAAAAAACGTTTACCTTATATGAGCATTGTCAAAATGCTAAGCTTCACCTTCAACTAATACAGCAAAGGACTTCCAAGAGTAAAAAATGTTTCTGCATGAAAGAACTGTGACACAGCTTAGCTGAAAGATCAGCACCCTGTTTGGGTTCTTGTACCTGAACTCTTTGGAGTAACTTGTTTCCAAACTGTTGTTCCCGTTTAGGGCACGTGGAACGCGGCAGAAGCTCTTCCTTCCATGAAGTCCACGGTTTCCAGGAGTTTGACATGAGGACCACGGAGGAAGCTTCCGGCAACAATAACAATACCGTCTTACAGCGCCTCCTGCAGGAGCAGCTCCGCTATGGCAATCCCAGTGAGAATAGAAACTTCCTGGCTCTCCACCACCACCAGCACCAGCAGCAGCAGCAGCAGCAGCAGCAGCAGGGCCCGGTGAGCGGGATCGGCTACGCGGGAGTGGGCCCCCCAGGAGAGGACCACCAGATGGTCCCCCACTTGGCCCGTCAGGAGCCCCAGGGCCAGGAGCTACAGGTGGACAACAACGCGATGGAGAAGCAGTTGACCTTGCGGGGCGGCCAGGGTCCCAACTCCGAGGATCTGCCCACCTACGAGGAGGCCAAGGTGCAGTCGCAGTACTTCAGGGGCCAGCAACAGATGCCGCCCACTGTAGGTGCCGCCTTTTACGTGACCGGGGTGACCAACCAGAAGCTGAGGACAGAAGGGCGACCGGCTGTGCAGAGGGTGAGCCCTGGGAAGGTTCATCAGGACGACGGGCTGAAGGACCTGAAGCAGGGCCATGTCCGCTCTCTTAGCGAGAGACTCATGCAGCTCTCTCTGGCAACCAGTGGCGTGAAAGCCCACTCACCAGTCACCAGTGCCCCACTCTCCCCTCAAGCCCAGTCCTCCTCGGACCTGTACCAAAACACACCACCGGGAGCGGACTTCTATAAGCAAGGGGGCCAGGGCGGGCAGCAGCCCCAGCACTCTCAACACTCTCAACACTCTCTGAAAGGGATGGAGCACAGGGGCCCACCCCCGGATTACCCCTTCAAGAACATGTCCACCTTGCCCATGGCATCCAAGCCTCAGGAACACGGGAATTACTACACCGAGCACCGCATGAGCCAGCAGGCCAGGGCTGACATGCCAGTGATGAGATACCAGCCCCCACCAGAGTACAGGGCTCCCAGGTAATTCTGCATTTTAATAACAACGTCATCTTGATTCAGCGCCTTTTTTATACCATGTAGGATACGTGATACAATATTGCTAGACTGAACCAGTGATCGTTTTGTATGAATGGCCCAGGTAGACAGGCGTAAAAAATACACCCCTCTCGTCCTTGCATAGCTACCACTGTACAGCCCAATAACCCTTCACTGAGCCTTTATGGTAATCTAGTTCTGTGTGTAGGTTCAATTGTTGCTTTCATCCACTGCACAAAGAGTCACAGCCTTTTGCTTTAATTCTTCCTTACCCAGAGTTTTATGCCTCTTGAATCTGAAATTCTTTACAATTGGTCGATCAATTAAATGGGAACTTCTATTTTCTTGCCTTTAGGCAAATAAAAACACAATGAAAAAAATGCAAATGTTAGGGAAGTCCCAGGGGATTGTCATTGTTCTCCTATTTGTTTGATAAGACTGATGAGCAGGAGATAAAGGCAGTTATTTAAATTAGCGTTCCGGTTGTGGGTTTCTCACCACGCAGTATTGTTTGAGCTTTTATGAGGTTGACGAAATTCAGAAGTATGGAAAAGTAGGACATCTGTAAAAGGGTGTTGGCAATAAAACATAATATAAAGATGCATAGTGTCTTAAAGCCCAGGACGAATAATTCAAGGGAAGCGTCCTGAAAAAAAACGAGTAATGAGTCATCAGGTATGACATTCCTGTGGTGGTGGTTTGAAATGAGGCAAAGCAAATACACCTGTTCAACCTCCAGGTACCTCAAGGGTCAGCGGCATTCTAGCATTTGAATAACAATAGTTACCAGACCTAACCTGGAGCTGAATATCTGATCTAGGTCAGTACCACACTTTACATACCGTGAAACAAAAAAATAATTGCCGGGTCTCAAATAATCACCTGTCTCCAATACACGCCCGCTCTGCTGGCAAATATTGTAAATAAACGCCGGGTCTCTGTCATTGCTATTGAAGCTGAGGAAGATGAGGAGGTGCTTGAGCGTATGAACTGCTAATAAGTGACAGCGATGAAATGACTCAGGATTAATAAGTAATAATAGAAAATGTAATTTAAGGTAGGCCTACATGTAATGCATATTTTTTTAACGCAGTTATTGCTTTTATTGTTAATTAAAAATATATACTATTATTATTATTATTATTATTATTATTATTATTATTATTATTATTATTATTATTTATCATGCTGTAAGCATAACCTACACGCCTGTTTTCTGATATCTACAGGGCTTTCTTAGTGGATTTAATTAACAATGGTAGATCTAATTCCGTTTTCAAATACAAATTTGTACTTCTGCTTGTTCATTTTCCAACGTTTTGCATACCGTGACCTTGTTAACTAGTGCATATAAAAAGACTAATAATACTTTCGCTTTCATGTTACATTGTGTACAATACAGTGTAATTTTGTTATAAAACAAAACACTTAGTTCCCACTGACACACAACCTTTTCACAAAGTTGCTGGAATGTTTAAATTGAGTTACGATGTTGCTACAAGGTTGTGTGTTAGCGGCTTCTCAATGACCGCATGAAGCACGTGAAGCTAGTGTTCTAATATAAATACAGGCCTCAAATAATCACCGGCCTCCAATGTGCGCCGGGCCTGCTGGCAAATATTGTAAATGAACGCCAGAGACATTTAGTTTTACGGTATACCAGGTAGTAAATTTTTGTTTGAGAGAATTCAAATTTTTCTTTTGAGTCTGTGTTTTGCGGATGAGCGCAGGAACTAATGACATTTTCCCCAGGGCAGTTCCCTTTCAAATATGTCTGCCAACAATATTAAGAGTTTTTATTTAGTTTAATCTTGTTTTACTCGGTATGTCTCAAAATCTCTGAAGGAGTTGACATGGTTAAGCCTATACAATACTTTAGCACAGCACAGAAACCAGGACCTGAGGACACTGCTTGACATTAAGTGAATATAGACTTAGGACAGAGGCAAGGAGACACTTCACACAGAGTAGAGAGCATATGGATGGGCTACTAGTCATGTTGTTGAGGCTGAATCACTTGGATCCCTTAAGAACCAAATTTCTGAGATCAACCAGCTACTAGGAACCAGTCAAGCATACATGGGTCGAAATGGCATCCTCTCGTTTGTACATTTTCTTATGTTCTTGTGCAGTATTTAAACTAAATGGAATTATTTCAATAAATAGAGTAAATAAGCCACAGTTTGATTTGACTGATCCATTCCTTCTAAAACCTTCCCCCCACCCCCACAACTAAAAGTACTGGCAGTAGCCTTCACAGGGTGACCAAATAGAGATAGGAAAAAAAAAATCCAATTGGATAAAACTTTAATATTCCACATAGCGTGAGTGTAGCTTAAAATTCGATATATGGCGTTGTAATAGAGGTGTGCATTGTTTGTATTGTGATACAAGATCAAAAGCACAACACGGTTCATTGTAGTTCAACAAATGCTTCTTGATTGCGAAATCTCATTAGTATGAATACATACTCTTCCCACATCATTTAATTTTTGATAATCCATCATTAATCATTTGATCTTAAAGCACATCGCACACAGAAGCCCACCAGGGCCATCGTGATACATATTACCGTATATTGTAACATTAGGGGATTGTGTTGTTAATGTATTGTTACATCATTTACAGTGCCTACTTTTTCACAATAATGACGACCACTAGTCTGGCTCTGATAAAACTGTGCCTGGAGATGTATGATAATGATATATTGTTCTACAGTTTGTTAATGAAGTTCACAGTTACATGGATGATGCTGTAATTTCATCTATATAACGTTCAGGTAAAGATCTTAAGAGAACAGAAGTGATGTTATATGCCAACAGTAGAGAATGCTTTTAGTACAAGAAAAGGTTAAACTGTGGAAACCCTGCCCAACGAGCTGGCTTACCACTTTCTGGAATTGTGTACTTTCCTGGTGCAGCTCTTAGTTTATATCTGTCTCCTGCATTACAGATGAGATACCCAGAATGCAGGGCTAGATGCACACAGCTGGGGATTTATTTATAGTCTTCATTGCACAAAACTGCCTCTAGCCTTTCTCGGGACTAACCTCAAAGCTAGCACATTACACATTGCAGAAGAATGCTACACTCGTTTGATTTTCATCATACCAAGCATGTTAATACTTGTAAGTGTTGCAACTAAGCATGAAGATGATTCTGATGAAATTAATTCACTGTCTCATTTGGAATTTCTTGGTTCTTTCCAAAGTGCATCTTGTTGCCAGGTAACAGTAGGAACTGACAATAATAATGAATCTGCACCAAATTATATATCGTATCCAAATGCATTCTTTTTGAGTTCTTTTCCATTTCTGGATGGACATTTTTTATTCAAAGTAGATTTGCATATAGTATGTGTTTATATATACATTTGTTTTTAGCAGCCTGAAGGTGATGAATCCCTCTGTATGTACATACATTACAACAAATATGCACATTTGGATTCTCCAGAATGCATTTGGAATCTCTTAAGAAAGTTTGGAATAGTAATTGTTTTTGTGATATTTGCAATAGTTTGTTTAATGTTTGTTATTTATTTACATGTAATTTTATTACTGGCTAAATACATGTAATTATATTATTGGCTAAGTGTTTCTGACAGTCTTCTAAAACTAAACAGGATCAATGGCACTGCTACAGAGATATTCCTGTATCTTCCTGTCCAAAAGGAGATGCTGAAGGATTAGGATGGGGTTATAAAGGACCATGTAATCAAACAGGGAATCGGTCAGTTATTTCACAGTCTCCCCTGTGGGAGGGAACAGTGGTGTGGCTTTATTATAAAAAGCTTGCAAGAGAAGAGCAGACAGAACAAAAGAAAGAAAGTGTGTGAGAGAGAAAGAACTGCTAACAGGGGCAACTGTCCCAATTAATGGGAGTTAAAACATTTTTAAAAATAGCTGATAATCGACAATGTAATTATTGTCCAACACGACACAAGAATCCGGTGGACACTAGCCCTCGCCCTCACTGCTGCTTTCTCTCTGCAGGCAAAACCAGGAGGGTTCAGGGCACCAGCAGCGGCCAGGCCACCATCACAGCCCCGCGTCCTCCATGACTTCCCTCAGCTCCCTCTCACTGGGCCAATCCCCAACCACGAATGCCCTGCTTGGGCCGGCCCATCCCCAGAGCCAGTACCCAGGGGACCCCTACTCGCCAGGCCCTCGCCAGCAGCACCAGGGAGACCCCTATGGCCTGGCCTCCCCTCCTCCCCGGGGCCAGCAGATTCAGGGAGACTCCTACCCAGGGCCCCCCAGACCCCAGCAGCATTTCCCCCCCAGCCACTGCTTCCAGGGCGACCCCTACGCCATCGTGGCCAGGGCACAGCAGATGGTGGAGATTCTGTCAGACGAGAACAGAGTTCTCAAGCAGGACCTGGACGTGTACAGCGACAAAGTGGTCAAACTGCAGAAGGTAAGCTCTGTTGTGATAGGGATGGATTGATAAATACAGAACGACTGGGTGACACTTGTTCTTCATTTTTTTCCTGTAATGGAGACTGCCAAGGCTCGTACATATATCAATGGGGATCTATTTCAGAAATCTGTTTCTTTGAGTTGGGATGATGGCCTGTTAACTGCATGTCAAGTAAAACCTTGATTAGCCAACACCTCTGTTATCCAAAGAACCCTTGGTTGCATTCTGTTGTGTGCTCTTTGCCCCTTCTGTCGTAGAAAATTTGCTAACCAGTCCCCTGTCACTAGTATTAATAGTACAGTATACCGTATTTTATAATTTTAAAAGGGGTTTTATTATAATTTTGTTTTAGAAGATTTCTTGATTATGAAAGTCACATTAACAGTGTTACTGTTTTTAATTTGACTAGCCAAACAATTCAATTATCCAAACACCCCCTGATCCCAATAAGTTTGGGCGTTTTAATATTCTTTATTTAAGATCATATGATTGTTCAGCAAAGATGTTTAGTAAGAAAGGATGGATATGACTCGTATATTTAGGAAAACGTACTTTATGTTTTATTTTACTTTTATTTTCATGCAAGGTTTACCTACGTTATACCCACACACTCCTGTTTTACACATTGACCTGTGTCGTCACCTTGCAAATACAGTTTAAAACAAGCATACTGCAGGGTGTGGCCACATTATTAGCAGATATTAGAAACATCCTTGCATCACAAAACTGACTCTCTCTTTTGATATGTGTAGCCACAGCCAGCCCCCTACCAGGAAATAAATCAACCCTGTCCTGTTTCTTTGTATGGTGTCCATCTGTGTCTTCCGGCATTTTCAACTTCCAGTGAACCTCACGTTGTTATTATGCTCATCCATCCTGGATTCCAAAGAAATAAACCTTGTGTCCTGTTTCAAGCTTCCTTTGTTCTTTTAATAACCAGATGCATGATGAATGATAAGCAACTTAAAAGCATAACCCTCTCGACACTACTGCGCTCAAGAGGGGATTGAGAAAGCCTTGCCGAGTATCACAGTTACAGCTAACTCTCATCTTCCTCTTGTTGTTTAGGGTGACTTTACATGTCTCTTTCTGTTTTTATTCATCACATCCTTGTGACTTTTTAAAACTCAGAAGTTCAAAGCACCCTTGCAGCCTCTATAGAGCTCTCAAACATGTCTAGTACACTAGAGTGTAACCATTAACCTGTCCCCCTGCAACACTGCCCCAACTGGATGTATTAAATAAAAAAATAAGAAAATGTATGAACTAGAGGAAGTCATTAAGCCCATCAGTGCTCATTCTCCAGTCCTGGTTTCTGTCCTGCACTTGCCGTATTGGTAATGGAGAGTTTTTTGCTTCTTGTAAGATTTTAAAGACTTAATTGTTCTAGGATACATAAATTCAGTTCCCCTAACATATCTTTATAGCTTGTTTCTTTAGTCCCTGGGATTATTCTGGTTGTTCTTCATTAGACTCTCTCAGCTAAAAAGGAGAGGTAGGAGCTCCATGTGACATTCCTGGATTTGGCTAATGCCTATGGTTCAGTGCCACATTAACTTCTTTGGGCAGCATTTGATTTTTTCAGCTTACCAATGACATTAACAGATTTAGTAAAAGCCTACTTTGGAGATTTACAACACTACATGGCAGTGCCTAGAAGTTGGAATAATGGCAGGATGTACCATTTCTCCACTGGCTTTTACCATGGCAATGGAAGTAATTATTAGGGCATCAAAATGGGTAGTGGGAGGAGAGTGCTTGGCTTCTGGAATGTGACTACCACCAATTTAAGCATACATGGATGAAATGACAACCATGACTCCAATAGTAGCCTGCACTAATCGGTTACTGGGCAAATTAACCAATAACATTGAATGGGCACGAATGCAATTCAAGCCCACGAAATCGAGAAGAATCTCTATAATTAAAGGTAAAGTAGTAGATAAAAGGTTTTACATTAACACTGAGGCAATACCAACAGTATCCGAGAAGCCAGTGAAAAGTCTTGGGAGATGGTACGATGGGGATCTAAAGGACACAGTTCGTGTGGGAGAAGTTAGGCAACAAGCAGTGGAAGGGTTGAAGAGCATAGACAGCAGCGCTTTACCAGGCAAACTGAAACTCTGGTGCTTTCAGTATTGTCTACTGCCAAGACTGCTGTGACCACTGACTGTGTACGAGGTTTCCTTGACAACAGTTGAGAAGCTGGAAACTTTAATCCTTTTATACGTCAGGAAATGGTTGGGAGTTCCACGCTGCCTCAGCAGAATGGGACTTTATGGTAAAGGAATACTGCAGCTACCAGTCTCTGCTCTAACTGAGGAGATTAATTGAGTCAAAGTCTGACTGGAAATTATATTAGTAGATTCACGCGACAAATACGTAAGGGAGGCAGCACCTGTGTTGAAAACTGGAAGAAAATGAGTGACAAAGAAAGCTGTGGAAGATTATGGGGCAAGTTCAGCATGGAAGAGGGGGGTCTTGGTCTCAGTTCAGATCCTCCTATATGGCACAAGGCAACCCCAGTTCAACAGAGGAAGCTGGTAGTCAATGAGGTACAAAAGCAGAAGGAGAGGATGAGTTGTGTAAAAGCAGTTTCCCAGGCCAAGCAGGGAGAATGGATGAGATGGGAGAGTGTGGAACAATGCAAAATCAGCTGGCAAGACCTATGGACAATGAAACAAACAGAGCAAGATCAGTTTCAGATCAATATATGTTTCCATCACGACAGAACCTAAACCTCTGGGTGGTTGAGGAGCTGTCATGTCCTTTGTGTTAATCACCTGCAACATTAAGGCACATTTTGACAGGTTGTAAGGTGGGTCTTAGCCAAGGACGGTTTACTTGGTGCCATGACCAGGTGCTACGATGTTTGGCCTTAGCATTGGAAGACAAGTGTAACTTGACCGATAAGTTGCCACCAGTTCCATCAAAGCATTGCACACAAAAGACAATATTCCTCCATCTAGAGACCAACCACCAGAAACGATGTTAAAATCAATCCTCGCCCAGAACAACTGGAAGCTACGAGAGACTGGAGAATACTGGCAGATGTTGGTCAGCGGCTTATATTTCCACCTGAGATTGCCACGACTAACCTTTGACCAGACATTGTCTTGTGGTCTGGATCAGAATGCCTTGTTCATCTGGTAGAGTTAACAGTGCCATGGAAGGATGCTGTGGATGAGGCATATGAGCAGAAGAAACTTTGTTATGCTCAACTAGCTGCTGAAGCGGAACAGCGAGGATGGAGAGTCTGGGTTTACCCAGTGGAGGTGGGTTGCAGGATTTGTGGCACACTCTACAACCCAGTTTCTCAGAGATGTCGGGTTCAGTGGCCAAGAGTTGTGTTGCACAGTGAAGAACTTATCTAGAGCAGCAACTGGCTGTGGTTGAGACGGAAAAATTCTGGCTGGGGATCTCAAGCACAATAGAAAGAAAGCAACGCTGATGTATGGGTAAGTAAGCTAGGCTGAGCTGAGTGGGGAATAATGATGGGACGCCAGAATCACTGTTGAGCCCTCTTGAGGTGTTGTGGGCTAGTCGACGAAACATAGAGGATGGGAGGTACCCACTTGAAGACCACAGAGATGTACCCTACTAAGCTTAATCCAGACGGTTGTCATGCTGATGCGCTGGGGAGACCACACTGCATTTGATCTCTGGAACCAACATCGCAGCCGTTGTGTGTGCTGATGCGCTGGGGAGGCAAAATAAGCTGATCCCTGGAGCCAGCATTACACTTCAGCCATCAACACCAGGCAGAGGGATATCTACATCATCAGATGGAAAGAAACGCAAATGGAGACGCAGATGGATCACATTAGTTTACTGTAAAGCTACATCTTAGTTGGTGCTTATCTTGGCGAGAGCCGAGTTCAAATCAGCATGAAGTTTTAACATCTACTCTCATGTAATGGAAATCCACAATGTCCTTTTGGATATTTAGTGATCAGGAATCAATAATCTAAGTGTGGTCTCACCAGTACGTTCTACAATCTCATAATAAGCTCCTTAGATTTGTACTCTACACTTTTGACTATATACCAAAGCGTTCTGTTTGCATTTGTAATTACTTCCCCACCCTTTCTAGTTTCTAAATAAATCTATTCACCGTTAGATATAATTCAATCATGCCATGCTGCTGCTGGAGATTAAAAGTGCATTTATTCTTTGTCTGAAAGAACTAGAATATTTATTTAATCATATGCTGCATTGTATCAACATATTTGTTTTGTGTACTATTTCTGATTTATTTGTTACATCAACTGGGTGCAGAGTGTTGCAGGGGGCTAAGTGGTTATTAGAAAATATATTAGTCTTAATATGTTGTCTCATTACTTACACCAGACTTTTATGCATGCAGTCATACCAATCTAGAAATCACTCATACCAGCAAAAATCATAATTAGTTTCAGTACAGTTGTTCTTAGTTTATGCCATGTGGAGGATAAATGTACTGCAGAAGTCTGTGTAATAACCCCCCCCCCCCCCCCCCCGCTCCCTTTTGCTTTCCCAGCTGGAGATGGAGATCCAGCACGTGTCCGAGGATTATGAGAACCTGGCCAAGTCGTCAACCAAGCGGGAGGCTCTGGAGAAAGCCATGAGGAACAAGCTGGAGGGGGAGATCCGGAGGCTGCACGACTTCAACAGGGACCTCCGAGGTGAGAGCTCTGTCACGGTTGGAGCAGACTGTAACGGACAGCGACTGAAATCTTGAGAGATTCTGTACTACTAGACAGCAACAGGTCTAAAAACAGATTTCAGTAGCACAAAAAAGATTCTGGAGTTTTGAGAAAACTTAGAAGACCATTTTTTTTTGTATTATTTAGCAAATCTTTCAGGCGGCAAAGTGGATTTCAGTATTTGATGCAGGCCAGGAAAAGGGTAAGCTGTGGCTTACTTGAGAAGAAGCCTGCTGCAAAAAGGAGTATTATTTTGACGTACTCTGACATTTTGGACAAAACCTTCATAGTGTTAATTGCACTTTCAGAATTGTGTATCATAATAATACCTCTTTCATGCAGCGAGTTTAATTTTCTGTAACTCTATTTTCCAATACTGGAGACACTCAGACTTTCTTGAAGGGGGAGAATAAGGATGTAGCACCAAGTATATATCTGGTACGAACGTGGCTTATTTATTTGCTTAAACTGATGAAATACAGTCTTGGGGGTTGAGTACCCACAACACAAAACTCTTAACTGTACACCAGATTGCATTGCACAACCTTATATGTAGTTCTATTATAATCAAAGCATTTTCCTCTTTGAACTGTAGAGCGAATGGAGACGGCTAACAAACAGCTGGCAGCTAAAGAATATGAAGGCTCTGAGGATAACCGCAAGACCATCTCTCAGCTCATTGCACAGAGTGAGTGTCTACAACCAGTCCAGCATACAAAACCCTGAATGCTATGAAACCTGCTGTGGATATTCTATTGAACAAGCTATTGAGAGTATCAGAAACCGTGACTATAATGAGAATCCTCTCCATACGTACATTTTTATGTCATTTCTTTTTTGTTTTCGTAGACAAAGAAAATCTGAGAGAAAAGGAGAAACTGGAGATTGAGCTGAAATCCCTCCGTTCTGCCAATGAGGACCAGCGGAGACATATTGAAATCCGAGACCAGGCTTTGAACAACGCACAGGCCAAAGTGGTCAAGCTGGAGGAGGAGGTAGGAACAGTGTTGCGGTCAATGTGCTGGGAATGGCTGGACCTTGTTTATCTCCTAGGAGAGAGCAAGGCATGCGGAAATATTATTTTAATGATTTATTTACCAGCGTTTTGGGATTTTTTTCAGTCAGTCTGGTAGGTTTAACAAGCAGTTTGATAACTTAATAACAGTAATATTTCATACCTATATCAAGTTGCAAGTTGCATTAAACTTCAAAACCAGTAGACATACAACATTTAAAGAATATTTAATATTCACACACATAGGCATAGGTTTAAATATATGTACAGCAGTGGCACAATAAAAATGAATTCCCTTAATGAATTAATTTAACACCGTGGTTCAATTAAACAAGAAAGATCTGGCTTGAACACGGCTCTGGACTGTTCATTTCAAACACGAAGGCCATGTCTGGAACTCTTGATTAGACTGAAGGCACGCTGGTCTGCAGTATATATTTATGTATTTTTCTCAGCACAGTAAAAGCTGGAAATCCCCCCACAGCTCTGTTTCTTCTCTGCTGCTGCAGTGCTGTCTTGTCCAGATAGTCAGGTGATTTGTGGCATTCCAAGTCGCCACTGCCTTGCGTTCCTAGGATTTGCAGTGGTCCGCCCTTCCTGTGGAGAGGGAGACAGGCCGGCACAGGGCTATGTGGGATCACGGCCGGCCTCGCATTCCGTTCTCTGGAATTCCCGGCAAAGGACTTCCCGAACTCACAGTCCACACCTGCCATGCAAACTCCAGCCACGGCTTTATATTTCACTCTGTGCAAGTGGAGCCACCCCTCACTGAACTGACATATTCAATCACCTTGAGCAGCCAAGTGGTGTTTATTAATACACTTTTATTAAGACTGTAGGCAAGAATATAAAATCTTCTAATTGTCCAAAATACTGTGGCACCAAATATTAAGTGACCCCAGGTTTAAATAATGTATGTATGTATGCACTTTTGACAAGTGACAAAAATACTTACCGGTAGTTGTAACAAAATATTATTCTGGGACAGTCTTTTAAATTAGAATATAACACCTTTTGAAAGCTCAAATGTGTCATGTTTAACCAGCGTCCTGTTGAGTAACTGTACTAAGCCCTATGCTGTAATCAAGGGATGAAACACCCAGAACTTCAATTTGGTAGCTGGTCATTTTCCCATGGGTTCACAGAGATCCTAATACAGCTATACACCTTGCCAAGGAATGTGTTTTACAGCAGTGATGAAAACTGCAAGCATGTGAGTGAGTCATCCTCTGCCCCTCCTATAAATTCAAAATTAGAGGCTTCAGTAAAATGAAAAGGTGGATCTCTGTGTGCACATGTTAAAATGGAAATTATACAGGCAGACAGACAGATACCCCAACCCTTATATATTGTACCAACTTTAACCACAACTGAATGCGCTTCCCCAGGTGTATAGAAAACTTAGTGACATATTGGGAGACAAACGGGGCCTACATATAGCCCCGGTATTGCTACTTGTAATACCTTGTGTTAAAGAATTTTATATCCTAACTGGAAAAACACTTCTCTAGATATCTTTATAAAGATAGACAGAAAGACAGCCTATTTCACTGCAGTGTTCTGACAGACACACAAACGCCATGCCACTCAGGATTATGGTACAGTTAGTGATAAAGAGGACAAGAAGGGGTATGCATCCCTGGTGAAGAGGGTAATACTGTAAATTTTATTATATAGTAATTATATCATATTTGACTCTTGAAATCTCTGTAAGACTGAAGCATGAAGCCGGTACAGCACAGCTGTGGCATAAAGTCGATTTTATGCATGCTCCACCACACTCCAAACAAGTGGACTGAACCACGCTGTTCCGAGTCCTGCTGCGCTGCTAAGCATGATCTATTTCTCAGTTATTCAAACAGAATACGTGTTCATGGAGTGCTGTGGTTGTTTTACTCATAGGGATGGCTGATAGCAATCCCTTCAGGGGCTCCACTGTTATCTGTCCTTCTCCAATCCTGGAATATCTACAGTGCTCCGTGATAGTTCATGGGATATCCTCTACATCCCACTTTGGAGGTGCTTCTTATGCAATAACAACCCCCCTCCCTGTGCTGTGCTGTGTGTTTCTGCAGCTGAAGAAGAAGCAGGTGTACGTGGAGAAGGTGGAGCGGATGCAGCAGGCCCTGGTGCAGCTGCAGGCAGCCTGTGAGAAGCGAGAGCAGCTGGAGCACAGGCTGCGGACCCGGCTGGAGAGAGAGCTCGAGGCTCTCCGGATGCAGCAGGTAGGAGGAGTGAGAGGGAGGGGCTGGAGTCTGTGCAATCAGCTCTGTTCACCTCACAGCTTGGGAGGATGTGATAGGTAGGGGGCGCTGGATGTTTATTGTTGCTAAACAATTGAGTGTTTTGTAAAGCTCTTCCTGTATGGATGAAAGACGCTTCTGAAATATGATTGCGAAAGAATCATTCCAGTCTGTAATTTATTTCTCTTGAAGAAAGGCCCAAGCCAAAACGTTTGTCAACTTGTGTAAAGCAGTGAGTCTTGGTTACCTCATTCGCAGGGTGCTGTCTGCTGTGGGCTTTTGACTGTTTTCTGAGGAGTTTTGCACAAAAATGACAGCTAGAGGACAGCTGAAGTCCACCTTAATGTTTGCTCACAGTGATTTCCATGTTATCTGTGCTATCTGTTCAGACATAGATCAGTATGAAAAGGGTTAGGCCGGGCCAAAGCTTTCGACTTGTGCAACTTTCCTCATACTGGAATATTCAGCTTAGGTGAAAGGTAAGAGGGCAGTCGAATGTGTTTCAGCTCTAGAAGTATGACAGGAAGTGGCTGTCGGGATGTGAGTCACTTGGCCCAGGTCAGCTGTGTAATAGCAGATGATGTGTTTTGGGAAGTTTACCAGTCTGTTTGTGATGATCCTGCTGGCTTTCTGGGTACACTGGAGCATGTTATGCAGGGGTGGAAATACGTGCTTCATTTATTAAACTGTTAAAGCTTTTCAAATTAGTATGGTATGCATGTGCTAATAATGTCTGAAAAGAGTCCAAACTGAAAGGTCTCCTCAGATTTATCTGCTAGGAAAAGGTTGAATTATAAGGCTTTTAAAAATATCCTGTGAATTTTTCGTTTGACCCATGTCAAAGACAATCATGCACATTTTTAAATACAATGGATTAAGACTGACATGAAGGAGGTTTTCTATTCTTAGTTAAGGATGGAAGGTTGCTTCTTACAAACAGCTGTGTGTCCTGTTTATATTTCACACTCCGTGGTTCAAAAGAGGACGTTTATAGATGCCGTCATAGTTGGGTGCTGAATGTGAAAGTGTCAGTTTTTATCAGTTTCTTTTAAATACAGTTTAAGGATGAAATTGGTATTATTGGACAGAAGATAATTCCTTCCACTGTCACCAGTGATTATTTCAAATATATTCTAGTGATTAACTCACAGATTGAGAGCTGCTGTTAGGACTCCATGGCGTGATGTACATCTTGAACTGCTTTCCCAAGTTAGGTATACTGAACACACAGATACATTCCCAATTAAAGTGGTTATAAATAAATAATAATAAAAAAGATCTTCACCACTACAGTTCAGGGGATCATGCTAATAGGAGGTAAGAATGTGGCTTTTAGAAGCCTTGGTTATATACTCTGACAGGTCAGTCGATGGGCAAGGAGCTAAACACAGCAAAAACCACTGGTGCGCTTGCATTGTTTGTTGGCAGCAAATAATCAAACAGAAATACAAACTGTAAATCAAAGGTTGTTGTGTGGCATACAGGAAACACACCGCCTACTTCTCCACCTGCACTCCACTGCTTAAATTCTTTAGCGGGTGCCTCAATTGACTGTTGATTGACCAACCAATCAGGGTGCTGGTTTCCTCACATGGCTGGAATGGACAGTGCCTGAGAGTTTTCCTGTAAGGATTGGGAATTTTAACCCTATCCTTGCCAACCCTCTACCTAAACACAGAATGTACACTAATAATGTAACAAGGGACACCTTGGCCTGCCCCGCACTCATTTCATGATAAATCTATATTCATCGTTTCACTGCCAAGCTTTAAGTTATTGATCTAATTGAATAGAGAACACTTTAACATAGACTACAGGTGGGAAATCTAAAACCTGTGGCAGAGGTTAATGACTCTGTGTATTGTTAGTATCATATAGAGTGCTGTGAAATATCAGTAGCTAACAAATGTATGCATCACAAATGTTATTGTAAGAAATACATATGGATGTTTTCTAAACTAGGGGGCTGAAAAATCATTTTCAGGCTTTTTTAACATGATGAAAACAGGAGATGACCAAAAAGAGTTCTATATTAAAGATAAATAATTTTTTTAAAAAAGACCTGTTGTGACTCCGTCCAATGACATACCTCTTTTCAAAGACACTTGAGAGGTCATGGGAAAGTTTCCTCACAGCCGTGGTGCTGTCTGGTGTAACCCCGCCCCCTCTCCCCTGTCCCTCACAGCGCCAGGGCGGGGCTCAGAGCAGCAGCGGCGCCCCCGAGTTCAATGCCACGGTTCTGATGGAGCACCTGCGTGAGAAGGAGGAGCGCATCCTGGCTCTGGAGGCTGACATGACCAAGTGGGAGCAGAAGTACCTGGAGGAGAGTGTCATGAGGCAGTTCGCTTTGGACGCAGCCACCAGTGCCACCACCCAGAGGTAGGGCTGAGCCAGAGGGCTGCCTCCCTCTCAGCACACTTGTTTTTACCTCTTTGTTTCTATCAACACTTGTTGTATTAAAACCACACTAGGATTACTAATTAAAATGTTTTAGGGCATTGTTCACAAACCTGGACTGTAACCTTTTCATGCATGGCGACCTCATATGGGGAAGGATAAAAAAAAAAAACATTCTAGTCTTTTTATGGGGGGGATATATGAAAGACACAAATGCACAATGACCTCTTATGAGCAATATAAAGCAATGGCATTTATTTATTTTATTTCAATGAAAAATGTTTATTGTGTCCAAAACTACGACATGATTGTTTTTTAAAGCCAGTTTCGATACATTAAATCAAGCTTCTAGTTGACAAAATCTGTCAAGTTTATTCTTTCTTTTCAAACTATTAACCTAAGAGGGTGTTTGTAAGCACTTTTAAATGAACCTTCCTTAAAACATTTTTTACATTTGTGTGAAGGGCCCTTGGTGTTCTGTACTGGAAAAATACAAATGGACATGGATATACACATTGGCAGGTTAGATCAGATTACTGGTCTTTTGAGTGGAGTTATCTTTCCTGTACTACTGAAACAGTCTGCAGCTTTTAGTTTAATGATCTTTCTTAGACCTGTATGCAGGTCTGGAGTGTTTAAAAACTCAAAACCACTGCCTTCCTCCCCTGCTGACAGTGCTGTTGTTGAAACTAGGGACACCCCCAGGATCAGCCACTCTCCCAGCAGCAGCTATGACACATCGGTGGAGGCACGCATTCAGAGGGAGGAGGAGGAGATCCTGATGGCCAACCGCAGGTGCCTGGACATGGAGAGCAGGTGAGAGACCGGGTTATACAGCAGGAAGAGCAGGGCAGCGCAGCAAAATATCAGGGCAGGTCTTAGAGGCCTCGTCTGGTCAAGCCATGACAGTGTGGTGTGCAGGGGGGGAGTCTTTGAGTCAGTAAAGTCTTGTGAAAGCTGCTCACGAGTCAGTCCCTTGGTCCGTCTCTCCCAGGATAAAGAACCTGCACGCCCAGATCATTGAGAAAGACGCCATGATCAAGGTGCTCCAAGTACGGTCTCGAAAGGAGCCCAACAAGATGGATCAGTCCTCCCCCATGAGGCCCTCCAAGTCCCTGATGTCCATCACAAACCCCAGCCCCGGCTCCGGCCTGCTGTCACACTCCCTGGGCCTGAGCAGCAGCCCCATCGCAGAGGAGAGGAAGGAGGAGCGGAGCTGGAAGGGGAGTCTGGGTAAGAGTCCACTACTGAACCCCTGTCGTTCTGTACAGTGAGCAAGTCGCTTCAGAGGTCAGCTACATATTGAACTAGAATTGTGGCATAGTTTTGAAATACAAGCACAATATAGTAATCATTTAAACTGATATTAGGTGGAATTGATTAATCAATTAAAAAGTGACAGTAGTTGATTAACATAAATGAACTTTGTTTGATCTTAATAAATACCTTTTCACCATTTTTACTGACCCCTTAACTTGTTATGGTGTTTGCAAAGTATATATATTTTTTTGCTGCTGTTCAGTTGTAGTTGCCTGCCAAGTACACATGTAGCTTAGGCAGCTATAGACACGCACCAGCGCCATCTAGTGATCTGCCACTTTGACTCATGTTTCCATTTGTTTTGTTGGCAGTACACAGCAGTGCACTAGATTGGGCTGGCACTCCCTCATGGTATAGGGCATATGTACAGGGCAGGCAACTGGACCTGAAGAGCAGCTCCTAGGCTGTTAAAACAAACAAACAAAAAAAAAAACAGAAGGGTCACAGTAATTGAGTTTCAATAAGAACCACTCAGAATAATTGCAAGTATTTAAAACATGTAACAAACAAAAAACTTAAAAAAAACCTCAGAATTACTTCCTTAATACTGAGAGCTTCAGTAAAAAATACCATTGAGAAATAAAATCACCAAAATGTGAGCTGCTTTTTATGAAAATGTAAAACATACAAAAGGAAGGTAATACATATTAAGTAAGATTTACTGGAATTATTTTGTTAGGTCAATGAACTTTAATTGAAAATACTGTATCAACTGTTTTTAACATTTGTTTTTTCAAAGATGTATGCACAGGCCTACTTTTTCACTGCTGTTTTCCTAACCCAAGCCTGTATTGAAACTCTTTCAGGTGTTCTGCTGGGCACCGACTTTCGCACAGAGTCCCTGCGTACTGAATCTATCTCCTCCTCCCCTTCCCCGGTCCTCCCCTCCACCCCCATGATGTCAGCCCATTCCAAGACTGGCAGCCGAGACAGCTGCACCCAGACAGACAAGGGCAGTGAACAGAGCAAGCCTACCCCCAGCCTGGCACTACCGCCGGTTCAGTCTAGACTGGCCAGCCCCAGCCCAGCCTACATCCCAGACAGGATAGGTAATAATGAGCGCCACTCTATTCTCTGCACCCCCAGTGAGGCCAGGCTGAAATATACAGTTGCTGTTTCTAAAAAAACTAATTGTTATATATTTTCCTCTATGGTTCTGTCTAACCAGCTTTCAACTTGTTCGATAGACATGACCAGGTGTCTGTGTTTCTTGCTTCCAGTGAAATCATAGAGTGATCTAAACACCACATTATAGAGCCACTTGAGTTCAGAGGTCACAGATCTGTATAATTTCTGTGGACAAGAACTGTTGTTTTCACAAAACATTGTGCAAATTTCACTGTGGCGTAAAAACACAGCCCTTAGTGCCAAACTCTGTTTTAAGCAAATTGCAATGTATCGCTTATAAAAGCTTACTGTAGTAAGTGCACTGCATAGCAAAGTGTAATTAAACCATAGTGGAAGCATGGCAAAGCAAAGGTAAGCATTGTTAAGCCCAGAGAAGTTTGGTAAAGCACGTTATAAAAACATGACAAACCATAGTAAACTGTGGTCAATATAACTGATGGTAGTCCTGAAAACATTGTGTGACAATTAAATAGTTGCAAGAAAAAGGTTCCAGGAAGAATGATTGAAATTAAACAGAAATGGATTAAAGCTGAGGAGATTGTAATGTGTTGTGTATGGATTTCAGTTTCCTCGTATACTTGACAGCACTTCAGATAATCATGAGGATATGGGAAAAAAAGAAAACGGATTCCTGCAGCAGTGCGTTTCAGTTTTTATCTCCATGTATTCTCAAAGAAGATTTCATTCGTTCGAAGTAGCTTTCCACACTCAAAAATAACCCCATTTGTTAGGATGGGTGCATAGTTTAAAACAATCTGTTTCTCAAAAAATGTAGAGACAGCGTTGCTAGGCGTCCTTGCTTGCTATCAGAGTAAATAACATATTTTTTTGCCTTACTGCTAGCTTTAAAAATGATCTCAGTTGAATGCAAATATGAATTTGAAATGAGGCCTGTAGTGGAAAACTATTGTCCCCAGGATACAGTGACCACCAGGGGATTATATTGCCCAAATCCAATATTGTTCCCTGGACAACACTATATCAAAGCTTGAAGTATCCAGTCCCTGTATGTTTTATTAAACGTTGAGAGACAAAGCATATCTGCAAATGTATATGTACCGTTGCTTTGAGTGGTTGCTATGTGTGTGTACCGCTGCTTTGAGTGGTTGCTATGTGTATGTACAGCTGCTTTGAGTGGTTGCTATGTGTATGTACCTGTGGCAGATTGGCTTGGTGGTGACGTCAAACCAGGAAGAGACAGACTCAAGTACTGCAGGATGAAGCGCTGAGCGTGTATTTATTAAATTATACATCAAATGTTTAATCACTAACAAAAACACTGATCCGGAAAACAAATGTCACGATGGCCAAAATAAACAGCTACAATGGGCAAATAAAACAAGTACCGTGCTGGTTGAAATCCAGTTCTCACTTTTCAGCTCCACCTCTGAACAACAATGGTGTATTTAAAATCAAGGGTTATTAATTTACCAAAAAGGCCTAATTACCACTCCTCCTTTGTTAGCCCAGCAGTATTTGTACTTCCTAGTACTAACATGACCTTCTCTTTCCAGACGGGCCATCGTTCCACAGCGGAACCTTGGATAGGAGAGCCCCAGTCTCATCACTGGGACAGGACATTGACAACGAGATGGTGGAGATTCTCATTTAAACCAGGAGATATGTGAGGCCTAGTGACCTCAGGAAGATGAAAAGGACTTCTCTTTTAAAATGCAGAGATGTACTTAACGAGAGATGAAAAGCCCAAGACTAGATGAAGGATTGTTCAATATAAGAACTAGTTGCTGAAGGCTGGGTTGATATGAGGGTATGCTTAAATGCACTCATTTTAAGCACCATTTTCATGAAATCTTTATAACAATGTAGAGCTAGAGTTTCGGAATTCTCCTATGTGGAACCAGTAGGGATTATCTCTGTTGTACAATATTTTGTCGGTGTTCTCTGTACCAACTGGACCAAATGCGTTTGCTACCCCATGGTTTCACTTATTGCACTACCATACTCTCATTTCTTTGTAATTGTTAAATTTTGGAAGTAATTAAACAGCAAGGATATATATATATATATATATATATATATATATATATATATATATATATATATATATATATATATATATAAAAAAAATATATGTGTGTGTGTGTTTTACATTTCCCTTACTACTTTACAGTGTTTGCAATTATTTAGAGTGGCTGTGGGTTCTGTGGACCCAATATTGTGTTATTATTTCTCAGTTAAAAAGGTCACAATGTCACATGATTTGAATTGAATGAACAAGTCTGTTTAGACCAGGCACAGGATTCTCCAGAAAAGCCAGGTAAAGGTAGGTTTAGAGAGAGAGAATATTTGAAATCAGTATTGGAATAACAAAACCAAGAGCTACTCAGCATGATAGAAGTAATAAGAGATGTAAAAACTACAATAAAGCGACATCTGAAGGTACTTGCTCTTTTAAAACACTTTACAATTGATGCAAATTGCATTTAGCACTTGGATAGCAACTTGTGATTTCTCCAATTGTATATAAAATGTTTGCCGTTAAACCTGTAAATACCTGTATAACGAAGGACAGGTCTCATGTTATTGTATTGTATTTGTGTGTTTTATTTTATACCGTAATGCTTGTTTCCTTTGTGTGTGTTGTCGTGTCTGGGGTTGTTGCTACCTAGCCGTGAATGGACATGAGATTCCTGGGGGCGGGTGCTGCTCTCTGCTGGCAGGAATGTGATTGGTCAGTGCCTGCCCTGCATTCTAGTCTCTGAGTTCCACCCAGTAAAGGAAATGGCTTCAGCTGTCATTTATGTGCTTTTATGATGTTCTGTTCCTCCCAGTAGTATTTCAATCCCTACAGTTGTCTCTAGCTGCCTACACTTCGTTTACTCTCTGCACTTAAAGGAACCCTAGTTATTTTATATTTCTTTTTCTCCTGTAGTGTATAGCACTAGCATTGTATACCGGTATGTAACTCTGTTTTTTCTTTGGCTGGCCTGTTTTTTTGTGTTTATAATTCTCTACAGGAGGTGTGTCTCTGATCTGAACCTGTCATGCTACGTTTTAAAAGACAGGCCTGTGCCTCTGCAGCAGATATGATACGTGGCTGAACTGCTCACAAATTCCGTGATGGTTTTCAAGGGCGATTTTTATGTACGTAAGTGACCCTTACAAAACTGATTTGCCCAAGGAACAGTGCCAGATGCATGGGCACACACTTCAGTTCAACTGCATTGTTAACCTTTTCATTGTCACTGTGCAAAGAATGCTGGTGTGCCACAATAAAAATGCCAATTTCCATTTGTCTTGGGTATGGTCCTTGTATTTTAAATTTTGTATACATTTTATTTTTTTTGGTGTGTGTATGTGGCCTTGGTTCCTTATTCAACACTAACGGCTGGTTTCACAGAACCTGATTAGATCTTGGATTACTGTACCTTACCTAAATTAACATAAGGTGAAACCAGCCATGTATGTATGTTTTGTTGTAAACCACACTTTTTAAAATAAAGGCAGCTGACAAACATTGAAACAGCAAGCTGCAAAATACTGCAATTCAGATTCCTTCAAGTGCTGTGCAGAACCTCATGTATTATTTACGAGTTGACTGTATTTACACGCCGTTCATACAGATTGTAATTGCACTCTTCTCTTGTGCTTTATAACTGGAATATAAATTCTTGTTTTAAAAGAAAAGGTTTGTTTGTGATTTATTATGTACAGCATGCTGGCAATTCCTATCTCTGAACATTGCTTTCATGTCACTGCAATGCTGACTACCAGCAGGTGACGGACTTAATAGAGGCATGTTATCGTAAAGAGTTGTACTATTAAATATAGCTGAAGATCATTCTATTTTTTTTTTATCATCTTAATCTTTGCACAAACATAAACTTCCTAATCACCCTGTATTTAAGAAGGCCGCTCTGTCACCTTCATGGTGGTGCATTTATCTGCTTTATATGTATGGGAATTAATAGAAGTATGACAAGCCTTCATAGAAAAACATATAAGTTTCCCTTTTGCACACAAATACCTAACAATGCAATGTATCTAATGCTTTCTTTGTATGAAAGGAAACCCATCCAAAGACAGCATTGCCAGGGCTTTATCTGGTGCCAGGTATGGGACGGGCCGCTGTCCAAAGCTGTCATTCTCATTCTTTTATATGAACTACCGACTGTCCATTGCACTCTCTGGTTAAGAGACAATATGTCAGCGCCGGAGAGCTTAACGTCCATTGCTGCTTTTGGAGGGATTCTTTCAGTTCAAAGAAAACAACTGACACATTTCATTCATTAGCCTCGGGATTGATGGTGGCTTGAGGTGTCATTTTATATAGAACTCTTTGCTTTTCAAACTCTGCTTTTTTCCTGTTTACTCACGGAGCTGGTTTGATGCTCTTCCTCCTCTCCTCCACTGAGCCTTTCTTCTGTTGATTTACAGCATGAGCCTTGTTTATGAGACAGATAATAAAATGGAATCAGTACTGTCCAGTATCACTTTCATAAGGGAAATCAGTCACAAGAGTTCACTGGTAAGACCTTGAGGCGCATCAAGGATACATGTTATTTAAGCATTTGTAGGTTAAGTAACCTTTGGAGTAAATTTGATGTTATTTTCAGCTATAGAAACTTATTAAATAAAATAATTATAGACAGGAACCACAATGCTGTCCACTGTGTCCAATGTTATTAGAGATGGGCTTTAATGAAAAAAAAAGTGCTGCACGTCAGTAACCTACACCCCCCTGTGCGGATGTAAATTCAAAATTGAAGAGATCACTATGATGAAAACGTGACCATGACATCTATTAACAGTATGCACAGACTTGGATGTCGTAAGGTAAGCAAACAAGCTGTTGCTATCATTTAAAGTATATTAAAATGACTGATTTACAATAATACAGACACCTTAACTAAATTAACTAAATCAAGTTAATACCACGTTTCATCACAATTGGAGAAGTGGTTCTCCAGATATTTGGAAAAATATGGTCATGCATATGTATATTTAAAGTGACCTACAATAGCAGAATGTGTTGGAACCGGCTGTCCCCAAAATTCTCTGATAGTGATCTTCAAGGGGCAGGGTTGCCAACCTCGCAGTGGCCTTTTTGCAGTACTTGTGCGGCAAAGCCAACATATTAATGAAAAACTTAGCAAGCGCGGGAAATCAAGGCTCTCAGCTAGGTGTAGACAAGAGTGCAATTTTGTGGCACCAGATTCCGTCTAAGATCTGTAGTCATTCACTTGGTACTGTATAAATTCAATTTCTAGTCAACCCAACATATTTCCAAGAACAATCTGTGCGAAAAGCATAGCAAGCTGGACGATGTCTCCCGAGCTCACTGTCCTCTGGCTGCTTGACTGAAAAATACGCACTAATTTAAAAGCACAGAATCTATACTTTTTTCTTTTTTTTTTTTTTTAACAAATGTTTTTTTAAGTGTTTTAGATCCTATTACCTCCATGCATTTATACTTCTATAAAAAGTGCTTCCTACCTGTTCTAAGCTTACTTTTACGAAACCTTGTTATAGTGCATGCGTCTGTCACGTCTTGATTTCTGCACCTGAACGACCTCTTATCCAATTGTAACTTGGTATAAACATTATATACCGGTAGCAGAAGTTATTGATACTATCATATTGTTGGGATATATAGGTGTGTCTGTCTGTCCATGCAGCTCTCGTCACACGTACATTGTTGCATATATCTCAAGCATTGCTTTTCAATCTGGGATTAAGACTTTCATTGCTGATTCTTATTCTACTCTACTTACTGTTGGTATATGTCACCGTAATCAGCCTTTTCATCATGCTGACTTCTGATAGTTTTTTTTAATTTTACAGTTGTGGCAGTGTGGTTGTATGTTACTAACCTAGTAAGGTACAAAAAATGCCATGAAATCACACTTTCTGTAAGTAGCCTACTCCTGTTTAATTACATTTTCTCTAATATTTGTTTTGGTATCAATTAATAAATGAGGTTTTAGAAAATCCAGCCCATTGTGTAAATCCTGTCTGGATTATTATTATTATTATTATTATTATTATTATTATTATTATTATTATTATTAAAACCCATTTCTTGCGTGACGCTGTGGCGCTAGTGCTCAATCAGCGAGCAGCCGGCTGCTTATATATCTGTGTTCGGTCTCGTTGTTCTGCAGAGACTGCTGTGTTGTCTGAGAGAGCAGCTTACCTGATTTGACGCGTCATTCGCCCTGTCTGCCGTGCCATGCAGTCCTTGGTTTCACCTGTCACCAAAGCCATCTTCATCGCCTTATTTCTGTTCGCTATTCTACTCATTCTCTATGTAATCCTATGGTACATTTGCAGAGACTCTGATAACGATTACATTTAACATTGGGAATAGCGATACACGAGGTAACAAGGTAAGAACAATTAAATACGTTTGTGACGTGTTTTAAACACAGTAGTCAGGTTGATATGAGAAAAAAAAATAATTAAAGTCATATCATTACAGTAATTCATTAGCTAACTTGGCAGTCCTTAGCGGGAATCTTTTTTGTTGATATAAATTGCTTGCAGTTTTAACCTGTTGAACAGTGGAGTTGATTTGAATATATTCCTACTGAGTTTAAACTGTTATAATTTTTGGTTTGTTTGTTTGTTTGTGTGTTTGCTGGCCATGACAATTTATCAATGCAGTAGAACCTAAAACTTGCGACAAGAGACATTCAAATATCAACCCCGGTGAAGTTAGGTTGATATTGGGTATTCGGGTGGATATTATATTTCACCCAATGAAAGATGGCATGCTAACGAGTAATTTAAGCCATGTCTCGTTGATTTGCGAGTAAGCAATCTCTAGTTATGAACACGGAAAATAAGCGTACACATTCACTAGACATTGTACAGTAGGTAACGTCATATAATGGTCCACAGCTCCTGCATAAAAACTCGCAATACAATGCCATTTCACCTCATGAAAGATGGCATCAACAAACATGCCATTTTTAAAAAAATTCTCTACGTTTTAGAAAACCTTTTGTTTGTTTAGTTATAGGAAAGACATCACCTTTCAAAGCAAAACCTGGCTCTTCTTCTTCTTCTTCTTCTTCTTTGTAGTCCCAGTAGTAGTAATAGTATTGTTGTTGTTGATGCTTTTCTCGCTGTTCTTGTTCTTATCCCCATTCTTGTTTCCTATAAAAATTAAAAACATATAGTACCCTAATCCTGTTTTGTCATTTGACGAGACATATTCATTTTATGTCCTATTTCTCTAACCTGATACTTCAAGTTTTCTCACACTTTAGAATTATAAACCACAGGAGGGACACCCTGGCAGCTGAAGTTCTTTAATGGATGGAAGTGATACCAAAAGTATGTGCGCACTAATATATATATATATATATATATATATACACACTGATCAAAAATAGAAATGCAACATGCAACAATTTCAAAGATTTTACTGAGTTACAGTTCATATAAGGAAATCAGTCAATTGAAATAAATCAATTAGGCCCTAACCTATGGATTTCACATGATTGGGAATACAGATATGCATCTGTTGGTCACAGATACCTTAAAAAAAAAAGGTAGAGGCGTGGATCAGAAAACCAGTCAGTATCTGGTGTGACCACCATTTGCCTCATGCAGCGTGACACGTCTCTTTCGCATAGAGTTGATCAGGCTGTTGATTGTGGCCTGTGGAATGTTGTCCTACTCCTCTTCAATGGCTGTGCAAAGTTGCTGGATATTGGCGGGAACTGGAACACGCTGTCGTACACGTTGATCCAGGGCATCCCAAGCATGCTCAATGGGTGACATGTCTGGTGAGTATGCAGGCCATGGAAGAACTGGGACATTTTCAGCTTCCAGGAATTGTGTACAGATCCTTGCGACATGGGGCCGTGCATTATCATGCTGAAACATGAGGCGATGGCGGCGGATGAATGGCACGACAATGGGCCTCAGGATCTCGTCGCGGTATCTCTGTGCATTCAAATTGCCATCGATAAAATGCAGTTATGTTCGTGGTCCGTAGCTTATGCCTGCCCATACCATAACCCCACCGCCACCATGGGGCACTCTGTTCACAACGTTGACATTAACAAACCGCTCACCCACATGACACCATACACGCTGTCTGGGTGAAATATTAGTGTTTTGCGCGAATGTCCACCCGAATATTCAATATCAACCTAACTTCACCAGGGTCAGATATCATAGTTGTGAAAGGTGCTGTAAACAATGTTATTAAATAAACATCCCATTGCATATTGTTTTGTTTGTTTCTTAGTGTAGCTCGATGTGTGCTATGTTAAAGTAAACAAATAAAGTGAAAGCACTTTAGGGCTTCCTCTTCGCGGTTCAAAACACAAACAAACAAAACACCTAGTTGTTACTAGAGCACTAACTGAACAAACAAGAACCTAAACTACACAACAAGACATTTAGGCTGTTTATCTGTTTTAAAAACTAACAAAACACACAAAAAAGGTTTTCACACAGAACCCCCCCCTTTTTTTTTTTTTTTCTAATGGCTGAAAGCACCATCAACCAGGCCCTCCACACAGCATCAGCCCTGACCACACTGGCTAAATACCCTGCACCTGGCTCTAATTTACAATGATAGCCAGGTGCAGGGGATAATTAACAATAAAACAATTAACTGTAATCTAATTCAATTAACAAACAAACACACAAATGTGCATTCGCAAATGTTTTTGGCAGGGAGGATATTATCCCCCTCCCTGTTGTATTACTATATATATATATATATATATATATATATATATATATATATATATATATATTCATCTATAATATATATATATATATATACATGTATCTCTTACACACGGCACAAACAAAACAAACAAATACATTAATATATTTAATGTAAGGGTTGAACTCTGAATATGGAGCAGAGATTTCAACAAAGAAAGTGCATCCAGAAGCATCCAGCCCCCTACGCGCTTTTAAAAACAGATTTCACTGACACCTCGAAAGGAAGACGTGTTTTCCTTCCTTATTCACGCAGTAAGAACATTGTATTGATCATGTGCCAGTTTTGATGTGCACGCCTGGATGGAAGGTGATGTATGGTTCTGATAAGAAGTGGGCAGAAATCAAGGGAGACTTGAAATAAACTGTTATGTCAGGTAAGGTTCGTGCTGTATTTCCACTTGACTCTTTCTATTAAGGTAACATTTCAAAGCCCACGATGTGCAGAGTAGCTCCCAACACATTGCTTTAGTGGAAACTGGTGTGTCTTGTTGACAGCTTCTGTGATTCCCCCAGCAGCTCATTTGTTTGTCACAGTTAGTTGTAAAAGTCTTTGTGCTTTCCTCAAATGAGGCTTTCTTGATGTACACTTTGGTCAATGTTGAGGGACAGTCAGTTGCATGGACACCCACTATCATGCCCTGTTTAGAAATACAGACATCCTTCTGCTGTTCCATGCATGCTGCTGAATAGTTGCACACAACTGTCACAGAGAATATACAGATGGGATAATCCCAGCTAACTGCCACTTACTCACTGTGTGACCCAGAGCAAGTCACTTAACCTCCTTGTGCTCTGTCTTTCGGGTGAGACGTTGTTGTAAGTGACTCTGCGGCTGATGCGTTGTTCACACACCCTAGTCTCATACCTTGTAAAGGGCTTTGTGATGGTGGTCCACTATGAACCATATATTTCTAATAATATTAATTATAATAATAACAATTACTTGTAACGAAGTTTAACTTCAAATAATATATATATATATATATATAGATATATTATATATGGGTACTACCCATGGATAACCCTTCAATTATAAAGAATTTCTTAATTTAATTTCCTGGAGGTTTTTGGAAACTATCGATAGTCAAGATCCCTGGAGTAGTATATATATATATAGATATATATATATATATATATATATATATATATATATATATACGCTATACGATGCTGGTAGGAAAGTGTCTGTATGTGAGTAGTGAACATGCAGTGAAAAAGGAAACTAAATAGTTGTGAGTAGTTGGTGCTCACCAGGTGGTGCTGGTGCTTTCTAACATAAATACACTTGCTGTTGTTCCCCTATGTAATATATATATATAAGAATAGCTTTTTAACTCAGATCCTAACCTCAGAATACAATAATTGCAAACATCATAGAAAGGTAAGGGGGCAATAAAAAACAAAAACAAACTATGAACATGTAATCTGAAGCTACAGACTTTGCTGGTAAATGTTATGTACACTAATATTATGTTAAATTACATTTATTCTATGATTCCTTCACTGTGTCATGCTTTGCTATTATGAAGAACCCTCAACTCATTTATGACTATCAGTATTCCTTCTTTGTCAATTCTAGATGAAGATCCAGAACCATTTGAACTCCCCACAGCTCACCAGATATCTAGAAGAGGATTCGCTTTTTTGAAAATATTTGTGTCCGAAATGATTTGGCATTTCAGCAGTTGGGACTCTTGCTCAGTGACATTTTGTTCAAGAAGTTTGGAATATATCCCTGGTTGGTGCGGTAAAAGACAGGATGAAATAATTTCGATGGAATTAGAGACGGCACTGTCTGTTCAAAACGTCTTTCACAAGGACAGCCTTTTGATCCTCAGCACGTTGTGTGCTACTGTGAAATGTGTTTAATACGACTGTCATTGGTCTGTTTTTGTGTATTTGAACCTCTTTCAAATGCAGTATGGCTTTCTAGATCATTTGTATCCATTATTTCATGATCCGGTATGCTTAATTATTGAGAGTCATTGAGGTATTCAGGTTTCGCTTTTATTGAACAGTAAAGAAGCATTTACACTGTGAAGTAGCATTTGCACTATGTACTGTATATAACATGTCTAATAAATTCTACTATATATTATTAGAGTTAGGAAGAGGGTATACTAGGTTTGGCACTAATCTTGTTTATGCATTTCAAATCATAGGTCCTGGTTTTGACCTGTCCATGCAGTTTAATTGGAAGTGTGATCCCTGTGAATTTAGTGTGCATTAATGTTGAGAGACAATGGCACTGTCTATAGTCAGGTGTGCTGCTTTCTTCTCTCCAAGCCAAGTCTATAGAGCAAAGACTCTAGGGCACTTTACCTTGTTGACAAAAAGCAGCACCATACAGTTTTTTGGTGTTATTGATTTTAAAACCAGGTAAATTTTCATATTTGCATCCTGTCTGCTGCTGTATTTTTACAGTGATGTAGTGATCTGATTGGCTATGGGTGAGGGCATGCTGCATAATGTATGCACCTGGAAGCTCCCTGCTTTGTGATTGGCTGTGCACCCAGTCTCAGTGTTGAGCCATGGGATGTGTAGTGTAGGTGTCAGACTTTCCTTCACAGATCTGATGTGATCCTGACCTGAGAACCCCCTGCCTGGGCCTCTCTTAAGCAGCGGCTGCTGAATCGTGTGGTGGTTTTGTGATGTAGAGCGGAGACCATCAAATGCATTATATATAAGTGACCTGAGCTAGTTCAAAACAGCCTGCTGCAGCATGTACCCCCCTTTTTAATGGAAAAGGATTTGCCCCTAAAATAAAAACCACATAAAAATCAGTACATGACCTGATATTGTTGCATAAAATTGTGTTTTATATTGTAAAAAAGAAAGAGGGCTGTGGCACCACTCTAGCAACAACTTCTCTGAGAGGCAAAAGTCTACAAAAGGACACTTCATGCTGACATATTCATCTCTACTTCATCATTTCCTCAGCGGATAGAGGAATTGTGCAGTCCATTCACTTCCAATTTCAATTCCAATCTACAGCACAGGGAGGGCTCAGTCTGTTCTTGTATATGAGGGCTGTAAATCAGTGGCTGAGTGAAGCCTGTTTCATGGGCTCGCTCATGGATTTAGAATTTGCCAGTGTGGTTGGTTCGTATTATCCATTTAGTGTCTGTTTCAGTGGGACTGGTGGCTTGAAAAAGAATAATGCAGTAATCTGTCAAAGTTTATCACTGAAATAAATTATTATGTTTTCTGATCTCGTGAATAAAGAATTGTGGGAATCTGGAACCAACTCTCCAGTAATGTTGTTGCAGCTGACACCCTGGAATCCTTCAAGAAGGTGCTTGATGAGATTCTGGGATCAATAAGCTACTAACAACCAAACGAGCAAATGGATTCCTCTCGTTGTAAACTTTCTTATGTTCTTATAATATAATACAAAATGTAGAAACAGTATTTTGTTATAAATCGAAACTATCCCCCAAAATAAAAGGGGTTATTTTATCTAAAGAATAATTTCAATAAATCTTACATATCAGGAACTTCAGTTTACTATGCAGATCTCGGTTTTGAAAGACGTTGAAAAAAACTTGTAGTCGAAACGCTTGTCATTGAATTTAAGCTTCTTTTAGTATTTCTAAATTGAAAGACATGCACCAGCAAACGTGTTTTAATTTCAAACTGTATAACTGGTAGCTTCTTAATTACCCTGTTGAGAACAGGAACGGTGATTGACAGAGCTTAATTGTCTGTCAATCTACATGCCTGCCCTACAAACAAGGTGGTGAAGCCAAAGATTCTGGCCACAGTGCACCTGCACTGTGGGTACCAGGCCACCTCCTAAGAACCTAAAGTCCTATAGTTAGTTACTGCAGCTCATTTACATGCAATCAAAAAAGGATACTAGAGGCAGACTATAACATGTTTCTTCCAAAACTGCACATTTGAGGCCTACATAGTGAATGGAAGTGCATGACTGGTACGGTTTATGTAATTTGTAACCAGTTTCAGGATGTGAGCTTTATAGCACCCAAGAATATTGCTTGTGGTAACTAGGAATGTTGGATTTCATTTAATTCCTTAAACACTTATACTTTATCTTAAAGACTTTTACCCAATCAGAAAAGCTGTCATCAAAATCCACTCATTACGCTGCCTTTACTGTGCAATTATATACTACAACACGATTATGTATGAGGCTGTGGTCTATTCAGCCAGTATGAAAGCTTACCACGGTACTGTGTTTTTGCATGGTGAATTTGCAGTTTTCCCATGCTTTTCCCATTATTATACTATAGTTACCATGGTTTGCCATGTTTTTAACATGCTCTACCATACCTCTCTGGGCTTTACAATGTTATGATGCTGTGTGTACATTGTTGTATGTTTCTTTTGTACTGAGCCATGGTGTATGCTGAAGATAAATTTCCATTTTATGCTCTATTTAGTGGACAATAAAGCTTTTTTGAGTTTGAATTTGAATTACCTACTGTATGGTTTACCGTGTTTTCAATGTGATTTATTACATTGTTCTATGGGAAACTTTGCTGGCGGATCTAAATACTGATCAAGTTATTAAAAGAGGGATACCTTGTGAAAAGCAGCATTTCTAACAGTGTGAGTCTCTTAAGAGTATTTCTGTCTTTCAAAGCAAGTAATATGCCAGGTTTATTGTTTTAATATTTAAACACTGGTGGTGTTGAATAGACCCTTCATCTGTAAAACATTGATGTATCTGTGTGTAGAAATGTATTTGAATAAATAAATAATGCTGTCGTGGTTCTGTTATAGATATATTTTATCACTTCATTTATTGACACAAGGCACACATTAAATACCATCTGGCACCAGTTAAGGAAAAGTTCATTGGCATGACTAACGTGACAGAGCCTTAACTTGAAGTTGAAAGTGGGTGCAATGTGAAATCAAAAGTTCTGAAGATAACCGTCACGCTTTAATCCACTTAGATTGAGAGTCCATTCTGATTGGTTCTTTCACTGCTCTAGAAGGGTACAGTAATCTGAATTGCAGCATTAATATTTCAATCTCACAGTCAAACATTTGAGTCCCTGCCTTTCCATCCGGTTCAATGCCGTGTCTATGAATCTGAAGAGACTGAAAAAGGCATTCTCCACAGACTCGCATGGTGGGGACTAAAATGACTTTGGTTGCATTCCCAAGCTGACAAACATATTGACACCATGCAGATTCAGAAGAAAGGGGCTACATTTTCATGGTGCAGTACCTGCTATATAGGTCAGGCGGAGTTCACTACACTTTATCTTCCTCTTTGTAATAAACGTTCTTTGAATTGCAGTGCTGCTTGCTATCCTTGTCTCAAATCTTTGGAACCCACTGGCTGAGGGAGAAAACATTAATTAGTCTTGAAAGGGATTCTAACTCATGAAATAATTCCATTCCATCTTGCCTGTCGTGCACTTCTATTCACTAAGCAGGGCAACATGGAAATTTGATATAGAATTAATTTCTATTGATAGCAATGCAACATGTGCAGGATGAACATTAATTGTCTCAAAGCCACTATACAGTATGTATAAATGTATAATTAATTTGTGGTACCAAATACATATTATTCATTTGCAAAAGTATTACAAATATACATTGTTATATTACAAAATACAAGCATTTTTAATGCCTTAAATAAACACTGAAAAAGCGGTCTTAACCCAATAGATAATCCTGGCTGAGCTTCAGTTTTCTTGTAATTCGCTTCCAATTGAGGGATCTAAATGTTTGAAACAGACCGTAGAGAAGATGCCCTCCTACAGTGACATCACCCTGAATACTGATGAGAGCACCTGCTACCACTCCCTCTTCCTGGGGTTACAAAGATAAGTGCACAATACCCTCCAAACAAGAACTCATCACTATTTAGGGTGATGTGGAAATAATGCCCAATTATTTACTGCCCTATTTTCTCCTCAACTTAGAATGCTGTGGTGGAGTGTCCTGCTCCTATATGTTTATAAGTGTTTTCTGTTGTATGTAGTGTGTTTAATGTTGGTGTTTATGTATAAAATACATGGGATATAAATTTGGGTTGTGAGCACAAGTGTTTAAAATGTATATTTGTATTTAGGCATGAGGATTGCACAGCACTTCACGTGCAAGTAAAATAATATGTGAGCACGGGGAATTGCACTTTTAGTAATTCACTTGCAGTTGTACCGAGACACCAATTGAATGATTGATTAGCAATCGAGTCTTGGTACAGCTGTGTAAAAGCTGCATGTTTTCACTCACTTGGGGTTGTGTGTTCGGTGAGTGGAGAGGAGAGAATTAAAAGCACAAGCAAAAGTAAATATGTGATTTCACTCTCCGTGTTTGTCTGTTTCGCTTAGTGTTAATTCGTTTTGTTTGTCTGTTTATTTTGGCCTCAAGTGCCGTGTCCTGTGTTTTGTTTGTCTTTGCAACCTTTTATTTTCTGCTTGTTTAAAATATTAAATGCTGAGCGGTACCAATCGCTCAGCTCCACCCAACTCCACCTCTCTGTTGTTTATTTCCTGGTTCCTGTTTCTGGTCTGATGTCACCCACTCCAGCCGTCTTCGTGACACATGGTGTCAGAACCGAGATTACCAGCGCCTCCTTGATGCAGACCAGAGCAGGGACCGCAGTTTTTTGGGGGAAAAAAAAAAGTTATGCTGGAGCTGGAGAGATGGCTGCCAGGATCTGGTGGACCTCCTCGTGGTGTAGAGGACCAAGGCTGGTGCCTTGCCTGTGGGGAGTTCGGGCACCTGGTGGTGCGCTGTCCCTACCAAGAGGGAGAGGAGGAACCGGCCCAGGAGAGGAAGGTGAGGAGAAGGAGGCAGAGAGGAGGAAAGGTTAGGAGGAAGCAGAAGGAACCAAGGTAGTGCACCCTGTGCATTGCCTATGGGCATGAGGACGAGGACTGCCCAGAGCAGGAGCCAGAGGATGAGGAGCCTGAATGTCCTATGCCTGAGTGGGAGGAGCCTGAGCACCCAGGGCCCAGAAGCGGGGAGCACAGGTGTATACAGCCCACAAAGGGGAAGGCAGAGCATCCACAGCCCACGTCTCCACCAGCAGAGGAAGAATGCCTGCTGTTTGCACCACCTGTCACTGTTACTCCCTATTGTGTTTTGATTAACATGGCCATTTTTATGTCTGATTTAAAATATCTATAGACACCCAATGTTTCAGACAGCTTCAAAGAATTGAAGAAAAAAGAGTCCTGTTTTTCACTGGTAAACCTGTCTATGTCTACTTCCATATTAAGGATGCATTTTGTTGGTCCCTTGACCGGCCTGTGTATCAAGTTTTCACAATACATTACAATTGCAGTAATATACCTAGATTAGCATGTTAGCTAAAGCAGTACTGCTAATCTGTGTCTGAATAAGTGTAAACCTTTAAGTTGAGTTTTTTTTGGGGGGGGCTGGCGAGTTGCGTCTACCCTTCCCCTCCTTAATCTCCCTGTCAATCACCCCCCTTCTTCTATATAAGTCTCCCGTTTCCAAGTCCACTTTCTCTAGCATTTGTTTGTTTTTCGTACCCATCCTCCTCCCCTCCTCCTCCTTTCTGATTTAGCAGCCCTGCACCGGTCCCCTCTTGGGGGTTAGTGAGGCTCACTTTCCCTGGCCTCCCTGGGCTATGCCCTTCAAGCTGGAGGTTCTGTGTGGGGCAGAAGGGACCCCTGGTCACACTCTCTATCCTTTCGCAGCTTGTGCTTTTACCCTATTCTAATTTTTAGACTCCTTCTCCTTCTCAGCTGTCGATGTGAAGTCTGTCTTCGATCTCTTATTAATCTCTCTACTTCTTTCTTTCTAGTTCCAGGACTCATGTAAGCTCCATTCCACGAGTCCCTCTAACTTTTTCCTTTTTAAGGCTCTCCTTCGGAGGTCCGTTCAGTTCCGGTGGATAGCTCTGTGCACAAGTCGTTCAGCTACAGCAGCTCTCCAAGAGTCGGGTCCTTTGTCACCTCAATCCCTTATGGGTAGCTCCGTTCCCAAGCTGCCATGCAAGCGGCTCTCTGCAGAGTGGGGGATTCTATCTATGTGTTTTTGGGTCTTGGGTCACCGGACCAGCCTTAGGCTATAAGGTTCTCCATTGCCAAGAACTCCTGTTCTATCCCTTTATCTCCCTTCAAGTATCCTAGCGCTCTCCGAACTGTCATGAAGCACTACACTTGCTACTCACCATCGCCCCTTGAAACACTTGTAAATGATTAAAAATAGCTTTTCCAAATCCACTGTTGGAACGAGAAAGTGTTCTCCCTGTAGCAGATAACAAGGAATTTACATTTCCAATGCTGATGTCATTTCACCTGGTGGGTGAAGCCGTCTCCGCCCCTTCAATGGCGTCTTCCCTGTTTTTAACCAATCAGCTGCTTCCCCAGAAGACACTGTAGAGCAGAATAACTCAGGACGTTCAAGTGGAACAGATACCCTTACAATAAGGCATAGAAACAGTTAACTTTCTTTAACTAAAAATACCAGATATGTCTTAAAAAGAAAATAGCTGTTTATAATAATAAGTGCAACAAATGGAAGTGCATTTTGAAGTGTTTTAAGTTTAGTAAAATTGATTTTTCAAACTGATTTGACAGAAACTCACTACAAAGGTCTCAGCCTTGTGATGAAGAATACATTTCTGAATGGTAGTTGGAAGATCAATATTTTTATACTGCAGCCCTGTGGCATGTGATTAATATTTGGAACGCTATGTGCTGGCGTGATGTCAACAATATGTTTTTTTTTTCTCCCCACGCCTGCTAATGAATTGGCATCACAGTCCATTGAATTGAATGGAAAGACAAGGGCTGGACGCAAACAGCAAACGTCGCTATTCAAAGATAAACGTCTTACCATTCAGTTAAAGAGCAACTCTGTGGTCAAGAGATGTCTGAATTACTAACTCATCAGCTTCTAGGAAGGGATCCGTTGCAGAAAACCATGGGCTCTGACATATTGTCTGTTCACATATTCTTAATCATTTGTTACACCGTGCAAAAAAAACAGTGGAAAAAATGTATTTAGGTCAGTGTCGCAGGTGGACTGTTCTCACTGCTCGGAAAGCAATCACTCTTACCTCTCAATAAAACCTGATGAACCAGCAGGGGCAAGGCTGCTCAATGAATAGTGTTCACAGGTGCTGTCAGCACTGCCACGATACACGAGTGAGGTAGGCACTGTATTTTCACAGAGACTACATTTCCAAAACTGAAAGGGTTGCTATCATACCTCACTGTAACCACTGACCTCACATGACTGGAGAATGGACTGAAAACCAAAAGAACATTTGATCATGCCCAGAACTCCACACTAAGTGCAGTTTCATTTTGTCAAGGTGCCTGTGACTAGATTGACCTTGCAGGGCCCAGATTCTTACTCTCCAATGGAAAGCTGACTGTTCATTCCACAAGGAAGCAAGAGGAGTACAGACAGAGGTGAAACTGCAGAGCAAACCTCAATGGTAACTCTCCAGTCTGGTGATGTATTGGGGTTTCTAAATAAGATTTTAGTTTTCCCTCATTATGCTGGTTTGAAAACACTTGTTCCTTTGAAATAAGTATTCCAGTTTAAGACATGTAGTATGACAAATAAATATAATAGAGTAAAAGGCACAGTTCAGATGGTCTAACAATGGTGTTTAAGGTAATGGCTGCAGGTACTAAAATACATGATTCCAGCTGCAGAGAGTTGCTCTGTTTTAAAATGTGCTATTTGTCATTTAACAGGCTTGACTGATGCTGTCTTCCAAGGTGTGGCTGGGAATAATATGGCTTCTAATGCAGCTTAAATAAGAAGGAATGGAATTGAAAAGTTCAAAACCATGCATTCTATAGTATTGAGGAGCAAATATATAGCCAGTGTTTATAGCTGTGCCTGGTGTGCAATGGGATGCCTATCACGGTGGATTTGGGCTTGAAACATTTCCCATACCTCATTATATGTCATTGAAACTACAGCTGCCTCTAATTTAATTGAAATCTTCAATGCATCCAATTGACATTTCTTGTGTTGGCATTGATTGAACAGTGGGAGTCTGTCAGCTGCTGTCAGTAACTGGAATCTGTCCCTGTGTGTTTACAGAATCCAGGGACAATCCCATTACTGTGCACTGGTGATGGAATGAACATCGGACACCCACTCTAATCAACGAGCACATGGGGTATATATCTAAGCAAGATTAAGATGGGAATCGTGTCTCGAAATCCTCAGATGCTTGAAATGAATTTAAGGTTAATTCATAACTTTAGATTCTCAGTCATAAAGTATGTAGATGAATACTAGACACATGTTTAATCAATGTCTTGCCATTTATCCCGTGGATTTGTTTTTGTCCTTTATTGTTTTTCTGGACCCCCTTGTAAATGAGGCCTCAGTCTCAACAGACTTTGGTTATATATCTGAATGTATTGCTAAATTTAAGCCTGTTTAAAACCAGGCAACCTTCTGGCAACTCTTCAAAAGCAATTTTTACTCAGTTCAAGGATCACATTTCACATAGTGAAAATTCCTTAAAGATATTACTTGTAACAAGCTACCAGAAAAAAAGTTGCACTGAAGTTGCAACGAGTTTAGTTTGTTCCGCTGCTGTTTTGTAATAATTCCACTAGGTGGCAGAAGACAGTTACAATTCCTCCAGTGTGTTGTTATATTACATCACATGCTCTCATAGATGGGTCTACACACAAAGTTATATAGTATATATATATATATAGATATATATATATATATATATATAATATATACCCACACCAACATCTATATGTGTGTATTGTATGTGTGTTTGTACACATTCACATTTGTGATTAACTATTCTACGAGATAACAACAACTTAAAAGTCGTTGAGGTAGCGTCGTCTACCCTTGTAGTAGCAGATCTAAGTGCATATTTTTTCAGACATGTATTGCAAATGTAGACAACTGCCATCTCGTAACTGCCATCGGAGTCAGCTTGTTCATTTTTCTACAAGTCAATTAGTATGTGCAACGTAATGCTTCACTTCAGGGGAGATAGAAGAGCCAGGGGTACAAATTTCAAACTTTAGTTTCACATATACAGCATCTAGAGAGCAGCTTTCTCATTGTAGTGAAATTTGCTAAAGAGAGGACAATTACTAGCGCACCTAAGCTCGTCCGCTTCTAGTAGCTGATTGGTCTCAGAACTCTGTCAAGTAGGGTTTTAAAGGATCCAAATGATTCTCCTTCACAGCATGGGCATGTAGCCCATTCCATAACCTCACACTCTCTGTGTTAAGTGTCTATTACCCTCTGTATTAAGTCTATCTTCACTTGTGTTCCCTGGTCCTGGTTTCTATAGTGCAATAAAAGTAGTGGTTAACTCTTCTTTCTTCCATGCTAAATCGATGTAGTTCTTCTAGCCTTATTATCTTCACAGCTTTGGCCCAGGTATTGGGTGTCTCTCAATGTATGGATACTCTGATTGTGGGTCATGCCGGATGCAGTTGTTATTACTACCGCAGAGGTATTGTTACGGCAAGGGCTGAACATCACACTGTTATAGTTTCGCTTATAGCTGCAGAACTGCATATGCAATTGTGATTGTGTCTGTCTGTATGCATGTCACTATCAGGTTTAAGTCTGACACACTACCGATAACTTGGGTTATTCAAATATACATTTCTCTGTTAATGAATCTATCAAGCAATCCTTGTACAGCTAGAGAAACCCACATTAGGATAAGTGCAGGATAGACAGAGGATGCCTTTACACAGTGAATGTAGCTTTTTGTGCAATGAAGGCTCAGGAATTTGTTCTGACACCCCTCCCCCTTCCTTGTATTGTGGTAAGCACTGCTTGCACCCTTCCACCATACCCCAATTAAAACTAGTCTAGTGGACAAATGTTTGAACAAAAGTGTTTTTTTCCATGCTTAACAAATTCACAAGAGAACACTTTGCATTTATTTGAATCTCAGCAATGCCCATACAAGGCCAATAATGTAAAATAGAGGTGTGCTGGAGTGGCTCAGGCTGCAACAAGAGCCCTCTGTGTTTCATATACGATACGTGGACCCTAGAACACTGGATACAGTTTTAAGAGTGACATAAAAAACCCTGGACAGGAAAACACAGTATTTTACTATAAACACAACTAGACATTTTTAAAAATAATATTGAATTGACCATATAACTGTCTTACCCACTGTATCCCAATACTATTGACCATATAACTGTCTTACCCACTGTATCCCAATACTGTTCAGTTAAACTTTGTTTTAAAGTCAATACAAAGAACATCGCTCAGCATTAAGCCCAAAATGTATAAACCCTTTGTTAAACCCCACCTCCCGCTGTAAACTACCAAATGTGAAAGCTATACCACACAATCCCTACGAGAGTTAAACTGTTAAAAAAACACACGTTGGCTAACTTAAGAACTTTCTAGTAATGACACAATCTGAGCCCTTGACTGGTATTAAATCGAGAGGTTTCACTGTATGCGAAAATGAATGCACAAAGCTAAAAGGATAACTGTCCACAAATTAGTTAAAATGTTTTTTTTTTTAAGCTTTCCACTCACTCCCGCCACTCTGAGTTACAAAGCTTGAAAAATGCAGTACAGCTTTGTTTCAACAGAGAAAATCTTGAAGTTGACGTGTGTGTATCTTTAAGGTAAAGGCAGAGAAGGAGATTGTGCAGCCAACCCAGCCCAGACAGTGTTCCATTGATTATGCAGCACACAGAATAACAGCAAGCATTCAGCTCTGCCCATGAATGACATCACAAGGGCCCCCCCAGGCCATTTGCTGTGTTAGTCTAACACAGTGGAAACATTATGCTAAGGGTTAAATCAACTGGTCATTTCAAAACAAGCACCTTTGAAACTGACATCTCCTTAACATCAAAGTGTGATTCAATATAAAAAAAAATTATATATAAAACAGATAGGAAAATATTTTCTTCTTCCAACATATTTTGATACTAAGGGATGCCATCGAAACAAAGGAACTGTTAGCCATTTCAAAACAGGAAAATACAAATCTGAAACAAACATAATAAATAAAACTAGTTAAGCTGTATTCATGTGCTGTCATTTACTTTTTGAGCCCTTTATTCATGAAGAAACATGGCTGACATTTTAAGTATATGCTGCTCAGGATCTTTCAGCCAATCGGATCGCATGTTTCACCTTCTGTATTCCAGACATCACGGATTCTCCAAATCAGCGCGATTGAGGTCACCTGCTTTAAAACTAAAACCACACCTGTGGCAGCTCTTGGAATTCCATTCAAAACGGTGACATCACAATCGACCGCCTACCTCAGCCACTTAAGTCTTCATTAACCTTTTCAAGGTAACTGAAAAAATGAAATGGACTAAAAGGATGGTCATGATTAGAAAACACACAGAGCTGGATTTATATCTTGTGTACTAATAATAAAGCAGAATATCAAAGTTATAGGACACTGAATGTCTGTGTATGGGTTACATAGACACTCAAAGCACTTCAACAGACCTCGGCTTTCAGCCTCTCTACTAGTGCAGATATTCCTTAATACACAGACGTTCTTGTCCTATAACTATATAATATCGTAGGTGTTCATATAAACACACACAGCGGATCTGAAAGACCTGCTGTTCTGTATAGGGGCGTATCTGTTCACCAACTGACCCGGTTCCAAGCTTTGCGCACTCATCAGCAATGCAAACCCTCTGGACTGGACTTCATTGCCTCTGTGTGCCAGCTTTGTCACATCACACGAGGCAGAGCTGAATTCAACCAAGTAAAATCTGTTATCCTTTCAGAATATTTATTAAAAAAAAACACCACCACCACACTTGGTTATAAATTCTGAAGTAAAACTGATTAAAATCATTAAAAGAAATGTCTATTTGACCAAGTTTCAGATAGTTTTACCCCTGCCTGACAACCCTGGTTAAAATAGAGCAAGCAGTTTATTGCAGCTTTAAAAGGCACACATTTTATACACAGTGTATGTGAATAGAAGGGGGGGGGGGGGGGGGGGGTACTGAACCTGTGGAATAGAGGGAGGAAAACAGGGGTACATGACTTAATAAAACATTTCATGCTATCTCCTGCTGTAGCAAAGACATCTATTTTTTAACACATGGAAATGCACATGGAGTCAGCAGCTGAAGTTGTTACATGGGGAATGATTGCATTGGTCCTTGAGCTCCACCTCTAATAGTCCTCACCCTCATCTCTGCATGGGCTGAGACTACCAGCCTCTTCATACAGCGGTTACCAATTCTATCTTTCCAACAAGCCCAGTCCCATTTACTGGTCTAATAAAAAAAAAGAAGAAGAATCTGGTCTTGGCCTAGTAATAGGGGTCCTCGTACAAATCCGTCCGGAGGCAGAAAAGGATCCCCCCTCCAAGCATGAAGATGGTAGCCCCCCAGCCCAGTCCATAGCCCCAGTTGAACTCATGGTACGTCTGCAGCACCGCCCCATCGATGAACTTGATTGGGTAGAGGACCAGTGCGCAGGCCTGCAGAACCACTGCGAGGGGAAAGAAAGGAACAACAACAAACAGTCTATCAGGTATGGGAGGTGGCTGACTGGAATGTCTAATAAGAGATACAGAACACAGGGCAGGATTTTCTGTATCCCAACAAAGGAAATATGAAACAGGGTTAAATGCAGAAAGTGTTACAACTGCATCATTGTTTGAACTTACTAACTTATGCCTTATCGTTACAGGAAGGTGGATAATAGGGTCGATAGTATTTTTTTAAAACTTTTTTTTAAATAACAGCTCTAATAATGACTGCCCATTTCTCATACTATTCCTTCAAATTTAAGACGCTTTTTTAACCATTTTTTGCTTCTCAAAAATATCCTGCATCTTGAATTCAAGTACAGTATAGTGATGCGTGTATTAAAAAATCGCCAACAAAAGACATGACCACCCGAGTACACAAACAGCAACGTGACACTGCCGAGAAAAGACAAGAAAGATGTCTGCCCGAATACACAAGGAGCAACATAACACTGCTGAGAAAAAACAAACCAAGCTTCCTGAGGAATTCCAAGAGAAACGTTTACAATTTCAGCATTTCCAACAAACAGCACCAGCTTGGACAGATCGGAAATGCTGATCAGACCCCCGTATTTTTCGACATGCCAAGCAATGTTCAATGCTGTTGTGGTTGCTGGGTTACATGTTGTCTGATGCCATGGAGTGTTGTGTCGTGCTTGCTGTTGACAGGATGTGTGATGCCGTAAGTGAGTGGTGGCATGTGTATGACAGAGGTGCCATCTTAAGTGTTATACAGTGTGCAGCACAATAAAAACAAGCTCTGTGGTTAATATACAACAACATTGTTTCGGGTCAGTTTTGTACGATACAACAGCGTAATTGAGGTTGTATCTTTGTAAATGTATATTTTTTTTAAGTCTTATTTTTTCCCTCAAATTCAAGGTGGTAAAACTGGGCTCCGTCTTAAATTCGAGGGCGGAATAGGGTAATTTATACAGTATACTGTATGTAAGTTCAGATAATAGTGGTGGCAATACTCTGGGTATCAGGTCCAGTTCAGTATACAGTCACAGTAGTTACTACTCCATAAAAATGTAATTCTGTGCAATCAACCACATTTTGTTAGTAAAACTCATTCGATCACTAACAGCATGCAATGTTTGAATTGACAAAATAAAGGCACCTCTGCTCAACTATTTGTTGACCCTGTTTAATGTTTCTTTGCATTTAACTCTGTTACTAATACTACTGTACTTCTTTCTTTCTCATTTTCACACCTGCTGCACTTGATCACCCACCATTAAAGTACTTACCTATAACAAAGGGCGACAGTCACCACCTCAGTATGTGAACTCATTACACTGATAGAGGCATTAGCCAAGGCTTTGAGAGTTTGATACACTGGTGATTGATGAGAAGGACATACCTGCGGTGAAGAGGAAGATGGCCACAGTGCGGTAGTGTTTCCTCTGAGTGCCCCGGCACAGCGAGATGAGGCCAATCATGAACGCCACCAGAGTGACCGCTGCTCCAGTCAGCAGCAGCACCAGCGTGGCGACCTGCCAGTCTGATAGAGCAAAGAGAGACGCAACCAGAGTCACAACACTGCACCTGCTGCAGCGGCCGTGCAATGCCATGGACATTATATAGTGTCTGCCGTACTTGCAGGCCATTAGGAACAAATAAAAAACATTTTGGTAACATAATGGAAAAAATAGTTTTAAAAAACGCTGTTTTTATACTCATTTTATAGAGAAGCTCAAAGGCAACGCTGTTATAATGGAGGACTATGTTGTGCAGAACGTTCATTTTAGAGTGTGTATGAGGAAGGATAAAAAAATGAAACTAAATAAATACAATTAACGATAATTCATATACTTTGTCTCGGGCCACATTACCCAAATGTTCCCTAATGCAGGTTAGCAGCAGTTATCCCCAAACTGCAGGAGACTACAAATAGACCGCTCAACGACTGAAACAGCTTCAGCGTCTTACACAGAAATGATATAGGGGCATAGCCAAGAACAGGGGCGTTTAACGGTGTTGGGAGGATTTTCCTAGACTGCACTAGAAGTCTGCAGGTTTGAATGGAGGTATTCCTGCAGTGTTGAAAATAAAATACTGCTCCTGTATTTGTACAGGACTGGAAAACAATTCCGGTGCAATTCCAAACAGATTCGGTTTTCTGAATGATCGCTAACTAATAACAATGACCAATTTGTGGTAACCTCAGGCTAGATCTCAAAAACCACTTGATATTTATTCTTTGTAAAAGTGGCCTTAACCTTCTGATGCAGAGTTTGAAGATATTGGAATTGTGCAAGGCTGAGAACACTGAAAACATTCAGGCCAACACATTAAGGACCTTGCAAAGCCAAGGGAATCTCCTTTTTCCTTCCCATCAATGGTGGCATTTGTGAATACAGTTTGCCAACTCAGGTGAAACCTTTACCCTGCCACAGCAGAACCCTACTTCAGCCTGTGCTAATAAGAAGTAGGGTATTATACAGTTATAGTAGCATTGGCTTACTTAAAGACAATACAAGCACACATACAGGTGGCCTAATGCTACATTGTATATTGTGAAGGTATAGTAACCCACCAACTCTGTTACTTCAACATAAAATACACTGTCATCCTATAAATAAAAAAAGACACATCCAATTAAATTTGCAGTGTATCTACCCCTGCAGCCCCATTCCAACCCAAACAGCTGAATCCTAAATTACATAACACCACTCCACCTGCCATCCTGGCAACCAGGACCCTGCATAATGGAGGACCCCCCCCAATCCCTGCTTGGCTTCATCGCCCCCAGCCCTGCAAGAATGCTCACCCCTTGTTCCTCACCCTACCCCTTCCTTTGGTTCCAGCCCAATTCCTTCACTGCCTGATTTGCTGCTAAGAAAGGCTGGACTTAATTAACCTCAGTTCCCACTGCCTCAACCCAGCGGCCCTATTGTCCACTGCACCGACTGGCTTCACAGTGTTAACCCTTCGTTCCCTCATAACAAGACCGGACAGAGCTACCATTAAACTGCAGAGGGGACGGGTTTGTTATACCCCAATGTCAGGAAGTTTAAAAACAAAACTACTGTAAATGTATTGCTTCACAAAAGCTTAGTATAGCAAATCTTTCAAATATAAATAGTCAGCTCAATGAGTCATTGCTACAGGAAAGGTTTTTTTTTTTTTATGCCTACTAATATTTGTGCCTCATTCAGAGGGTTCCAATCAACTGCCTGTATTTAGTGAAGGGCCCCTTCGTTGTGAGATTGGAACTTTATTTCTTGATCGGGAGAGATTGATCTTGATAAATCTGAGTCAGATTGACCACAAAGTAGATAACGCTTTGTAGTGAGGAAATAAACTGCAATGCATGGACCTGCTACTGTATAATGAGAGTTCATCTCAAGGGACTAGACCATAACTTCTAGATGTACCACTGGAGACTTGTGTTTAAATTCAACTTGAGTCACAGTGGCAGGGTGGGGGTCTCAATTTCCCCCAGTTGACATGCCACAGATGCAGCAATCAGAACTATGAATATAACATTATAGAATGAGAGGAGGCCATTCGCACCAATGCTCATATAGTTCATTGTAACGGACTGATCCCAAAAGCTTTATGAAGCCTTCAAAAAACCCGCAATGATTCAGCAATCACCATGGCTAGGAACCCACTCCATACTCGCACCACTCTCGGTGCACAGAACGAGTCTGTCCACATCGTTTGCAGCCGTGTCCTCTGTCCTGGTTTCTGCTTTGACCACAGCACAGAAACAAGAAATACAACAGCATTAGCAGGAGTTGTTAGTTTCAAACTGAATTAAAATATATAGAAAGATTTCTTAATATTTTCTCCAGCAAGCAATCGTTTGTCTGGTTTGAAGACATGTTCTTGCCTAGGTTGGTTCCACCTCAGCGTGTTAGTCTAAACATCCCCTTACCCTGTGGATTCACGCAGCTTCTGCAGTAGATGTGAAGGGACTTCCAGACAACACACAGCTCAGCTAATGATCCCCTGCTGTTTAATGAGTACTTTAGAAAACAGTGTCACCCAGCAGGTCCAGAAGATGCATTCATCATCACTTTCACTAACTGGGAAGCAGGGTGTTAATACCAGCCATGTGTCACATTTTTAACATTTTGCTTAAACATTTAAATGTGTTAGTCAAAGACAAATGTAAGCCTTTGTGTTTCTACAGTAGCATGAGTACAGAGAAACATTCAGAAAATGATGCAGAAAATTCCAGCAAATAAACAGCATCAAGACATTTTGAACTGCAAATACTGTACAAAAAACTAACCAAGTGTTGCTTTAAGACTCACAGGGCGATATTTTCGAAGTGTTTACTCCATTCTTTAATACACTTCTGTGATATGGAAGTAGAAATAAAATTCTTAATGTTACAAAATGAAAAAGAAAACAATGAGTGTTTACATGAACTTGGAGATATAACTTGGCTGTTTGCTTCTAGTTTTGTAAAATTAACAGGCGTTTCACCTCTTTAAAAAAAACGAAAAACAAAAGGAGTTAAAGACTGCAAACGTGCCTCATACTGCGTTCTTTACACTGTAACATGCCTGAAACCAACACTTCAATATAAGAGAGCCCTGTCGCCCATTCCTCACTCGCTAGGCCTCATGAGGAAACATGAACCTATAAAAACATCCGTCTACCTTCTCTTCAGTTCACCTTGTACTGCAGATATGAATCTGAGCAAAAACTTATGAGGCACCATGAGAGCTTCCCCTTGCAGCTGCTTGTGATTGCACCACAGTCCTGGCCCTGAACACTCAGTCCTCTCTGAAGCAGCCTGTCAGCTGTGCAGGGCGAGACCTGCTTGAAACAATGTGCAAGCGGAAAGACTTGTGCCAGCTTCCCACTGTCGGACCTTTGGCTCTCTTTCCTGGTCTTGATTTGACTAAACCCCCTTAGTGGTTCTTTAAACATTACTTACAGGGATGGAAAAATTCCATTGCACAGCAGTTTGATCTGTTCCTGGTTTTAAAATGAGTTTAAGAAGACACATTGCACTTGTTACCTATACACTGCGGCTAATCAAGCTTGCACCAAAACCTGGAATGAGAGACACTGCTATGCAATAGGAGCCGTACTTCCATCCCTGAATTAACACATCGTCTGTGTTTGTGGATATTTCCTTTGAAGTCATTGCAGTAAGTGATGCGAAGGTCATCACAAGGCAGAACACCCTGCAGTGTTTACTAAAAACGCTTTGCCTTCCCTTATAAAAGTTTACCACGACATACACCTCTCTGCTTCACCATACCTCCACGCGCTACCATGCTTCGGCTATGCTTTAATTACACTTTGCTATGCTTTAAAAATGGTACACTTTTATAAGGGTTATTGTACACATTATGATTACAGCAATATATTTTTTAACACACAAATTATATTGTACATATATATTATTTTCTTAATCCTACATAGTGCGCCCAATACCTGTAACACAGGAAGTGAACTTACTTTTGCAACAGAAATAATTAGGTCTGGAAAACAAAGGGCTCAATGACAAAAAATAATGGATTTGTTAGAAATGTTACTCTAAACAAGAGAGTATTTGCTTAAGACTTGGTTATTACACCTTTAATGGTCTCTGCCTGGTCAGTATGTGTTTCTAATTAAAAGTGTATCCTATTGCATTCACACTGGTTTAAGACACATCTCCTTGATAGAACATTAGATAAGTGTGCACGCAGCTGCATTGTCCTCAAAAGCGATGGCACAAGGCCAGTGCACTCAAAGACTACATGCCTCCATTACTGAGATGGTATGCTAGCAATGTGAAAAAGCAAAATCTCACTGCTGCTGGAATTGAAGCCCAGAGTGCTTGGCTAATTTTATCCCAGTTTTTCAGTGCACACTGAAATACTTCCCACATGTTCTGCAGCTTACTGAGTCTTCCCATTACTGGCTTGGGAGGCAACCTGCTTTACAAGGACAGGAATAGAAATCTATACAACTCCTGAGAATACTTTAGCTAAAAGAAAAGAGGGCAATTCATTCTTACATATTGATGTGTTTCTGTTGAGAAAGGGAAGCTTACTTTTAACTTTAAAACACCTTTGAAAAAGAATATGTTCTGAATATATTTACATATAGATATACATGACATAATACTCTCAGCATGATATATGCAAGGATTGTTTTTGCAAAACTAACAGAAACTAAGTGAAGTAGACAAACGTTTAGGTTAGTTCTTCAGTGCACTTCAAAAATGTAATCAAAAATAGGTATCCAAAACACCTCTCGCTCTCTCGTTCTCCGAGGGATTAGAGACTCCTCATCTCTCTATATATCTATACGATATATATATATAATATATAATATATATATATATATATATATATATATATATATATATATATATTCCTGAAATAACAAGTACTTGTATACAAAAGATATTTATCAGATGGGTGGCAAGGGGAGTGCTTGTCCTGTCACGCAATAGGGCTCCCTAACAATGAGATTCTTCTATTCACATTGAGGGCAGTGTTCCAACACACTTCTCTATGCTCAGAATCAAACAAACCCAATTCTCGTGACAAGGGGGCACTTCAATAGAGTATCCTGCTGGGGCATTTCACGTTATTAATCACATCACCCGTAAGAACGGGAGATCTTCTTTCACACTAAACAGCAAACGGCAGCTTCGCCCTTCCAGCAGAAAAATAACAAAATACATCTTTGTCAAACTGACTGGATAGTTTTCAAACGAAAATGTGTCATCAACGCTGTACAATGATGTTTAGTAACTTTATCTACAGTCTTGCTTAGTTAGACCATCAGGTGTCTTTGCTTCTCTATCCAACGCCAAAAAGAGCAAGGGTTTAACCTGTTGTTCTCCTGCAGAACAGTATCGGGTATTTTTCTGATAGAGCCTGAAATGTGCGCAATTCATTTTACTGGACAAACCTACAGCATTAAAAGTTAACGCTTTGACTAGGCAGGTGGTTGAACTTTTTTGAACTTTTTGCAAACTCAGTAAGAGTTTGTTACTGATATGATACGCTAGCAATTGGGGGTGCAAGATTACTGGGATTCTCGGTAACAATATACAGGTACAGATTACAAAGATTGTTTGTATCATATGTCTAGTCTTGGTACACATTCCGAAAACATCAGTATGGTTCCATCAAATCGACAAACATGCCTGTGTTAACTTAAACAAACCTTGGTTCACAAAATGGTTCTTACCTGTTTTAAACGTAGGGGTGCATTGCCAAAAGTCCCCGTGTTTGTTACAGGACTCCCAAAGCGAAAGAGAGTATTGTTCAGCGGTGACCCAAGCCGGACTGAGCAGTGCTACCAAGTCTAGAGAAAGTGCCAGAAACACGCAGAACAGAGCGATCAGTTTAAAGGGACGCAACACGTATGCTTCATTGACCGACATCCTTTTAGAAAGTATACGAATCTCTAGTTCAGAAGTTTCAAGTATGAGAGGCGAAAAAACTCGTGTACCCACACAGAGAAACTGCTGGAGACTCACGTCAGATGTGCAGTTGAAAGAAATGAATGAGGCGACCGGGTCCTAAACTCCACCACTTCTCTGCAACGTGGAAAGCACTTTATTCAAAATACAGCTTTCAGATTCCAAAATAACTATCATAGACATTTTTGTAAACGAAAAAATACGCCTTAACACTGGTGCGTCACTATCATCCAAAACATCAGCCAAGCGCTTTCAAATTACCCACAGCGAAGTTTATACATCAATATCAACACTTCAGACCGGGTGTTCATTAGTATGCATTTTTATATTAAAAAATAGAACTGTCGATATCAACAGTTGCATTTTTTATATCATCAGTTGTATTTTCGATATCAACAATTTAATTTTCGATATCAACATTCTATTTCTGATAGTAACAATTCTATTTTTCTGTAATTTAAAAGCGCTTGGCAGACATTTTGGCTGATAGATAGTGCACCCCCAGTGTTAACGTTAAGTTGTGTTTTTTTTTCATTTTTTTTTTTTTTTTCTGTAGAAAAGCCAAGGGTTAGAAAAACAGAAGCTTCATAATAGCTGATATTAACACGTGTGGTTTTTTAAAAGTTTCATCCTACCAGGACTGTGTTTCTTGCGTTGAATTGGATTCACACAGATTATCACTTTGAAACAGGCATGTGATAAAAAAATATCGATTATGGTATCTTTACACACGGTATTTGCATGTAGGTTGTAGGTTGTAACTTTACACTAATGAGTATGTGCTTAGCACTCTGGCTGCATGAATAATAATAATAATAATAATAATAATAATAATAATAATAATAATAATAATAATAATAATAATGAAAAGAAGATCATTTTTAAAGAAAATATAAATAACAAAGCCCTGAGGTGCATCTGGGATTGAAAAAGTAAAGCTTGTATGCCAAGACACAAGTTCTCCAGAATAGTCATATGCCCAGACAAGAGACTTCCTGGGTATTCAACAGCGCTCTGTCCTGCAGAACCCTTACTGTGTTTTGGCACTATAAAGAACCATATGGAGCGTTCTACAGGTCCTATGCAAACAGAACCATCAGGGGTATAGGCTACCGTCTGTTATATTTAGAACTGCTTGGTTTTTATTTGTTTAGTTTGTCTAACAGCCCACTCCCCTTAAAAGCTGCCAGACACAATTTAGAGAGGTTTTGGTCAGTCTTTTCGTCAGTCACACAGTATTAGCAGTATCATCTCATGACACTAAAACACAGTGTAAACATGTCTAGTAAAACTAAAATAAATGATATGACAAACAAATCTAATGCTCTGATCTTTGTATATATGGGTACCAAGTCTGTACAGACCACGCTGTATGTATCATTTTGAATATTACATTTTATATCAACTCATTTCTGCAATAGCAGTTTCCAGACTGGACTAAAATAGGAATGACATTTTTTTTTTTGTATCTTAAAGATGAATTTATTTAAAAAAAACAAAACAAACAAAAAAAAAAACGTTATTCCTTAAAATATGTTTATATGTTTTGTTTCTCTATTATGGATCCATTATGTTACTGATATTTTGTTTATATAAAAAAAGAAATAATTCACAACATACAAATTACAAAGTAGCAGTAAACATGAAGAATCCAGCACCATATTCTAAAACTAAAACACATTTTAAAAACATGTTAGGGAGCTTTAGGTCCTATTGACCTATTTATCAACGTTATCTCAGGTTAAACAGTGCTTTGAAAAACGAGAATTACCCTGTTAAGAAACCATGAACTGCAGAGTCTATAGCAATAAGCTCCACCACTATCTAGTGCTCAGCTAGTGTATTGCTGGCAATACACTGCTGTGTACTAGAATGGGGTTTGTGCTTATTAATATGAAGACACTTTGACTGATCCAGTATACAGTGCATATGAGTATAGCTGGAAAGTATAACTGAAGAGCTTTACAACTTTACCCGGTCCAAGAATATCACAAGTAATGCGACAAGGTTTTACATTTAGGTTGACAAAATGGTATGTATCTTCCAGTGCTGTAAAGTCTATCAGGTAAATATGAATATAAGATATAAGATGTTTGAGGTACAGTAATAGTTCAGTAACCCCTGAGCCTATAAATTATGTAGAACCAGACGGGATCCCAATATCTGGAATGATGGATACATGAACTGTAGTCAAAGTGGAATCAAAAGAAGAATTGGAAATGCTGTGAACCTAAAATAAAGTCAAGCAGACACACATTTTGGCTGATGCAATAGTTCTGTAGCAACATTGGTCTGAGCAGGTGGTAGAATGGCACAACAGCAGTAACATTGGGATCATTTGTGCAGTAGAATGGATCAGTATAGACAGGTAATCCATTTCAGCATCACAGTACTATCTCAGCAGTAGTGCACTACAGTATCAGGATCTCTGTGCACTATGAGTTCCAAATCCACTGTGTTGCTATTTCCAGTATTGGTCTGCTGGTGGAATCTGGCCTGAAGGATGATGACGTCCTGAAGAAGAGAGGTAGTTGGCATTTCCTCTGAAACCCAGGAATATGTGGAACTCAAGCTTGTGTTAAAAACAGCCAAATTGAGGCCAGTAGCTCAGCCTGAACTGCGTGAAGCCGGAAATAAACAAACAGCACGCCTTCTTCAGATAGCTGAATAACCTAAAAAGGACAGAGATGTTTCAATCCAGGGCAGACAGCACTCCTACTGCCTGTGTTTAGAAACTGAAGACAGATATAGAATTAAACAAATATAACCACATACAATAAAAACAACACAGCATTACAAACACAGCCCTGGAAGAATACGTGATATGTTATGAATCAACCTCAGCTAGAATCCATAGCAGACCACCACATACCCTGCAATAGTAACATAGTGCATTTGAATATTGCACAGTGGTCCTGGTATTGAACTTCAATGAATTGTCTGTGTGCATGGGTTCATATCATTATGGTAATATCATGGGCTCAGTATTGTGATCTTTAACATGGTCAGTCTAGCTCTGATCACTGGTTACCTTTGCTTGGTATATGGTACCACAGCCTATGAGTAGGAAATTTTGCCTACATGCGATACACAAAAATGAAATATTTACAATGGAAGCTGGTTTCACTACCATATATTTACAGGAAAATAACTTGTCTATTGCCACACTCCATGGTCCCAAATGTATATTGAATCCTATGTAGGCTCACTTGTGCATTTGTGTTAATTTTAAACTCATATTTCCTACCAAAATAATCTATTAATATTCATCAGATCTTTTTTTTATTGTCAGAGCATGGATTTTCAGAAAACGGTCATCCCACACAAGCAGTTGTTGTTATCTCATGGGTCAACAATGGCTTGTTTCACTTTGTTAAAAAACATTGTGTTGCCATTGTCTGATAGAAGATCATTTGTAACAGACGGTCCAATGGATTAGCCCATGCACTTCTCTTCAGAAGACCTGTTTCCATTCACCAAAGCAGTTTTAGCTTCAGGGAGCATGCGCTTTCTTCCACCTTGAATATCTTCATGCCCACAATATTTCCTGTGAGGGGGTTACCCCAATTCCTGTGGACTGAGGCATGGCAGGTATTTTGTGTGGGTAGCAGAGGCAGATGGTCCTTTGATCTCAACTCTTTCACAGTCCAGCCAGTGCTGGGAAGGGAACAGAAGCAGTTCAGTACGCTGGTGAGTGCAGACAGGTGGGAAGAGGCCTCCATGCCACACCCTTGACCCCCAATGCATCATAGCTCAACACACAGCCATCTTCAGGAGATTTGCAGTGCTTGAGGGTAATGACCCTGTAACAGGGCAAGCAACCCTGTTCAGTATTTATTTTAGAATGGCGTTTCCCCCTCTGCCCCTGTACTGTATTTTGTGTTTGTATTATGATGTGTTATTTATTTATGACGGTGAAAGCCGTGGTTATTGTTTTTGTATTTATTTATTGTATTTGTATTTGACGGTGAGGCGCCACGTTTTGTTTTGTTTAAATGTGTTCTGCCAGAGACGAGGTGGCAGCCCGTCCTCTCCCAGTTACAAATTAATAAACGCGTGCAGATTGTGGCCGAGGGGTAATAGAATAATTTTACTAGCTAGGTAAACCCCTCGGCCACGATATATAAACCGGCAGCTCTCCCTGCTCTGGGTGGTGTGTTCTGAATTGAAGAGTACGAGAGGGAGCGAGGAGGGAGAGAGATTAATTAAAAACCAAAAAAAGAAGTCTAGAACAGTGAAGGCGATTTGCCCAGCCTGACCTGGATCATAAGAACATAAGAACATAAGAACATAAGAAAGTTTACAAACCAGAGGAGGCCATTCGGCCCATCTTGCTCGTTTGGTTGTAAGTAGCTTATTGATCCCAAAATCTCATCAAGCAGCTTCTTGATGGATCCCAGGGTGTCAGCTTCAACAACATTACTGGGGAGTTGATTCCAGACCCTCACGATTCTTTGTGTAAAAAAGTGTCTCCTATTTTCTGTTCTGAATGCCCCTTTGTCTAATCTCCATTTGTGACCCCTGGTCCTTGTTTCTTTTTTCAGGCTGAAAAAGTCCCTTGGGTCGACACTGTCAATATCTTTTAGAATTTTGAATGCTTGAATTAGGTCGCCACGTAGTCTTCTTTGTTCAAGACTGAACAGATTCAATTCTTTTAGCCTGTCTGCATATGACATGCCTTTTAAGCCCAGAATAATTCTGGTCGCTCTTCTTTGCACTCTTTCTAGAGTAGCAATATCTTTTTTATAGCGAGGTGACCAGAACTGCACACAATATTCAAGATGAGGTCTTACTAGTGCATTGTACAGTTGTAACATTACTTCCCTTGATTTAAATTCAACACTTTTCACAATGTATCCGAGCATCTTGTTAGCCTTTTTTATAGCTTCCCCACATTGTCTAGATGAAGACATTTCTGAGTCAACAAAAACTCCTAGGTCTTTTTCATAGATTCCTTCTCCAATTTCAGTATCTCCCATATGATATTTATAATGTACATTTTTATTTCCTGCGTGCAGTACCTTACACTTTTCTCTATTAAATGTCATTTGCCATGTGTCTGCCCAGTTCTGAATCTTGTCTAGATCATTTTGAATGACCTTTGCTGCTGCAACAGTGTTTGTATTTGTAGTGTTTTGTGTTCGAGGTTTGTTTAGTTTAATTATTTGTTTTGCTCTGTGATCAGTGTTTATTTTTGATTAAATATTTTATTTATTTTTGCTCTTTAATAAACGGCTCACGCCTCGCCTGTGAGCTGCAGTACCTGCCTGTCTGTTTTTGTTCCGCCTTCTGGCCTGACGTCACCGCAACGCCCTTTCCTGTCACAGACCCCTATTTAAAACATTGTAATTAAGGGCTCCCATTCACTGTGGAATGTATAGATACTACTTAGTAAAAGGAACCCTAGTCGGAAAGCATGCCAGATATTTTTTTTTCACTAGGTTTGTTATTTTCCTTTTGCAAAAAAATGGTGCTTTGATAACTGGGGCACATCTAGCCTTGCAAATGGCAATGCAAATATGCGCTATTTGTTTTACTGTGCCACTAATTCAAATGTTACTATGTATGAAGTAAGATATAATTCACTAACAAGCCGATGTGAACGAATCCTGTACTCACAACACATTACACAGACACTCATAATAAACAAGGAAACAACAACAGATGCTGGCCAGAATGACCCCCCTGATATTTTGTAAGCTGAGTAAAAGTAATAAACACAACTTATTAATATGAATCACAACAGTGAATCTTTCACTTGGTATTGCATTATCATAGAGCACAACAAACTTGGCAAGGCCAGTGGATGCCAGCTTTAAAATTCCTCACTGAATGATGGGACAGAACTTTACAATAATCAACGCCTTCGGCCCATTCTGCCTTCCTGGAAATCTACTTGATAATCAGGCTTCAGCACAAGGCCCAGATCGCATTACAAGCTGGGGATTGGAGGAATGTGCTGAGGATTTGCTTTCCCATTCTCGCCCACTTTCTAACCTTGAATGTTAGGGTCAGATTCCATGTCCCTACAGCCTGATAAAATCACAGCACCTGCTGCTATGGCCTGAAGCCAGCAGATGAGAATATGTAAGGCAGGAAGTTAAATACCAGCCATTCTCAAGGTTGGCTTCAGTCAGTGCTCTGGAAAATCAAGCCAGGTCTATTATTATTATTATTATTATTATTATTATTATTATTATTATTATTATTATTATTATTATTATTATTATTATTAATAATAAATGAGTACTAACCAATGTTTTACCATTTCCTTATCAACACCAGTGTTTGGAATATGTTCATATTTCAAAGACTATGCTGTAGATTGAATGCTGCTGCTGCTTCCTGGTACTTAATCACTTCCTGTGTTGCAGTTTAAACTCACTCCAATAGACTAGCTGCAATCAGACCATATGAACCTACAACGCAAGTTCCAGGATGCTGCAGTTTATCTATAGCGTTATTAAGTATTTGAACTATTTCCTGAATTAAACTAAAGATTCTCAGATACATTGAATGCAGAGAGGGTTAAAACAGGCAGCAAATGCACTCCCAGTTTTAATATACAGTGGAAAGTATCTAACAATCTAGTACAAATATTCATCTTCATCATTTAGTTAGCCTGCAAGGACCCTGAGAAGAAAAAAAGCCAATAATATTGCCGATATTAAACAAGAAAAGAGACTGGAATTATCTACAGTATATTATAACAGATGGAATCTCTCTGGGCCCCTGATACAAAACAAAGCAAAGATGCATGTTTCATATTAACAAATCCCCAGCACAAGCCACTGTCATTAGCCAACATGATTCAGCTTTCCTGCTGCAAGCTCAGTGGAAACACAATGGTGCTTGTTTTATTAATTACATCTTCTATTTACTGAAACATTGCACAGTCGCAGTCTCTTTCAAAAACAATGTACTGTAATACAATGACATTTTATAGCACCGTTCATGAGAAAACATCTCAAAGGGATTTACGATCAGTACGACCTATTACGAATCAGGTCAATCCAGACATATTTAATAGAATTTAGTCATGCTTTCTTGCATAACTTTTGAATTTAGTTTATTCACCTTTAAAAACTAGCTTACTTAAAAGTTAACACATATTCCCAATTTTTGTTGTTCATGACTTGTTATCATGTAGTAAATGGTCAGATAAAACTGTACCGCAAACATGAGATCCATGCTTGGAAATAACTCCAAGTTGATAATTGAAATGGAGTTCAATTTGTTTAAAGGCCTTTTACTATAATAATGTTTAGCAAATGAGATCAGCCTTTATCTTCCTAGTTAACAAATAAGTTAATACAATCTACTATTAAAATGTACACGTGTTAGTAATTCAATTGTTACTTGCTAATAAACTGAATTGGCATTTAAAATAAAGTGCAACCTACACTAATAATAGATAATATTACAAAACCTTCTTTCTTGTCACATCCCCCACTTCATTTTAAACAAACCCCAGTTAATGATGTAGACAAGAGTACATCTAGCAAGGCTTTCCATTGAAAGACGAATGTAAATAAAAGAGATGGATACCTACAGAGGAGCTCACTGAAAGGAACTCTAAGCAATGTGATGTTTGTGACCAAAATGTGAACAAGGGGCCTAGTGGCAAGCAGTCGACTCTACCTTCTGTTCTGAATTTCAGCTTTCATTTGTTGTTTCTCCTGCTCCCTGAGTATGACTCAGCATGTCTACCATAAACCAATAGGTACCTTGTACAAAGGGATGATTTTTGTAGTTGCATCGAAAGCAACAGTCAACACATTGTTTATAAATATGCTGTTCACACCAAAAAAATATGCTGATGTTTTGCACATGTGTGTTTTATTTATAAAGCACAGTATTATTCAGTATGTACTGAGCTATTGGAGGGGCTCCAGCTGGCCTGCTTTAGGAATAGGCGGTGCTCATTCACAGCATCACAAAAGGCAGGCTGGGGCTTTTTAGAACTATCTTATGACACTTTAAGTGTCCGAAAATCAGCATGAAAATAGAGGTGGAACAATAAACAGAATGGCGCCCCCTCCCCTTCTCTGTGGGAAGCATGTTCACTGGAGGCTGCCAGGGGTGACCTGTTTGTCTTTTGGGTGTCCTGCTCATTGATCAAGTGGCTTTTGTTCAGTGCAAATGGTTTGTTTTTTCTCAAGCCACTGTTACAAGTGTGCCCACCTAACCATGAACCCCTTTCCCCTCCCCCTCACACTACTGGACTGGAAGACCTACAACACTATGGTGTATTGTGTTTATTAGGCAGGAATAATTAATTGAAACATGTCTTTTTGCGTCTCACCTGGTTTAAGTAACACTACAGGATAGGGTCTCATATTAGGTGCTTATCTTTGTTTTTACTTTTTCGTGATATGTGAGAATTGCACATTTTTGTAAATGAAGGACAGATATCCCAAGCAGGCATTGGTGGTACATGGATAACATGTTTGACTTTTTCAAACATTTCGTTATTTCATTTAATTTGTTCTTACATTGCACACACTGCTTATACTTTTACTGTTCATACAACAAAATATGTTGAGGTTTTGTGTGTGTTTTATTTATAAACCAAATGATTGTTCGCACTCAGAAATTGCAGCAGGATTGTCAGAGCACTCGAGTTGTTTCTGAATATGGTTGATTATTTAAAAGGCCTATGGAGGTAATTTATAATCATGTTCTGTATTGCAAACACACAATACGAATGCATTCAAATATATTTCTTACATAACTCTTAATCTAAACAAACACATTTCTGCCTTTGCTTTTACCATCACCTTTTTTCTCTACCGTTTAATACACCTATTCTATCATCAATGATGCCTGCGTTGTCTGCTGAATAATAACAATGCATTTTTGTTAAACAGTTATCAGCTATCTTTCTACAGACTGACAGCACTTCCAAAGAAGAATAAGTCTTTGTGATCACTTTGACGTGTGTGTCCGGTTATTTATCCTCATTAACGTGACCAAGCCGGTTCAGGGGGAAGAGTGTCACGGGAGGTGTTGTGTGATGCTCTGCCGTTACAGATTCTGCCCCCTGACAGTGAGATGAGGTTATACGCTGTATAACCACAAATGCAGGAAAGGCCAGCTCTTTTGCATTGTGGCTAAGATGCTGGCTTGCGGTGTGCGAGGTCGCGGATTCTTGTTAGTGGCACTGGAACTAATTTTATATTGGGGGGTGCTGAAAGCCATTGAACAAAACTGTAACCCCTGTATATGGTAGAATCCATGCAAAGCCAGGGGGTGCTGCAGCACCCCCAGCACCCCTAGTTCCAGCACCCTTGGTTATTGTCCAGCCCTGTTACTATATATATATATTTGTGCTGGACAATCCTTCTGGTCTGTAACTTCAATTATTAAAAAAGACCATTAGCTGTAAGAGAGAGAGAAAATGCAACAGTAGTTTTCAAGAGAACCCACCATGGCTGCCCATCATCACTGCCCCACATGAACAGTTGTCCAGCTACCAGTCCCTGAGGCTTGATTATAAAAAGTGGAGCTGCATTTAGAGTGAACTTGTGGAACCGTGACACAGTGTAAAGATTCTATTGAACAAAGGCCAGGCCTGTGTTCTGGAATTGTGTTTGTGTTTTTTTTTTTTTTAAATCAGAGAAGCCTGGTAATCAACACATTTTTACCCACAATACCATGCAGCAGTATTGACTGGCTGACAATAGAACCAGTGAGGGTCTGTCAGTCTGGCTATCCTTCCCTGAATCTAAACAAGCTGCATTTGTGTAAAATGGGTTTGTTTAATTGCTGACAAACAATTCACACTGTCAGATAATTTTGTTTTAAATAAGCGGTACAGACTGTATTCTCAAACCAGTTATGTCCCTTATAATATTTTAGCATACTTATTTTGCATGGTTATTTTGGAGTTTTCCCATGCTTTTCCCCATAGTTATACTATGTATTTCTTTACCTTGGTTGATCTTGGTCTGCCAGGTTTAAGATGCTTTATCATACCTATCTAGGCTTTACAATGCTTAGCTATGCTTTATTACACTTTGCTATGCTTTTACTATGGGAAACTTATTGGAAGGGATCTTCAAAATATTCAAGTTTTTAGCAGAACACTTAGATTTCACATTAAAAATGTCTTAAAAATAGATTATATAACATATAGCTTTTTGGACTGTTCTAGGCTAGAGTACAGTAAAAAAAAAAACTCATGCGATCGAAAGAACAGTACTTACTAAAGCTTCGACAACAAATACTATGCTATAGTATATACACATTTAGTATAAAACACATGAAACAATAGCTTCAATTTATAGTTGTTGCATGAACGACAAAAAAATTTAAAAAATGCTTTACTGCCCATCCCAGCCTGCTAATGAAACATGAAATCTATAAATATTTGTTTAAAATGCTTTAGTTATATTTATTAGTTTGATTTGTTTAATTGTAAAGGAAATAAAATAAGATGATTGGCATGAAAAGTATTCAAGCACATCTTATTATCAACACTTAGCGTGTTGTTATACAAAAAAAATACACCGTCTGGACGACTTGTGCAAGAAACTGCAAGAAAAGGTGAAGATAGACAATTTAAAGATTTATACTGCCCTCTGTTGAGGGAATATGGAACAACAGTACAAAAGCATTACCCTACCTGCAGAGGTAATTAGAAGTTAGACTAATGTTCTTCAAACATGTTTTATAAAGATATTTATTAATTGTATTTTTGCAGTTGTAATTTGAACCAGTTGCCCTGCTTATGAATGTGCTACTGCTGATACATCATTATTGGCCAGCATGGTGACCCCACCACCGGCTCCTTCAGTGATGACACAAAACTTCAACATCAGAGGTGCAACCAGAGACAAAAAGAAAGAAAAAAACATTTTTACTAAATGTCCACAAGGGGGTGCTGCAAATTAGCCAAAACATAACCCTGCACACTCACACAGGCATGCATACATGGACATCTTACTTGCTTAGACAGCATGAAATCTCCTAAACTGTGGTTAATAAGTGAGTAATGAGGTATTACAGATCCTCGTGTCAGTCCTGCGCCCTGCGTGATCTTGGGTCTGCCGAATTGCAAGGTCGTTCTTCATGCTAACATCAGCCAGGCTGCTGAGCAACAATGCCTTCAGTACATTTACAAGATTGGAATCATTATTACTGAGAAAACAGTGCTTAAATAATATGGCATGTGAAGTCACACAATCCACAACCAGAACACATTAGTGAGTAGAACCAACATGATCACTGGAGATGCTGTCGCTTCTACTTATATATCTTCTAAATGATTTAATTCTGACAGTCTAACAGAAATCGTGTGGCACCGCGACATTGCAGCCTTTTTTCAAGCTTCTTTGTGGTGCAGTATAATATAGAAGCAGGTAAACAGAGTTGAAAGGTTACCGTGACACATGATATCTTAAACCTGGAGTCATAGACAGCTGGACAGACAACACAGCCTGCAGCTTCTGAAGTTTGGAATGAAGAGTGACACTATTTGAAACAGGTCTTTTTTTTCATCTAAAGCAGATGCACCATTTTTATTGGCAATATTCGTGAGGAGATTTTATATTTCATCCAGAGTTTACTCGTAGCAATACACTGTTCCTTCAACAGATGTTAAGAACGCCTCTGTCCTGGTCTGAGGTACAGGGAATCAAGTGATGAATATTTCCAGCAAATTTGTCATGAAAAATCTGTAGTCAGTCCTTTTGTAAATGGCCAAAAAAACCAGAGTTTATCTGGGCTTTTATTTTTTTTACAGTACAAAAAGTTGCCCGAAAGCACTCTTCTGTAGTTTGGAAGTGTTGAGGCATCCTGAGAACTGCTTAAACAACAGTGCAGATGGGAATGCCAGTGTGTGCTACACCTCCACTATTGGAACAAGCCAGGTCTGTGTGACACGTATCATTTCAATTTCAAAACACACAGACCAAAACACAGGAAAATGCATGAGTGTACAGTAAGTGAACACAAAAAAGTCTGGGGCTGTTTTGTTGTTTTTTTTTTTGGGGGGGGGGGGCGGTTTAAAACCTAACCCTTAAACCCTACTCTCAAGTTTTGTGAATAGGGTGAAATACCATTGTTATTTCAATGGCCGTCTGGTTTTCTGCCTTTTTGCATGATTGCTTTTGCCACCCTTTTACAGCCCTGAGAACCTCATCTTACCCATCAGGCACTATATAAAATAAATATTGATTGATTGATTGATTGATTGATTGATTTGTGTGGAGACACTTGGTACAGACACTAAAATCTGAAAAGCCTAGACTGGGTATGGATGTGTCTTTGAAGGCTCTCGTACAGCATGTCTGTAGATGCTCCATGTGACCCAATGCCACTCAACAGAGATCTGCTGTTCTCATACAAATGGAGTAAAGGGTATTGACCTTAGTGTCCTGGTTCAGAGAAGGTCCATCTCCTGCACCCACACAGGCATGTCATATTGCCACTGTTTATTAAAAGCTGCCTTAGCACCTCGGTTTCCCTCTCTATCGAATCCCACTGAAACATCTTCCTTACATCCGTTTCTTCATTAACTGAGGGGAGTTTTCTCAACTGAGAAGCTAAGCCTGAGGCTGTGTGTGCCTGAGGCATAAAGAAGTGCACTGTGCTGTCACTGGGGTTTTGCAGGAACAGTGTTGGCTTTCTCGGAAACAGTCACAAAGGCTATACTGTATAAATCATTAAGTCCCAAATGCCAGAATGCATTATTGGAACGTATACCAACCCATTGACAATAATTCTACAATAGACACAAGTGTCATCCCTTTAAAAATATACCACAATGTGTTTGCTCTATAATGTTGCAGTTTTCCAATGCTTTTCCCATGGTTATACTTTGTATTTCCCATGGTTTCCCAGGTTTGTAATATGCTTGACCATAGCTCACTGTGCTTTACAATGTTGACCTGTGCTTGACTATGTTTCCACTGTGCTTTATTACATTTTATTTTTACTGTGGTAACCTTTGGGTTCTACACCTGCTAAGCTTACACAGCAGTCTGGGGTAACAGGGTGAACTGTACATATCGGGGTCTTCAAGAGCAGCTTGATATGGGTTATCTGACATAATGTATTGTTGTTGCTATTTGAATCACATTGTATATTTTTTATATATTTTTTATTTTTCATTGCATATATTTTAGTCATCCCATCTGGGTGTCTTTTTAAACCCTTAAAGCACAGGTTCATTGTACTTAGTTCAAGGTGATGTCTGAGAGCTCTATTGACGAGGTGCTTTTCTGACAGTTAAAAAGTCGCCTGGACATGACGAAAATGCTACAAAGTGAATCTAAACCACAAGAAGATTACATTAATTAAATAGACATTTCACACCCACAAGAAGTTGATCCTTTTACAGTTTTATTTAATTAAATGAGGGGGCCAATAACAACTTATGAGATCGGGGCGACTTAAACAAGAACCCACAGCAGCTTGTCTGGTTATGCTAAAATACATAGACGCCTTGAGTGTGTTTTAAAGCTTGTCTAGTACCAATGAAAGTTGATGGCAATGGTACTGGATAACACCTCAAACCTGACCTGAACAACCAGCTGTCTCTGCCATTCAGTCCTGGCTGCCTACGAAGCAGATACTGTACAAAGGGTCAGCCTTTACAAATGCTTCAAAAAGAGTGTCTATAAAAGTTAATAGGGAAACACAGCACAACAGATGGTTATCCTCTAACTTACAAATACAAAAACATCTACAGCAAAATGGGAATGGAATTGTGACAATGTTAGAAATAGTCAAACACAATATAATAATAAAACATGACCCTAGATGATAACAGCTTTAATTCCAGGCTGAACGAAAGCTGAATCTGCTGCAGTGTGCTTTCAATACAACAGGTGGCAGTGTTGCTTTTCAATGTCCTTTTTAGTGATCCAATAAATAAATCATTACTTGGACCCTTACTGAAACCTACCCGTTTTACAAATGAATGTACCCTTGCATTTCATTATGACTGTTTATGACTTAATTCTGTGATGACACAGTGTTTATTCTCTTGTTTATCAGAAACAGATTGAAAAGTAATTGGATCCCAAGTTTCTAATTGGATCAAATACTTTACCACCAATAAAGCTACCACAACAGCTTGAGTACATTTTCACAAAATGAAAGAAAGCCATATTATAGCACATGTGTTTTCATTTAAAAAACGTGATGTCTGCTTCTAATTTAGGTTAAAGGAAGCTTTCAGTTTGCATCCACCTAAGCAGTGTCTTCTGGGTCTTGATACTGGTGGAAAGCATGTCAATTAACTGATGAACGAGCTGGCAGGTTAACGACAGCAAAGAAGGCATTGACGATGTGGGGACAATTTCACCTTCCACCCTTCAAGCAAGTGTAACACTAACTAAAAGCTATGGCATGGCAAACTGTGACTTCTTTTACCAAATGTAGTACCATATATAATGATTTCAAATAAAAATACAAGTTTACCTGTGATGTGTGTTTTATTGGACATGTGGGACTTATCATTTCACTTCTAATGAATGGAAGAGCATAGCCCCTTAGTGTTATGAAATAGTTTTATTCGCTACAATTCCTTTAATTAAAGCTTAGGAGACATATTACACCATCCTGTTGAATTGCAGACACCCCTGTACACATAAAAAATTAATTCTCAAAAGACACCAGGCTATTCAACAGAACATTATTGGAAGTGTTGCTAAAATCTAGGGCCTGTGCCCTTCTTATATCAAGAACAAGCTTCAAGAGTTTCAGGATAAATACAGGATTTCTACCGTTAAAATAAGCTCCAGTATATAACAAGCAATGTTGTAATAAAGATGATTCTGAAATGGGTTTAACACATTTAAAAGAATTGTTCTGCCTCTCATCAATGCCTTCTGAAGCAGGCCCTTGAAAAAACTCTCACAGATTCATAACTGAAACCAATCTCATGGCCTCTTTAAACCTTAGAACTAGATAACACAACATAACAGTTGCCAAGGAGAGGAAAGCAGGTCTGCGCTTTTGGAATGCACCTCTGTTGTTCTACTGAGGAAAACTATTTCAAAATTGAAATAGGTAGAACACTTTTTAAAATGTATTTATTTTGTATTTCCATCTTCTCAATCTGAACTATATATTACACATTCTTGCGACACGGCTCTTAGGAATGTGTAACAGTTTGTTTATACTACTGTGGTACATGACCCTCACAGAAAGAAAAGTCAATCTCCAGTACACCCTATACGTGTGGTTTGAAACTCTGTGGTGAAGGCATCAATACTGGACAAATAAGAAAATTCATGATTAAAAGAGGAAATAGCTTCACTTACCGAACCCTTTTAATGATGCAACCATTCTGAGTGCTTCCTTTATTATATTATCCCTGCTGGGGATCAAACCCCCTGCAAAGGGAGGATATTGCGGACAGGCATAGGTACTGTATGTCAAACTTTACAGGTTTCTCTATTTATCAGGAAGAGATGCTGATGCAGTTGTTAGAAAACTTGGTATCAACATTATTTAGCGGTAGTTACTGATAATATCAGAGTCTGGGGATAAAGGGGGGTGTCTGTCTGTCTGTACATCCGTACATCATATATCACACTTATAATTGTGCATATACAGTTTATGTTAAACCACTTATCCAATTGTTCTAAGACCTGGTATTAACATGATTTAGTTAAAGGTATTGCGAGTATTGGATTCTGGGGTAATAGGGGGGTGTTTGTTTGTCTGTTCATCCAGTTGTATGCCACGTTTACATTTTTGCATATAACTGGTTAATCACTTATCAAATTGTCATGAAACTTTGCAATTCCTAGCCCATACTATTCAGTACATACTGTTGACTGTATATAGGTCATGCTTTTAGTGATGCAGGACCTCTCATTTTTACCATCGTGGCGGGGTCTATATGTTACTGACACACTTGTTTACATGTCTGGACTGAAGGATGTCAGGACTGACAAAGAAAATGATACAAAGTGAATCTCAAGAACAAAAAGAATATATTAAATAACCCCTACCAAGTAATTTTAAAGAACCCCTTTACCACTTCAAATGCACATGAAATCACCACCAGTGATAATGATGGTAAACACTCAGCTGTGCAAGCTGGTCTCAAGTTTTTATGAATGAACAAATTGCATTTGCTGGTACTTCAAGACAGACCAGCCCCATTACAAAATGTTCTGAAGACGCAGGATATCGATGCACTCAGTACAGAGAAAATTCCCATCCTCCAGCCCTCGTTAGAATATCACAGTGTTCACACAACAACACTTGAGGAGGTAAAATGTGGAATTCATTACAAACTACTATCTGGATTAATTCACGTTTTCAGCATGCAGAGGAGCTGTGCATCGATTTGCATTTATTAAGTTGAGTATTTATTCCCTTTTAAGATAAGTGTCTCATAATTTAACTCTTTCCATCCTGTGCACTTCAAAGAGTTTTGTGCGGTTCTTTGGGTAGTTATAAGGATATTAAGCATGCGTTAATAATTTACAATCTATTGAACAGCTTGTTATTGTCTTGTCATTATAATGTTAGATTTCAAGCTTTTTATTTTTTTTATTCATGCTAAAATGTGTTGTACTTTGTTGTAACATATACACAGTGGAATCCTTTTAGGAAATAAAACTGTGCCAGAGGTTGAAATTATAGTTGTATTTCCATACACTGTTGTGTAAAAACATTGTTTACAAATAAAAACCATTGTACAGTACAATAATAATAACTGAAGTATCATTTTGACTGCCTTTTCAGTTAAAATCAAGTTAAACCCAAATTTAAAAAAAAAACAAAAAAAAAACATCTGTTTACTGGGTAGGCAGTTAATCAGTGTCTGTCAGGTAAAAAAAAAAAAAAAAACTAAAATCTGATTCCCTACAGTTCTGTGTTTCCTATTCCTTAGGCATATGATTTATAAAAAGGTTACAGCTAACTAAATACTTCCATAAATCATATCTGCCATGCACTCCCTTTGCTATATAAGACTTGGGTGTGCAGTTTTGAAAGAAACACATTTTTTTTTTTTTTTTTTGATAGGCTAGGTTAAGTAAAATCCTGTTTGTATTCATTACTTTCAGGCAGTCTTGCTCTTCCTTGACCATTTCATCACCTGGAGAGTGACATTGTTCTCACTTCTTCAATGCCTTTTGCCCTTTTATTAATCTGCCAGCTGCTTCTCCTAACAACAGACAAACTTTGACCTTGAAGACACTGCTGAGGTAAAATGACACAGGAAGTAAAACAGTAACTACCTGAAAGTAAACAGGGACTTTCTTTGGCCTAGTATGTGTTATTTTTCAAACGTGAGACCCAGTAAGATTTATAAAGGATATTACTCTGAATACTGGTAAGGCATTCTGTTATCCACATAGCACTGTAACAGGATTTCCTTATATAAATACCATGATAAAAACATGCCAATGCTTGGATGCACTGGAAAAGCCTTTTAAAAACTAAATTTGGCAGAACTGGGTACATTTATAGGATAAGCATAAAAAGCATGGGATGCTGCCTCATTGGCCCTTTATAAGGGTTTCATCTAAAATAGATGGCATTTTCATTGGAGTTTAAATACAACTGGTTTTCATATGAGAAAGACTAAGACGTGACTGAATATTCTTTACCTTTGGGCTTTAAGAAAACAAACTTTACAGAATTTCCTGTTTTGCAAAAAATGAGGAAGACAGTAATAAAGAGGGACTTGCCCATACAAGTAGATTGTGCCATACACATCAGGTATGATGAACTACAGTACAGGAAGCTTGGAGGTATTGCTAAACTCACAGTATCATACCAAAGACAACAGAGCTTTGCATCTAAATGGTACTCATGATTTTAAGTGAAATTAAATCCAGTAGCAATGCAAAGAATGCCGTCTTTCGTGAATTGACCACCCGATATAGATGTGTGCTGGTCCAAAATAAAATAAAATAATCAATACAATTCATATAGTTAAAGTAAAGTTCCTTGAAACTTGATTCCAGAAGACTGCAAAAGGAATGCATCAGAAATGCAAAACAGGCTGCAGTTTGCTTGAGGAAGTCACTGTGTGTGTTGTTCATTTCTGTCACCTGGAATTTATGAATTGTCCAGCAGGTGGAATGCATGTATTTACTTATAGTTACTTTTGGGGCCAAGCAAAAGGGGAGAGGGTTTAACCAGGAGAAATGATTAAGATGCTGGAGGTTACTTGGGGTTTCAGCGGTTTGCAAATGATCCAAATTCCAACAAAAAACAATGATCCCTGATAAAATATGGACAAAGGCACTGTGTAAGGAGCTAAAATCAACCTTTTGAACAGTCAGCTAGATTTGAATCGGGGTGTAATGATATGCTAATATCATGATAAAAATGTGTGTCATGATATGCAGGTCACACTACGCGATGTATCACCATACATGTGATAGTCCTGATCGGCTACTTGTATGATGCATAACAGGATCATTTAATGATGGACTATTTTGTTTAAAGACAAAAATGACTTGAGATGGAGAAAGTATGTATTCATCCCAGCTATAAAACACACTTATTCTTCATTCAAAAAGCATTTGGTGAAATACCATCAGCTAGGTTGTGCTTTTGGTCTTGCATCGCGAAACCAGTGATGCCTGTCTCATGTCATCAGTCTTAAACAAAGAAGATCAGTCTTAAACAAAGAAGACTACATGGCGACCTAATTCAAGCATTCAAAATTCTAAAAGGTATTGACAATGTCGACCCAAGGGACTTTTTCAGCCTGAAAAAAAGAAATAAGGACCAGGGGTCACAAATGGAGATTAGACAAAGGGGCATTCAGAACAGAAAATAGGAGACACTTTTTTACACAGAGAATCGTGAGGGTGTGGAATCAACTCCACAGTAATGTTGTTGAAGCTGACACCCTGGGATCCTTCAAGAAGCTGCTTGATGAGATTCTGGGATCAACAAGCTACTAACAACCAAACGAGCAAGATGGGCCGAATGGCCTCCTCTGGTTTGTAAACTTTCTTATGTTCTTATGTTCTTATGTAAAGAAATCGTGTAAAGAAAGTGTCACGATTCATTGGTACACCGATCATTACTCCCCTAGAACTGAACGCATAGTCTTTCTGTCTTGGATTTATCACGTGTAAACTGACTTTCTCTCCTTTCTGTATAGCAGAGATATAGGAAACTTAACATGGTACAATTATACTTGCAGTCGACAAAAAGCACAATTTAAAAGGAAGCTAAATGTGCACCAATTAAACTTCGACAGAAGTATATGGTTTTGTCACCCAATTTATTTCTATGTGTGTCTGCCTAAACATTTAAACTATGGTCAGAAGGCCAAATATACATGCTGTTTATAAATGTGAAGTGTAAGACAGTTTAAGACATTCCCAATATATTAACGCTGAAATGCTTAGGACATGAAAAGGTCAGATACACCCCTATCTACTTCCTCCCTGGGTTGCAGGTAATCAGACCTCATGGTACCCAAGCAGTTTCCTTTTGGCAGTATAAAATGCAAAGATTTTAGTGTCGCTGGAAAAAGAATCAACAGGCCAGCAGCAGTACAATCAGGGACCAAAAACCCCAAGACACAATGATTACATAAACACACTTTATTGGTGAAGTATGCAAATCAGATGAACACAGAACAAACAATTTGGCATAACACCTACTTGGATCGAAGATCCCCTCCCTGGCAGTTGGACGAGGCAAGAGCCTCCCCTCTTTCCCCTCCCCCAACAGAACTAATTTAAAGTAGGAGACGGGGGCAGGTGATGGGTTGCGAAAGAACGAATGTAAAAGGTCGAGTAAACAGGTTATTGATGCCAGTGGTAATTATTCAATTTGGATTCATTAGATATGATTCAGTTAGATGAAGTGACAAATGTGTGGGGGTTTGTCCATCCTCCCGAACCCAAATACGAAACTATTCCAACAGGTGTTTTTGTCAGCCTCCTCCTTCTCTGTCTCATTTTCTTTGGAAGCGCAGTCTCGCACAGTAAATGCATGCTCTGTTTTGATGTTAAATGTCATGGAAGGATTGCCCTGCGTGCGTGTGTGTTTAACCTGCTATCTGTAATCCGGCTGTGTCCTCCTGGATGACGATGTAAATGAGATGCTCCTGCCCTGCAGTCCACGTCGGTCAGCATGAGCAATAAAACCATGCTGTAATTAACGAGCTTGGCAGGAGCAGGGCTATGCTACATTGATTTGTGGGGCAAAGGGGGAAGGGCAAGAACGTGGCAGCAGGAAGTGATTCCGACTGTGCAAGGGCAGAGATCACTTTGATTTCTGTGATAATATTAGTGGTTTAAGAAAACCGGACGCGATTAGAAGGGACAATGTATTTTTATTTGTTCTGAGATTATTACATAGCAGTGTTATGTTTTTCTTTTTTGATAATAAAATATTATTAAGTACTGTATTTCCTCATTAACCGAAGTAGGTTCATCACATACGTGAAACCATGTATACTGTATGTTTATGATTTGAACTATTGAAAACATTTTTGTTATGCAGTTCCTACAGAACTTAATCTCCACCAATTTGGATTTGAATAGGTGGGATATTGAGAAAACATGCTGGAGCTGATTTCAAAGCATGACTTGGAATAGCCCGGTAGCAACCTAGGTCTCTGTTTCATTGGCTGGTCATTGAGATGTACTGTATTAACACAGATGGGTATGCAGAAAGCTTAGACTTGTCTTTCCCTTTAATGCGAGCCGAAATTATATTTGACCAGTAGGGGGCACTGTGTGCTAAATTAATATTCCATTCAAAGAGGCAGTTAACAGCAAGTCTATCGAGGACACTGGGTGCTGTACAAAAATCCCATTTCAATGTGTAAAAACATCCCCCAGCTTGATATGTGGCTCAGGGAATGATTGCCAACTATTCTGTAATAAACAGATTGAGTTTCCTTCAGTAAATAAAAAATGTGATTTGAAAGAGCCCGGTAATACCTTTGAAATGAGTTACTGTCTATCATAATCAGGAGAAAAGGTAAAGTAAAAACTGAAGATTAAATTAGATTGAACACTCAATAGTGATGAATTTAGAAACTTAATGAATTCAATGCCAACCGTTTCGTCAAAATGAAGACGCTGAAAAAGACTTCTAGTCGAAACGATTGTCGTTGCAGTTATTATGTTTCTTTTAGTATTTCTAATTCAGAACTATTGGGTGTTCAATATTTCTAACATTAAACTACCTTTTCTTCTGATTAAGCTAGACAGTAAATAACCTAAATTGTATTTTGTGTGGTGTTTGTCTGTATTGTATTAAGGTCATGTAATAAAAGTGATTTAGAAGGACTCAAAAGAAAATGAGTCACCCTGAATGAATGCCTTTACTCCTGCAATGTGATCTGTATGGGTAGTATCTTCAAAACGGCACAGTAACAAAAGTCAGTTGAATAAAATTCAGACAAGCAGTCAAAGCTACTGCCTTGAAGTGACCCAAAACCATTACTTTAATCACAGTACAGAAACCGGTACCAGAGGACACAACTGGAAATTAAGTGGTGATAGGCATAGGACAGAGGAAAGGAGGCACTTCATCACACAGAAAGTGGTGAGGGTGTGGAATGGGTTATCAAGTCATGTTGTTGAGGCAGAATCACCTGGAGCCTTTAAGACCCGACTTGACAATGTTTTGAGATCAGTCAGCTACTAAACCTAAAAGGTGGGTAAAATGGCCTCCTCTTGTTTGTAAATGTTCTTATTTTGTTATGTCATGCATACAGACAGAAGGATGGACAGAAAGATGTAACAAGACCTATGTAATATATTTAGGAAACAGGAGAACAGCTTAATTAACTAGGAACCGATTCAACATATGTGTTCTTGGTTCAAACAAGACAGGCCGCTCAGAATGTTAAACCCTTCAGTTTTATTTTTGTTTCAAATGCCTTTTTTTTTTTTAACCAAAGAAGTACAGTATTTTCAGAGTCAGTTACTATAACAGCTGAGAATGCAATAGCTTAAGCTTTTGCCCCTTCCTGTCACTGTTTCATTCTATCCTAATTGATTTCACCTCAGTGGGGTCTAAGAATGGTACTGGCTGCAAAGCATGCCAGTCAACTGGTTAGTTAATGACAGGAAAGAAGGCATTGAAGGGGTGGGACAGTTTCTAAAGAAGTTCAAGACTTCCTGTATGCAAGGCTTGCAAACTGAGATTTCTTTAAACTGCTGTAGTACAGTACCATGTTTTAATATCCAATTATGGGTTTTCAAATGAAAATACTTGGCTACAGCGTGGGATTCTTTCAAAATCAATACTGCACATTTGAGAGCTATATAGTGGTATATAGCTTGATTTTACAATTGGTCCGAGGGATAAACGATCACACCTTGACTATAAGGAGTGGATGTTGTGATGGCATGCAGTAAACAGAATGTGACACCGCTAAAGCATCACTCTACATGGCGCTGTTCTCTCAAATTTGTTCATGCTGTGCTTGGATCCTGGGGGGTTCTTGTTGAGGAATTCCCTTTGACAGGAAGGTGATGCAGGTGGTGATTCTGGGTGATCTCAAATAATGTGCTACTGGATAAGTGATAGAAATCTGGATATCACCAACAATAATAAGAGAGATCACTGATAGTGTTGCTGGTGTTAATAAGAGGCAAGGGAATTGGGTTTAAAGACTGGTTTAATGCTCCTTTAAGGCTAGTGTGTGTGTAATGTTAGTTCTTTTCAGGTCAGTAAGTATGCAAAGCCAAATGATAATTTAGAGATATCCCAAATTGCATTATAAGATATCTTAAAATATTTAGAGATATCTGTAAATCATTTGCAGATATCTTTAAATGAATATGAGATATCTGTATCTAATAAACCCTTTTGAAGATATCTTAATTTCATTTTGAGATATCTAAAAATTGATTTACAGGTATCTTTCAATAATGTTTTGCTAGCATGGTACTCCAAACTATCATTTAGGGATATCTCGAAATAACTTCCCGTTCATTTAGCGATATCTCTACCTTGCAATAAATTCCTGTTCATTTAGAGATATCTCTAAATCATTTTGTGATATCTTGAAATAACTTCTTGTCCATCTAAATCATTTTCTCTAAATGACTTCCTATGAAAATGCTCTATGTTTTAAATTGACTTTCTGTCCGTTTAGAAATATCTAGAAATCAACACAAAGAAATAGGAAGTTATTTCAAAATATCTTAAAATATTTAGAGATATGTATAAATTAATTTGTGAGGCAAATTCTATTTGACTTCATGTAATTTATGACGTGTAGAGCGTATTTTGCATGATACTTTTCTGTCATTTTTCAACAGCACCAAAACCGATCAATAAAAAATAACAGAGCGACCTTCCGAGAAACAGAATTGCAATTGAAGACCACATCCTGAATAACATGGTGGCTACTGAGAACAAATGCTTTAAAATGTGTGAAAAACGCCTAAAAATAGTTTGTGCAAATTTACATAATCAAATCATACCATGTGACCCCTTACACACATTTCCCATAGTAAAAGCAAAGCAAAATGTAATATAGCAGAGTGAAAGCACTATAAAGCAAAGGTATGCCTTGTAAAGCCCAAAGACATATGGTAAAGCATACTGAAAAACAAATCATTGTAAAAAAAAAAATTAAAAGTGGTAAGAGCAAAGAATCACCATGGGAAAACTGAAAAATGACTGTAGTAACTTTTATAAGGGACATTCTTTTACCAGACTGTGTGCCTTTCTTCGGCTACCTGTGCTTGTTTTACTATTAACCACACTTCTTCACCACTTGTTAATTCCTGTCTGTTTCAGCCTCCGCTGTACTACTTATTGTTGCAAATGTCCTTTTAAACAAAATATTATTATACAGAGTTATGTAGCTACATAGTGTACAATGCAAATAATACATTTATATATTGTCCTGGATCATAAATCTGTAAGAAACTTTTACCAATGTTATTACCCCTCCCCACCACTTAAAAAAGACTGCTGTGTTTACGCTTGAGTTGTATGTGAATGCTGGTAAATTTAAACTAGCTACATGTCATGGGCTTGCCTAGTTAAGACACCACTGCATGGTGTGCATGGGGAGTCATGCAGTCAGGGGAGTGCATCTTTGCATCCTGGCTGCATGAAGGTGCGTTTCTTTGCATGACGCTCCATAAGAAGTGTTGCTCTGGCTCTGGCTCTGGAAGAATAAATCACAGACCCTACTCACCAGACGTCCATTGAGCTGAAGTGGATACCTGCAGGAATTCTGGAGTTCCAGGGTGTAAAGGTTGCGCGATCGCATGACACCCACTGACCTTCAATTCGACAGGTCATAATGAATTAGATTCTGAGAGCATGATCCACTCAGGCCACCATGATCTACCGTACAATATGGATGTACTTAAAGCACCCGAAGCAAAGAGAGTCCAACTACAGAGGACATAGAGCACATGTGCTTTGGTTGTCCAGTGCATCAGAGCATAGCCTATCTCCACAGCTCCATTCTATAATATCCAGGTTCTTTAATAAAGCCGTATCACTGGAGATTGAATTAAATGAATTTTCCGCTTACCAATTAGATTACATTGATCTTATTACTAAACACCCCCATAGAATCTCATTATAGACAAATCTGGGATAAGAAGGTGCTTATTCTTTTTAGATTTTGATGGCTGTAATGTAATGTTATTAAATGACCCAGGAACTAGAAGACATTGATAATACTGATTACTTTTTCAACTCCAGAATGTATCAAATCAGACGGTTTTTAAAACATGTATTTACTATACCTTGGCAAGCTGAAAATCATTATTTCCAGGGGCTTCATTTTGAAGTAATTTACAGTACAAGTACTGCAGGATATTTATACTGTAAAAAAAAGAATGGCCACAAATTCCAAAGCATTTCAATACATTTTGATAGTATCACGTAGCTGTTTGAGAGCTACAATACAAATCGTTATAGTCTACATTTGACATGCTTTAAACCAGTAACATGCTTTGACCCAGAAGATGCTGCTGAGGTTAATCACACAGGGAGTACAAAACAGATAACCCAAGAAGATGGCCCTGGAGGGCCGCTGTCCTTTCTGGTTTTAGTTCTAACTGTACACTAAATTGATCTATTGGACCAATTATGCATCTAATAAGCACTTAAGTGGTCCAATTAAGTAACTTAGGATACAGTTGGAACATAAACCAGGAGGGGCAGCAGCGCTCTAGGACCAGGATTGGAGATCCCTGAAAAAGTAGTACCAGATATTATCAAGTTTTAAAATGAAAATAAATGTTTACTGTAGAGTGTGCTTATTTTAAAACTGCACATTGGAGACCTATGCAGCTAATGGGAGTGCAACATGACTAAGTTCTACAAATAGTGTAAGTGTTGTATCTGAACATATTGCAAAGAATATAGTGGTCTTTGTGACGTGCTCCAGACCTATTCTTTGTTGACGAGACTAGATTCACAAAATGACGGGGTTCTCGTCACAAAAGAGGTTGAGAAACAATAACCACACATGGTCCTACTGTTTTGGAGATTTTTTGTTATCTGAATATCATACTGCTTCTTTCTAAGAAAAAAGAAGTAGCAGCTGAGACAGAATATGACGGAGCTGGTACTGGGTAGACCGAAGCCCTGCAGGACCTAAGTGATATAAGACTTACAGTAACCCCTTCTGACAACAGTAAAATGACAAATGACAACAAGAACAACAACAACAACAATAATAATATAATAATAATAATAATAATAATAATAATAATAATAATAATAATAATAATAATAAAGCATTTATTGCCAAGCTGCAGAAATTCCTTATCAGAATTATAAAATTTGCCTGAAATTTTCCGTCTTGGGCTCCTGGGTTATCCGTCTGTACATTTGTCCAACTGCATATATTGTACGTGGAAAGTTGCTCATTATATTGTAGTGAAACATTATTTAACATAAGTCATGGGAAGTATCAGATTGTGGGCATATATGGAGGTGTCCCTGTCTGTACATCTGTCTGTCTGTATGTCACACTCACAGTTTCACATGCATCACTAAGTTAAGAAGTTATCCCACCTACTGTAAACCAGTCATTGTAATATACTGTATTATGATACTAACACCACATTTGCTTAAATACCATGTTTCAAATTTTCTTTACACTGTTCATTAGGTATTTGTGATTGAAAAACAAAACAAAAAAACTGTAATTGACTCTTTAAGGTAGGCTCTACCTACATGTTGGAAATATCAGCTTTATTGGTAAATGTTTTCAGTATAACAAAAGCAAGTTGTAAAAACAGCTTGACTGTTTGTCATATGAAGCAAATTAAAAATCGTCATTACCAAATTATATTTTTGCTATACTGCTAACATTTTACGGAAGCTATCAAAGTCTTAATAATTTAAATATTGAGTCGAATAAAGTAATAACGATCTTTATTAAAAATAAAAAAACAAACAAAAAAAAACTGTATGAGACAATATAACCTTGAATATCTCTGGGACATCCACAAGTTACGTGTTCCTCAGTGCTAAAGAGACCTGAACGCGACTGCGACAAATCAGGCGTGTGCAATCATCAATGCTTTGATAAAGCGACCACATCGTCATCTATCCATGCATTGTGATCATATAATGTTTTTTATATAACTTTCCTTTCCGGTCCTCTCGTGTCCCTATTCTATTGCACTGTGGACTCAAGGACATGCATGCATCTGTCTCTATGTACATATTGTTTTGTCCAGCCTTCTTCCCCACATCCTACCGTGTGCTTTGCATATGTAGCCGCTGTGAGGTGAATAATCTGAAATCGACTGTGACAGTTCAGTGCAACACAGAGAGAGGAGCAGCACTGCAGAGATAAACAGAACAGCATGTTCAAGTTTTAACCAGGAGGTTCAAACGGGACAGAAACCAGGACGTGCAATTCTAGAGTAAAAGTGTTGAAATTCTGAATGGACGCGTGAAATCTATTATTACGAGATGAAAAAACACATTGCCACCTCAGACTGCTCTATTTGGTACGTGTCAACCTAGCTTACAGCCTTCAGCGCTCTCGCCTGTTGCCTCAAGGTACGTTTGATAAAGTAAAATATTAATATACCCAATTAAGACACCACAGTGATTTGTATTATAACAATTATCAATAGTACCATTTAAAAAAACAAACAAAACCAAAAAAAAAACAACAAAAAAAAAAAAAAAATCAAAAAACAAAAACACGTTGTAACAGAAATGGATTGACCAGGAAACTGAATCACGAAGGAGTCGATGAATAAACCGGGCGTCATAGATGAAATTATCAACAGCACTACTGTGTAGGGTACAATAGTACTTGCAATATCATAACAGGCTGCTTCCCAAGGTGTCTCTTGAAAAAAAACAAAAAAAAAAAACGTGTAAATGGACGTTTCCGACGAATGCAGTAAATGCTTAAATAGGTAGCAAAGATATGTATTTTGAAACCTTTGAATGACAAAACGAACCTTTTCGTTGGTAACTGAACAGGAATATTGATGGAGTCATCATGCTGATATAAGCTTGTCTAGCTCAATAAAACAAAACAAAACAAAAATACCGATAGTAAAAAAAAAAAAAAAAAAAAGCTACTAGCATGTTAATCGAACTGTTTTGTTTGATTAGTTCTCGGAAACGCTTAACTGTCAGTTTAATCCCGTGTGTAATGAGTGTCATGGTGTCTATTTAAAACACAGACACAGTACTTCAAAGGGGAATGCACAGTTCAGAAACCGGGAGACACACAGACGCAAACAGCTATTTTGAAACAGATCAAATGCTGCGGGTTCGCTTTCCCTTGTACTTTTACAGTCGCGGGACTGATTAAGGGAGCAGCAATTAAGCAAAAGCTACCATCTGACTAAACTCGTACAGAGATAGCAAGGAATCAATCGCTTGACCGTTACTTCATGTTACATAAAATCTAAAGACACAACTGTGCTTCCAATTTGAGTTGTTTAAAAATAAAAGTAGAAAGAGAAAACGTTTAACCTAACAATGACAACAAGGAAACGATAGTCGCTGCAGGGAACGGGAAGTTAATATTGTGGCTAAATAACCGGATTCTATTTCTTACTGTACATAACTCAACCCACAGGACATTGGAACCTGCCAGTCAGCCGTGCGGACCTGTTGTTTCCTCTGTCATATACCCGAAGATGGCAGAGAAGCTGAACCCCAATGTGCTGTATGTGAGGGAGCCGCGCGAGTCGGTCTCCTCACTGGATTCTGACCGCCTGACCCAACCCGACGGCGGTGAAGAATCCTCGGACAGTGACGGGGAGCAGGAGATCTCGCACAAACTCATTCGGAAAGTCTCAACATCAGGACAGATCAGGGCTAAGGTAGGAACGACTTTATTGTTTGTTTTATAGAATATCTTGGTGCATATTGCGTACAATTAAAGGTGATGTGCATACCTGTTTTGCTTACACAATTTTAACGTGTATCTGACCAACATACTTAATATGCTTTTCAGTTTGCTATATACTGTGCTGTTGCGGTAATGTTAGAATATTAAAAGACGAATCTCTTACATGTTCATTAAAATGTACAAATGTAATAAAGTACTGGTGCGGATACGTTTTTGTATAGTTGTGTAGTGCTAAAGCGTTCAATATTACTCTATCTGCCTCCAATTTTGATGTCGTAATCTGTAGATTACCAGCCATGTTTCCAGACATGCATTATAATAAACCACTGCGGGTCCCTATAATATCAAACAGGAATTCTGTAACCAGCTAAACTGCTGCTACAGTGAAAAATACACACTGCATTACATTCCGTGGTTGCCAATCAATATCATTGAGTGAGTCTTATAGAATTATCTTGGAATATTTGGCTCTTAGTAAAACGACGAACCTTCTAGTAGTTCTAATAGAAAATCATATAGGAAACATACTTTATTTATTTACTATTTTGCTCTTATAACTACTGTAGTAGTCATAGCTTTACAATAGGGAGTCCCGTGATAAAATGCAACATAGTTATACGAAGGGGATACTGTAGTAAAGGCCTATATGTTAAAGGATCATTTTGTGAGTGTGATATTTATTTAATGTTTTTAGCAGTCTAAATGCATTTTTTTATATTCAACACGTGGATTAGGAAACCCTTTCAATAAACACAATCGAAGGCATCCTCTATTAAAGAGCTAGCACATGAACAATACAGTTTTTCTTTTTCTTTTTCTTTTTTCACTGTTAACACTAGGATTATCACTAAGATTAAGATTTAAGAGATACATAGGTCTTGTTAATGGGTTGAGTTAATGGGTTGTTCTCAATTCCTGGGATTATAAATGTGTTCACTAACAGCCGTGAGCCCTGAATTAGTGGTAGTAGGCCCTTCAAATAGTTGCTTAACTTAAGACATCACATTTTGTTGTAAGGCGTTCCCTTTATTTACTGTACGTGGATTTAACTTTGTAGGAGTCTCATACACCAAGGACTGCAGTCCATCCCTTTAGCTCCACCGTTTTTGAGACAGCTGTCTGTCTAGAACAAAGCAGCAATACAGTATTCTTCTCAAAGCCTTGCTCGTCAGGTTAATGAAGATTTGTAGTGCAAAATCCCATCGTTCCTGATCCCATCGTTCCTGACTGTCATGTTTAAAGAAAACTATTCAGAGGCAATTGAGAGCCCCCCCCCTACTGCATGCACCCCCCAGACCCCCCCCCCCCCCCCCCCCCTTCTGTTCACCTCTCTGACTTCCTCATGATTTTCAGTAGGCTATCACTGCATGCATTCCACTTGCAGATATATTAAAGGCAGCATCGGTTATACATACAATCATAATAACCTATTCATGTAAAATGATATGTAAATTAAACAAGGTCCTTGTTTACTGCGTTGTTCTATTGTATTTCTCCACTGTTGTCGTCTCTTAGATTTTTGTTGACCTTTTGCAAGTTGCCAAATGAATACCACATTCACTCTTTTAATCTCCTATGCCACATATTCTGTTCAATAACCTTTTGAAAAAAGGGAAAAAAGCCATTTTGACCCTTTCTGATGATGTTTATTTCACCAAGAAATTGAAAATGAAATAGTCATTATCAAATATCTCTGTTTATAGTGTATTTCTAGAGGCTTTGATGTCATGCACTAAGTGATTATTGCACCCCCTCTACGTTGACTGTCTAAGTAAGGAGTTCCCTTTCAATGGAATGACAACCATTACTGAATGGGAAGAGCCCTCTCTGACCGTCAATCACTGAACATGTATAAAAAATATATATAAAATATATATAAAATATATATAAAAAAAGCTGCCCTATCAGGGCCCTGCTTTGAAGAGGAAGTCACTCCCATCTCCTGTTGAAGAGGGTCGTCCTCACAGTAGCATATCGCCATTTTCTCTTTCAGTCCACTGAGTCAGGTCACAGATTGCCTTGTGCGTCTTTGCTCTGGGAATTGGCTGATTTGTCGTTTTTTCTAAACCCACAAATTTATTAAAATCACATGGTAAGCCACTCAAGTGTTTTTAAAGATTGCTCTTGCCTTAGTCTCACGTCAGTTTTACTGATTAGAGTTGGTTTCAACTCCTCTTATTGAGATTGGCAATCAGCCATTGCTCTCTTTACTACCTCATGTGAGGTTATTACTGTTAGTTGAGCTATTGTGGTGCTGTACAGTGAACCTGCAGGCTTGCGCCATGTCAATGTGCTCCACTGGGTCCTCCGCTGGGTTCCACCAGTGTGACCAGTGCACGGCAAAGCTCCCCAGGCGGGACGAAAATTCGTCCTGTGCCAGATGCCTTGGGCGAGACCACGCGGCCATGGCACTGGTGGGCGAGCTGGACTGCTCTCCCTGCTGCAAGTTCTCCAGAAGAACTAAGTACAGGAGGGCAGCCCTCTCCCCTGCGTGCTGCCGTTTGGCCTCTCGCTGGCGCCCTGCACATTTTCAAAATGCAGGGATGCAGCACTGGCTCCACTCAGGCTGCGGGGTATTCGGATCCTGAACGATTGGCTAGTTTGCACATGTTCCAACGCACGCGCCGAGGCGGACACCAAACAGGTGATAGATCATGTGACGAAGTTAAGGCTCTCCATACATCAACAGAAGAGCAACTTCGTACCGTCTCAGTCCACAGTGTTCCTGGGGCTCAAACTGAACTCTGTGAGCATGCTTGCCTCACTGTCAGAAGACAGGATGCTCTTCTACAGGTCAGAATATTTCAAAGGTTGTTGGGGCTGATGGCAGCCACCTCGAGAATCCTTACCTTAGGGCTGCTGAAAATGCGCCCACTTCAAGCCTGGGTAAATACATTCAAGGTACACCTGGTCCTCGACTGACACCGACTGGTGCGAGTTTTCAGACAATGCCGGAAGACACTGGAGTGGTTGCTCCGTCCCGGCAATCTGCATCTCGGACCTCCCCTTGGCTCCCTTAACAGAAGGGAAGTTGTCACTATGGATACCTTCAGCCTGGGCTGGGGAGCAGTCTGAAATGGGAGGGGAATAAGAGGTCAATGGAAGGGACATTGGCAGCAAGCGCACATAAATGCTCAAGAGCTGCAAGCAGTAGCCCTGGCGTTATCTCTTTTTCGCCAGCAGTTAGCGCACAAACATGTGCTGGTCTGGACACACAATACTACAGTGGTAGCCTACATAAACCACCAAGGTGGCCTGTGCTTGCCGGACCTTCACCACACAGTGCACACACTCCAGTCCTGGACGCACAGAAACTTGCGTTCCATCAGGGTGGTTCACCTCCCCCGTGTGGACAACAAGGAAGCAGACCTCCTGTCCAGAAGAACTCCAGACAGTTCGGAATGGAGACTGCATCCTCAAGCGGTGAAACAGATTTGGGAGAGGTTTCGTACTGCACATGTCGACCTCTTCGCCACACTCATTGCCCCCTATGTTTCTCTATGGAGAGAGACGGAGACCCCCTGGGAGTAGACGCGCTAGCTCACCCCTGGCCTCAGGGGCTCTTGTATGCATTCCCTCTGCTACCGCTATTACCCCTGATACTAGAGAGGATCAGGGTGGAGAGAGCACAGGTTTTGCTGTTTGCACCCAGATGGCCCAGGTGCCCCTGGTTTGCTCTCCTCTCCAACATGTTGTTGGGTCAACCGTGGCAGCTCATGCTACGCAGGGATGTCCTGAGCCAAGCAGAGGGGCTATTATGGCACCCGAACCCAGCTCAGCTCCAACTCTGGGTCTGGCCGTTGAATGGAGCTATCTATCCAGACGAGGTTTGCCAGATGCAGTGGTAGAGACACTACAGTCTGCTAGGGCGTCTAGCACTAGAGCCCAGTATTCATATAAATGGAAAGTTTTCTAAGACTGGTGCCTTGCTGAAGGTCACAATCCAGTGACCTGCCCTATTGAGGCAATATTAACCTTCTTACAACACCCATTTGATGCGGGAAGATCCGTGTCCACTCTGAAGGTCTAGCTGGCAGCAATATGTGTTCCACAAAAAAATTGACTCTGTGTCCCCTGGGGCACACTTCCTGGCAGTGCAATTTCTTAAAGGGGCTCGGAGACTTCGTCCTCCCATGAAAAGCATGGTCCCCAAGTGGGATCTGGAACTGGTACTGCGGGTCCTTATGGGTCCCCCTTTTGGTTTATGGCCTTATGGCTTTCACTGGAAATTACTTGCGGGTAACATTAAGAACAAACCCAGCCTTTTTACCAAAGGTGGTCTCATCATTCCATATTAACCAACCAGTGGTTTTGGAAACTTTCAGACCTCCTCCACATGAGTCAGAGGAGGACCGTAGACAGCACATGCTTTGCCCGGTCCGGGCTCTGCGCTGTTACCTGGATAGGACGGCGTCCTGGAGACAGTCCAACCAGCTGCTTCTCTGCTATGGGTCCTGCTCTAGAGGTCAGGCCCTATCGAAGCAATGTCTAGCGCACTGGGTGGCAGATGCCATACGCTTGGCGTATGAACAGACGGACTCCCCATTGTTGGGGGACATTACAGCCCATTCTACCAGGGGCCAAACAACTTCGTGGGCCTTCCTTCATGGCACCTCCTTGGATGAGCTTTGCAATGCTGCTACTTGGACAGGTAGTCAGACATTTGCATGTTTTTACCGCCATGATGATGCAAACCAAGCGAGGCCCTCTCTGGGCTCTAGGGTGTTGCAGGCAGCATGCCTTAGGCATCATGAGGGCTCTGAGGCTATCGCTGAGAGACTGTACTGCCGGTAATCTGGATCCATGACAGCTTTGGTACAGCTTCCCATTCAGTAATGATTGTCATTCCATTGAAAGGGAACGTTCGGTTATTACCATAACCCTGGTTCTCTGAAAAAGAATGACAACCATTACCCTTCGAGGTTGTGTCCCCAGCTGACCTCCGATTTCGAAAGAAAATGGCGATATGCTACTGTGAGGATGACCCTCTTCAATAGGAGGTGGGAGGGACTTCCTCCTCACAGCAGGGCCCTGATAGGGCAGCTTTTTTATATATGCTCAGTGATTGACAGTCAGAGAGGGCTCTTCCCATTCGGTTATGGTTGTCATTCTTTTTCAGGGAACCAGGGTGTGGCAGAGCAAAGCTCTGCCCTTTTTAAATTGGCAGGGATGGGGTTAATTTCCCCTACCTGCCTGGGTTTATTATGTTCAGGTGGCTGGGGTTGATTAGTTGATTAGGTTAATTAATGATCAATCAGCACCCAGCCACCTGACATAAAAGGAGGCCTCTGCTTCTCATTTGGGAGGAGAGAGCTGAGGAAGCAGGTTGGTTTTGTTGGTTGTCTAAATTTTTTCTAAATCCAGTGAAGGCATTGCCCAGCCTGGAAATCTTTATTTTTGTAAGTTTTGTTTTTTTTGTTTGGTTATTTGTGTTTAAACATAATTATTTTGCCCTTGTGCCTTTTTATTTTGTGTTTATTTATAATAAAAGTATATTTTTTTTGAACTACAGTCTGTCTCTGGGCCTCTATCCACTCGCCAGCCTGCCACACAGGGTTATGGTAATAACCTAACGTTATCCCCCCAAAAAAATCCCACTCTTTGATTGAAACTGCTGTATCTCACAGTCATGTTCAGTGTTATACTAAAATGGGATTTCTGGTTGACTGTTGACAACATCGTCAGAGCTTCTATTGGCATTCCTTTGTTGGTATTCCCCAAAGGCAATGTTAACTGGTGACACACAAGCTTCCCCTTGGTTTTTGAACACATGTACTATGGCAAGCCAAATGATCATTTACAGATATCTCAAATTGCAGTTTAGGATCTTGAAATAATTAGATATCTATAAAGGATTTCTTTAAATGAATATGAGATATCTGTAAATAAATCATTTTGAAGATATCTTAATTTCATTTTGAGATATCTAAAAATGAAATAAAGAAATCTCAAATTGGTATCTTTAAATAATGTTTTGCTAGCGTGGTAAGCGAAGCTGTCATTTAGAGATATCTTGAAATAACTTCCTGTTCATTAAAAGATATCTCTAAATCATTTTAAGATATCTTTAAGTAACTTCCCATTCAATTAGAGATATCTCTAAATCATATCGATTAGAGATACAGCATCTTGAAATAACTTCCTGTTCATTTAGTGAAATTAACAGGAAATCATTTTAAGATATCTCTAAATGACCTCTTGCAAAAATGCTCTATTTTTTTAATGGACTTCCTGTCCATTTAGAGAAATCCCTAAATAAACAGGAAGTTATTTCAATATATCTTAAAATGATTTAGAGATATATCTAAATGGACAGGGAGTTATTTAGAGATATCTCTACATGATTTAGAGCTATCTGAAAATGATTGCAAGATATCTTAAAAAACTTTTAAAGATATCTTTAAATGATTTCAAGATATCTGAAAATGCATTTTAGGTATCTCATTTAAAGCTTTATTTAAAGATTTCTGGAAATCAGTTTGAGATATCTATAAATTAATTTGACATATCTATAAATTATATTTTGGCTTGCCATAGTATACAGCCAGTATCCTTATAGAAGTTTTCCACTTTAAAAGAATAGTAAAGAATAATAAAGCATAGTGGTACAGCATATGTTAGCATGGTAAAGCCCAGAAAAGGATGGCAATTAAGCGATAGCGCCCGTCAATGAAGGCAATACTGTAGTTGATAGTTGACAGCGACTGGAGTTAAACTATGGTGGATGCATGGTATATCCATCGGAAAACTGAAGAACTACCATGCAGAACTATAGTGGCAAAAGGGCATGCCCTTCAGCTAGCTCTGCTGATGCTTTTGCAAGCAAAATAAACATGAAAAGGAAGAAACTGAACTATTTGTTTTTTTAATAGTTGGTGTTTCTGTTAAACACTTTACAGGAAGCACAGCAGAGATGATTTTTCCTGTATTGTACTCTTGTATTGGCAGGGAGAACCACACCATAAATGTTTTGACACATATCAACCAACAAGATCTCTCAAATAAGGCAGTAGGACATGTTGCTATAGAAACAAATCACGTTAACTCAAGAAGTTGGGAATATCATAATCTAGGAGCATATGAAGGCAACGGTCTATATTTGTGAATGTCAAACTTTTATTTCTATGCATCCCTGTGAAGGGAACTTGTATGAATTTGCAAATCATAAACCATTCAAGCTGGCAAATTCAAACTCCTTTAATGACACCCTTCACTTTGACCTGTGACCTAAGATGGCTGCCATATTGGGGTCATGCGGCATTTTGCTTTTTGGATGATAAAGGCCTAACACTTTGAGATATTGGTACATACTTGGTAAACAACTGTATTCTATGATGTTGCTTGTCAAGTTCAATAGTGGGTATCGTGCAATAAAAATGAACCCTTTCATAACGGTTATGTTATAATGTTACTTCTGCCACAGTGTTAGAGCCTCTTATCTCAGAAGCCATTTCAGGCAGTGACTTCATTTACAGGGTTACATATTCACTCCACACTAAAGGGGCGATGTAAGGATACATGCAAAGTGATTTGCAGGTGCAAAACACCCATATTGCTGCCAAAAAACATGTTTAACTGGTGTAAAGTGGGACGTTAGTGTTCACTAAAAATGTGGCATATTTAGAGGTATAAACGAGTAATAAAGAGGTGTATAAAACCACACACCTTCAGAGACCTGTCATTGGCCTCAGCATGGCTGCTGTGGTACACTTCCTGATGCCGCAATGCTTGGCTCTTGTTGAAGACAGGCAGGAAAACCCTTGGAGGAGAAGGGCAAGGTGGAGAAGACCCTGCATATTCAAAGCCAGGGTCACTTGGTTTGTAATGTGAATGGCGGCCAGCCTTTTGTTCCTGCTGCATGCCTGTAGTGACCAGTGACTTCAGCCTTAAAGTCCATATTTCACATAGAAAATCATTTTTTTGGCTTTGGAGTCGTACTTGGTTTACTTTTACAATGAGCAAGAAATTAAATCTTCATGATCAATTTATAGCACTGCGAGATGTAAACTATCAATAATTCCAGAAAATACCGACATTGCGTCGAAGATGCACGAAGTTGGAGTGAAGTCACTAGGGGAACACATACCAGGAACAGCTGAGATATATATATATGGCTTCAGACTGTGAAAGCTATCATTACGAATTTCTCCGACGTTTTGAATAGTCTGTATTACAATAAGGACAGCAGGAGTGTGGTGGGTAATGAAAGTGGAACGCTGGCATGAGGAATGCAAGTGACACGCCCCCTTGTCTGCTGGTCAGCAATTCTGAATGTTGTACTTGTACAGTTAACCCCAGCTAGCAGTTCATTTATGACAATAAAAAAATGTATATTTCTATATTTGGTTTGTTGTACCATTTATATCTTGCAAATAGTGTTTGCCGTTTCCCATCCACTTCAATAATAAAGCATTGTTTGTATTACAGGGCAGAGATGACTTGCATGGTTACGTATAGCTCTTCAACTTCATTCATGAAATACACACTTACGCTTTCCCTGATTTAATGAAATTAAATAGGCCTAACCTCCTTGTGAACTGCACGGAATTACTATTATTAGTATTATTATTTCTTGGCAGACGCCCTTACCCAGCAATGTGCTTATGAACATTACCTTAAAGAGAACATTGAAAATCGAAAGCTTACCTAAAAAAGCTGAATGAGTGGATTCATTCTTTTGATATCTGCATCATAAATCTTGAGCACGCAATGTGTTTGTACTGGTTTATAGTACGCTGGTCTTATTGCTTTCATTAAGTCAGCAATATGAAAGCCGTGCTCATGTGTATTTTCTTTGGGTAGTTTTGGGCCACAGAGTTTATTTGATAACGGTATATTGTATAATAATAATTATAAATAATAATAATAATATCTGACACCAGCAAAAACAAATGCAACACTTGCAGAGAACTGATTCTACGCGGTGGATAGCCTAGTAGTACTGAGCACTAGTGCACAGGGTAAGAAAAAAAAATCTCTGGTAATCATTGTTATATCTGTACGAAGTGTCATATAGATGCAGTTGTTTAAAAATGTATTTTTGATATAAAAGTAAGCAGAACGAAATAGTTTAATTAAAGCTGATAAAAAAAAAAAAAGTATTGCGGTTTCTAAATGGTTCCGCTGTTGTCAGGGGAAAATGAATCAATGGTCACTTGATGATTGTCTTTGTGAGCAGCTGTCTTTGTAAAGGTCTGCGTGTGTTTGTGAACTTGTGTACCAGTGTATTACAAAAGAGAAAAAATGAAATTTGTACCTGTCAGAAACCAACAAACAAAAGCTTTAGTCTCTTTGTTCCATGTTGTATGAAGTGATCATTGCATTGCACACTGACAAACTGGTTGATTTTACTTTGACGGAATACAGTACTTTTTTTTCATGCAATGCATTCCCTTGCACCTATCTTAAGTGAAATGTACTTTTCACACTGTTTAACCATCGTGAAATAGGCCTGTATGTATGATCGTTTTATTTATGCTATAGACAGACACATGCACGTTTATGGTTCGTGTTTCTCCCCTAGTGACGTCACAGACGTGCACTAATGTGCACTGAATACTTTGCTGCCCTTCCTCTGACATATTTTTTTAGTTTGTTTGATTTTCATGCTCCACAAATCTCATACAGCACCTACTGCTGTCTGTACTCCTAACTCACCTCACCTCCAGGCTGTAACTGTGGCTGCTGAGTAGCCCAAAGCACAGGTGGCGCTCATTGATGGTGTTTACATGGACAAGTCATGACAGTTTTCCTCACAATGTTTTGGCCTTACTTCGCAGGAATTGCATTTCAATGTAGTTAAGATTTAGGACGACAAATCAGACCGTGACAATGCAAATTACTGCAATCATAGTGATTTAGGGGCGGGGATATCTAAATGTCCCTATCTGCATACTATTTATGGAAAGAACGACTTTTAATTGTGTGAGGAGAGCTTGCATGCGTTGCCATGAAGATAAAAACATTAAACAAGATACATGAATTCATGTGTTGCCGCGCACATTCTGAATTACACGGCCATTAGCTACTTGTTTTTCTAGTTACTAAAAGTTACATTTCATTAACACTAGAACCTCCTTTACAATACATGTTTTTATTTTGAATATAACCTGCAATATTCAATTTTTTATATATGTACAAGCCTGTTGTTATCTCTACTGGACCTGGCAGCCATCAATTCCTTCATTTTGTACAAGGCAGGAGAGATTTAATCTTAAAGCTAGCCATAGTGCTTCAGCAGAACATATTGATCAAAAAAACTGCAAAGCTGCAGGCTACAGCAGCCCAACTTCGATTCTGTGCTGCGAGCGACACACACGCAAGATAAATCATATGTTACTTTCATTTTAGATTAAAAACTACTTTTGTTTTTACAGTTTTGTATGTGCATATACCTGTTTACACACTAGTTACTTTCGAAATGTTTATTTTATTGTAGTTTTTCTTTTTTTTAAGTAGTGCTTTACATGTGGTGAATTAGAAAATAAACTCTTTCATGTTTAATTGTTCATTTAAGTACGATTTCGGATGTACGATTTCGGATGTGCAGATGTTTGATGTGATGTGGTTGAATAAAACTTTGTTTGATAGTTTGTCTTTTATTTTAATATTGATGGTGTTTGAAATGTACCGGTGGGTGTAGGTATGAGTATAACCGCGGCGGTTCTAGTGTGGAAGTAGGCAATAACTGTACAGTGTGTGTGTGTGTGTGTGTGTGTGTGTGTGTGTGTGTGTGTGTGTGTGTGTGTGTGTGTGTGTGTGTGTGTGTGTGTGTGTGTGTGTGTGTGTGTTGTGTGTGGGAGTGTCTATTACATGATATTAAGTCAGAAAAACGAGATCTTGACTCCTGAAATCTTGTGATCCACAAGCATGATTCCTGCTCCGGTTTACATGGGATTTTACAGCTATTTTTATCGTGAAAAAGCGATTGACCCTGCCCTTAAAGTCCCGCTGACCAAAGGATGTTCTTTTGCTGTTTTGCGTGACAACGTCACAGATTCGCGTGACAGCGTCACAGAGTCAAGATTGTAGAGTTGATTTTCATGTGCATGTAAACCCAGCCATTGAGACCCTCATTATCATGATTGCAGCATGTCAAATTAATGACGATATTGGCATTCATTGAGATATATAGATATAGCTGAACTTTTGATCATGGACATATATATGACCAGTTTTGTGATACAAAGCCCATCTTGTCCGTGTTACAATATACTTGTTTAACCACCACAGTCCACATTTTTTTTCTTTTTTTTCTGGCATGGCATTATTGTGCAGTTACACAGTGCTTCCTCCAAAAACAAAGCAACAGAAACAAGGCATGGTAACGTAAACGTTAATCATTAAACAGTTTTAGATACTGTGATAATTTTTTTTTTTTTTAATCTGTGATCTTTAGTTGTTTTTGTGCATTTTCATTTGCAAGCGAACTGTGACATTAGGGCCTTATCGAGCACTATATTCTGCAATTTTGAATACTGACTTTGGATGCTGTTTTAATTTTGGAAACTGTTTTTTTTTTTTAATCTTTTGCTAAATTGCATTGCCTTTTATGTTTTGTGCAGTTCTGTATCATTTTGATTTCATTTTGCTGTTGGGTCGTTAATGGGGAATTTTACATACTGTTGCAATATGTACTGGATTTAAAAGTATGTACTGTATTACAGTCTACATGTCGTTTATTTTGGCAAGTGATATTTTCAGAATCATATCGTTCTGAATTAAAATACTGCTTCTGTTGAAAATATAATACTGTATCAACAAAACCAACTACAGCACATCTAAATGGAAGCCTATTTATTTTAAAACAGTCCTTTTAGCTGCAGTGCCTATAGAAAGTCTACACCCCCTTCCAAAATGTTCATGTTTTGTTGCCTTATAGCCTGGAATTAGAATGCATTAAAAAAAAAAAATCATTTATCTACACATCCTACCCCACAACTTCCAAGTGAAAAAAAAATTGTAGAAAATTAATTAAAAATAAAAAACAAAAAAGCTTGGTTGGATAAGTGTCCACCCCCCTTGTAATAGCAATCCTAAATTAGCTCAGTTGTAACCAATTACCTTCAAAATCACACACCAAGTTAAGTGACCTCCACCTGTGTTAAATTGTAGTGCTTCACATGATTTCAGGATAAATTCAGCAGTTCCTGCAGGTTCTCTCTGCTGGGTAGTGCATTTCAAAGCAAAGACTCAACCATGAGCACCAAGATGCTTTCAAAAGAACTCTGGGCCAAGACTGGTCAAAGTGTGCATGTGACAACAATATCCCAAGCACTCCACAAATCTGGCCTGTGTGGTAGGGTGGCAAGAAGGAAGCCATTACTCAAGAAAGCCCACCTTGAATCCCGTTTGAAATATGCAAAAAACCACTAAGGAGATTCTGTAGCCATGTGGCAAAAAGTTGTGTGGTCTGACAAAATTAAAATGGAACTTTTTTTCCTAACTGCAAAGTGTTCTTTTTGGTGCAAACCCAACACAGGGCATCACCTAAAGAACACCATCCCTACTGTGAAGCATGATAGTGGCAGCATCATGTTATGAGGATTTTTCTTATCGGCAGGGACTGGGGCACTTGTCAGGATAGAAGGGAAAATGAATGGAGCAAAGTACAGAGAAGTCCTTGAGGAAAGCCTGCTGCCCTCTGCAAAAAAGCTGAAATTGGGACAGAAGTTCACCTTTCAGCATGACAACGACCCAAAGCACACAAAGCTACACTGGAGTGGCTAAGGAACAAAAAGGTAAATGTCCTTGAGTGGCCCAGTCAGAGCCCCAACCTAAATCCAATTGAAAATTTGTGGCATGACTTGAAGATTGCTGTCCATCAACACTCCCCAAGGAACTTGACAGAGCTTGAACGGTTTTGTAAAGAACAAGGGTCAAAAATTGCCAAATCTAGGTGTGCAAAGTTGGTAGAGACGTATCCTAACAGACTCACAGCTATAATTGCTGCCAAAGGTGCTTCCACCAAGAATTAACTCAGCCGGGGGTGGAGACTTAATATATAATTTTTTTCTCAACAAAAACTTTTTGCCCCTTAAAAGCATGGAGTATGATGTGTAGATAAGTGGAAAAAATTCTCATTTAAATGCATGAAACTCTGAGGTAATGACACAACAAAATGTGAAAAAAGTTCAAGGGGGTGTAGAAATAAAATGGCAACAGCGCCAAAGAAAAGAAAAATATGAGCTACAATATATGTTTCCCTGTTCAGCTCCTCAAACCCAAGTCATATTTTTTCTTTCCATATGAAAGTCAACATTTTATAGGGCTGGATATGTGAGTGCTGACTGTATTATTAAGCCCCCCCCCCCCCCCCCCCCCCCCCCCCGCGCATCTGTTTTGGTTTTATATTTCAATTTGGAATATGTAGATATTTAAAAGACAATGCTATAAAAGTTAACTTTTCTGCTGCTTCCTGGCATGAGATCACTTTCACTGTGGTAGCTCCGTTTACCTGGTTAGTTTGTAGCACATATATCCATCCTACAGTACTTCAGTATCAGTATCATTTTCAATTGCAATCAAACTGTTGAAGTGAACACTCAGCACAGTTACTGTACTGTATACTGACTGTGCCTCCTACCAGAGCTGGAGAAACTACTCTTCAGTGATCGATGGAGTGAGTGGGTGAGACAGGCAGATGAGTAACTTACACTAACTACCTGTAAAGGTGAAGAGTGGGGTCTTCTTACATCTGTGTTTAACAATGCATTTGGTCATTTGTATTTTGCATTCGAAAATAGTTTTAAAACATTGGTTAGCTTTCCTTTAAAATTACAGCGCCTATAGTAAATATTCACCCCCTTGGACATTTTCACAGTTTGTTGTTATAACCTGAAATCTTGATGCATTTAAATGGGATTTTTTCCCCTTTGATTTACACAACCTACTCAACACTTTGAATACGCAAGAGAATTTTTATAAAAATATTTTAAAAAAAACTGAAATGTCTTGGTTAGGTAAGTATTAACCCCCCTGAGTGAATACTTGGTAGAACCACCTTTTGCAGCAATTATAACTGTGAGTCTTTTGTGGGTGTCTCTACCAGGTTTGCATACTTGGATCATGCAATATTTGCCCATTCTTCTTGGCAAAATTGTTCGAGCTCTGTCAAGTTTGATGGGCATTGCTGGTGGAAGCAATCTTCAAGTCTTACCACAGATTCTCAATCGGATTCCAAGTCCGGCTTTGACTGGGCCACTCTAGGACATTCACTTTATTGTTTTTAAGCCACTGCAGGTGTCACTTTGGCTGTGTGCTTGGGGTCATTGTCCTGCTGAAAAATGAATCTCCGTCCCAGTCTTAGGTCTTTTGCAGACTGAAGCAAGTTTTCCTCAAGGATTTGCCTGTATTTAGCTCCATCCATTTTGCCCTCTACCCTGACAAGCTTCCCAGTCCCTGCCGATGAAAACCACCCCCATAGCGTGATGCTGCCACCACCATGCTTCACAGTAGAGATGGTGTTACCTGGGTGATGTGCTGTGTTGGGTTTGCAACAGACATATTGCTTTGCATTTAGGCCAAATAGTTACATTTTTGTTTCAATTGACCACAGAATCTTTTGCCACATCTTTTCAGAGTGTCTCACATGCCTTTTTGCAATTTCCAAGCAGGATTTTGCATAGGCTTTTTTCAGAAATGGCTTCCTTCTTGCCTTCTTGTATTTACAGTATAATCGTAAATCTCGAAAAACTACTCACTTTGAAATCTTTTGTAGTCATTTTTGTATTACTTTAGTATAAATACATGTTAATTTGGATGCATATGTTGTTTTTTTCTGACTTTATGTGAACGAAAAGGCACACATTTGCCCGTTTTCCCATTGGAAATAGTGATATTTTGAAATATCACTGTCCTGGTCACAAAAGCAAAGTCTGTGGGGAATAATAGCCATTTTCTATACTTTTGAGGCATAAGCAATTAGGAAATAACACTTACTACCCAGGAACAAAAAAAAAAAAAAATTGTTACACAGTGTAATCAATCAGATGATTTCAAACATTATAAAAGGGAATAATAAAAAAATAAATATGAAAATGTAATTTGAAGCTAACAGTAAATATCTGTGCTGGGGAGGAAGGCATTCTATGTAATGCATTACTGAAATCTGATTTCATTTTTAACTTGTGACTGCAATACTAACTTTTTCAGACAGGTAACGAAATGTGGTAATGCATTACATTTTGTGTGAAAAAATAATGTAGTTACTTTTAGTTAAATTAAAAAAAAACGTGTATGTAACAGATTACTTTTTAAAAGTAACACTGGTAAGAGTAGAAGAGAAAACAAGTCAATTCTGCCACCTTGCATTCCTTCATTCATACATACATGACGTAAAACACAGCAATCACATGCTAATCATTCGCTCAAAGCAAATGACGGACTTGACCAGCCTATAACCTTGCTGACAAATTATAATTTTCTATAAGATAGTTATGTGCTTGATGAAATGTTATGGCTTTGAGCATATTTCTGTGATGTAATATTTCTGTTATCTCTTCATGAAATCAGAAAACTAAGATTTCCAAGAGCTATGAAAACCGTTCAGTGGATTACATGCGCCAAATTAATGTAACTCACTGGCTTATGGCTAAATTATGACATTATGTAATGAAGTTAACCCTTAGTTAATCACATGACGTACAGATACCTATAGCCCCAATGATTCGTGCTCTTACTCAGTAACTGCTGTGCAATTACATGGCAGTGGCCTTGTGAACAACATTGTGTTAGCTGTGCTCAGGGATATACATCCCCATAATTGGCTGTATTTACTAGGAGCAGAGTTATTCATTGTGTATCAATAAATCGTGATACTTACTTTACATAATATATTGTATTGTAATAGAAGACAAAAAGCACAACATAGCTCAATGTTGTTCACCAAGTGATTCTTAAATGAAGAATACGTGTGTTTTATATTTAGTGTAAATAACAAAACGTTGTCTTTTAACAAAACAGTCTGTCATTAAATGACATTTGATCTTATTGTGCATCATACAGGTAGCTCACCCTGATCATCACATGTATGGTGATACATATTGTATTGCAACCTGTGATGGGAGGTGGTGAGTAACAAGGGTGTTTGATTCACAGAGGACTTTTGGGCAATACTAGAAAGATCTTTTTGGTGGTATTTAAAAAAAAAAAAAAAAAGAAAATTAACTTGGAACAATTTTTGGCCAGATACAAAGAAAAAGCCTTTGCTCAGAATAAACACAGGAAAAGGAAACCAGAGAACAGGTCCTTAATGTAGTTTAATACACTCCAGGGATGTAGTGTGTTGTAATATTTCACATACCTCAAGCTTGGTGTTTGATATTTATAGAACTGGCTGTTATCTGGGAGATACCTATTCATGTGGGCAGCAATCAGATATTGGTTTTCTAAAACCAGAGACACAGCTCAAACTGGCTGGCTGAATCGATTGCCAGTAGATTGCATCTCCGTTTCATAGAAAGGTTTAGCCTGAAAGGAATTTGGTACTGAAATGTATCGACTATTGTTTAAATATTAAATTAATGGACCTATCATAGCTACACAGTCATGCAACTGACAAGTTTGGAAAAGCTTGGAAAAAGATATAAGGGTAGTTGCTGCTAATAGGTTCCAAAGGGGATGAGATTAAAGATCTACAATGTATTTATTTTTTCATGCCGGCTTCTAAGTGATGTCCTAATGTTCTACTTGGTTAAATGTTTTGCACTGTATAAATTGTATACCTTTCATCGCTTGATTAACACCTACTTTCTCATCTCCATTTTGACTCCCCCAACGCAGAGTTCTCCAACATCTATGGCCGTGTGAGCCACTCCTCCATTACGGAGAGGCACTAATAAAACATTATTAAGCAAACAGTTGGTTTGCTGCAAACAAAGAGATTGCTCTCCTTCACTTACTGAAGGAGCTGCTTTTTTCATTATATAACCTTTACATGCGCTGCTTTATTTTAGTCTATTTTCCCCACTTAGAAATGCTGTAACAGAAACACTTTATATATATCAATATGCAGTAAACCCCCTTTGTGACCAACTGCTTCTATGAGCTAGCTTACCATTATACCACGCACTGTCTGTCTCTATTGTAATGAATTCTCTGTGGTACAGTGGTAATATAAACTTGTGTCAGTCAGCTCTGGAAATAGTGGCCTGTGTAACACCAGAGTCTGATAGATGCACATTGTAATGTTTTATATATACAGTGGCTTGCAAAAGTATTCAGACCCCTGACAAATTCTCTCATATTACTGAATTACAAATGGTACATTGAAATTTCGTTCTGTTCGATATTTTATTTTAAAACACTTAAACTCAAAATCAATTATTGTAAGGTGACATTGGTTTTATGTTGGGAAATATTTTTAAGAAAAAGAAAAAACTGAAATATCTTGCTTGCATAAGTATTCAACCCCCACACATTAATATTTGGTAGAGCCACCTTTTGCTGCAATAACAGCTTTAAGTCTTTTGGGGTAAGTATGTACTAGCTTTGCACACAGTGTCGGAGTGATTTTGGCCCATTCTTCTTGGCAGATTTGCTCCAGGTTGTTCAGGTTGATTGGACGATGCTTGTGGACCGCAATTTTCAAATAGTGCCACAGATTCTCAATGGGATTGAGATCAGGACTTTGACTGGGCCACTGTAGGACATTCACCTTTTTGTTCTTGAGCCACTCCAATGTTGCTTTGGCCTTGTGCATGGGATCATTGTCCTGCTGAAAGGTAAATTTCCTCCCAAGCTTCAGTTTTTTAGCAGACTGAAGCAGATTCTCTTGCAGTATTTTCTTGTATTTTGCTCCATCCATTCTTCCTTTAATTGTAACAAGATGCCCAGTCCCTGCTGATGAGAAGCATCCCCACAGCATGATGGTGCCACCACCATACTTCACTGTAGGGATGGTGTGTCTTGAGGCACGGGCAGTGTTAGGTTTGCGCCACACATAGCACTTTGAGTTTTGGCCAAAAAGCTCTATCTTGGTCTCATCTGACCACAAAACCTTTTCCCACATCGCAGCTGGGTCACTCTCATGCTTTCTGGTAAACTCCAGACGTGCTTTCGGATGGTACTTTTTGAGTAACGGCTTCTTTCTTGCCACCCTCCCATACAGGCCAGTGTTATGCAGAGCTCTTGATATGGTTGACTGTTGCACCATTACTCCACTCCCAGCCACTGAACTCTGTAGCTCCTTCAAAGTGATTGTTGGCCTCTCTGTGGCTTCTCTCACAAGTCTCCTTCTTGTTTGAGCGCTAAGTTTTGCGGGACTGCCTTTTCTTGGCAGTGCCTGGGTGGTGTGGGTGGTGTGATGCAGCTTCCACTTCCTGATTATTGATCCAACTGTGCTCACTGGGATATCCAAACACTTGGATATTATTTTGTACCCTTTCCCTAATCTATGCATTTGTATTACTTTATCTCTAACTTCTGTAGAATGCTCTTTGGTCTTCATTTTCCTTCAGATTCATAGCCTTCCCAATGATCCTTCAACAGTGGGATTTTTATCCAGAAAATGTGACAACAACTTTAATGGTTCACAGGTGGAGGCCAATGGTAAGGTAATTGTGTCCTCGTTAGGGTAATTTCTTTCAGCGATGCATACTCGGAGCTTCCACAGTACAGGTTGAATACTTATGCAAGCAAGATATTTCAGTTTTTTATTTTTCTTAAAAATATTTCCCAACATAAAACCAATGTCACTTTACAATAATTGATTCTGAGTTTCAGTGTTTAAAAATAAAATATCAAACAGAACGAAATTTCAATGTACCATTTGTAATTTGGTAATATGAGAGAATTGATCAGGGGTCTGAATACTTTTGCAAGGCACTGTATATATGACAGGCTAAGTATCCAGAGCAGGTAGTTCAAACAAAAGTCATGGTTTATTATGTAGTTTTCACATGTAGTTTCAACAACTCTTCAGTGCAAACGAAATGAGATTCCAGAACACAAAATGAGATTCCAGAACACAAAATACATTGCACCGTAGCAATCCAGGAAACAGTCAAACACAAGTCCAGGCTGTTCACTTTACTATATAACAGGATTGCCCCATACAGCTCTTAAACAGTTGCAGATTTGAAGTTAGCTATAACATTTTATAAGTAGCTTGAACTCTGCAACTGTTTATGAAAACAATTAAAAAGGTCTAATTAAGCAAATTATCAGTTCAATTAAGGCTATAGTTAAGTAATTGAGAGCTCAGTTGGAATGAAAACCAGCAGTCACAGGGGGGTCCACAGGACCACAGTTGGGAGCCACTGTAATAGCGCATAGTGAAAGCACGGTAAAGCATAGGTAAAGAAAAGCAAGGTATGGTGAAGCAGATTAACAAACAGAAAAAACACAGTAAATTATGGTAAATGCAAAGTATAACCATGGGTACAGCATAGTAAAACTGCAAACAAACTGTGGTAAACTTTTATACAGCTGACATTTATTTTACTTGTGACCTGAGCCAGATTGAAACCTATAGTATATCTCATTATTTTAAGAGCTTTGAAGAGAAAATGGTAAAGACGTTACATGTGAATTGGTGGTAGGTTTATATAGATAAGGCTTTGCATAACTAATAGATATGCCTCAGCTTTGTTTTGTCCGCAGTGTGCTTTTAATTCATAAATCCATAAACTGCGTTATTGATGATAAGAAATGTCTCAGACCAGGAATCAACATGGGGTTAGTTTAGAATTGGTAAAGTCAGTCAGGGTCATTTAAAGACCAGTCCTGGGAATCAGTACTTACAAATATTTTCAAATAAATCTCTTGTTATGGTCTGAAATATAATGAAACATTGATAGCAACTGCAAAAAAATGGCAGCACATTCGCACTAATTTGCACTAATACGCATTTCAAGGGACCAGCAAAAAAAATAAAAATGAAGTTTTATCAGTAATTCTTATTATCAGGAGTCTAAGCCAAATGCATACTGTCTGTTTTTATAGTTACAGTAACACTGAAATCAAAATTGAATTACAGTACAATGAAAAGTGTTACACATTTGAAAGTACTTTGCATTTTATTGACAGTAAAGTTGTAATGCACTTGAAATCTGCAAGATTTTCTCGACATCAGAGTATTGAGCAAATCAGAAAAGCAGACGACTTGCATCCACAGTTCGCTTCACAGGCCTGTATTATTGTGTCCTGTTTTTTCTAAATTGTTGACAAAGTGTTCGTGGGAATGTTGAAATCGGCAGTAATAGTTTTCGTTTTCTTGTACTGTGGTGCATTATTCATCATTTTCAACCTCCACTTTTGTCTGTAAGGATAATGCACATTTTTTAAGCCGCTTCGTGGAAATATTGTTGATGCGTGAGTGCTATGGCAACTCAAACTGTGTCTATGGCAACTCGAAATGCATCATAGGATGAGTAGTCCCAAAACAGCACTACAATACAGAACAGAGGTGCTAATGTGGATGCAATGTGGATTTACAATTCATGACTGCTAAATGTGTCCAGGACTCTGTATAAAATCAGGAAATGGGTTTAATCTTAGTTTGTATTAATGAGAATTGACTGTAGCTAAATGTCAAGGTTCATAGCTACAAACCTTACGCTGAAGATTATTTCTGATGTAAAAGGTTCTGAATTCTATTTGAAATCATCTTCAGAAGAAAGGCTTGTGGCTAATAACCTTTTTAAAAATAAGATTCCATAATGTATAGAAAAACAGAGAGAAGACAAGACCAATTAACGTGAATAACATGTTGGTACGAGAATAATCAATTTTTTTAAAGCCCTCTCCATTCTACATTTATGGTCATTTATGGAGTGTTTAAAACTTGCTGATATGAAGTCTTTATCTCAAATGGTTTTTAAGAGTGGCTTCTTCACCAAAACAAAAGTTGGTGCTTTCAATACACATGTTACTATGGGAGGATATACAAGATTTGGGGAGTGAGCAAAAGAATCGTTCAGGGATGTCTTCTTTCTCAATGCCAGAAGCAAGAGAAGGGCTTCAGCAAATGTAGCACATGTGTGATGTCCATGCAAACATCACTATGACGTGTATGTTCATGGTGATCAAAGATCCCGCTAAAACTACAAGCCTCAATCCACTATAAACACATCATTGTTTTGGCTGTGATGCAAGAGTCCAGATAGCCAGAATAAATTTAGTCAGCTGAGTTTACATTATTAAGTTAAGTCAGTGAAAGCTTTTAAGAAAAATGACATAAGGTTACCACATGTGTAAATATTATGTTATTTCAAAAGTAAATGCATGTTGGCTTGCCAGGGTATGGTGTAATTGCAACACAGTTAGTGTTGTTCTAATACATACACTGTGGTACAGATTGGTCCATTTGTTTGTGCAGCACTTGACTTAATACATGTTTGAGTGGTTTTGCTTTCATTAACCTTGTCATTGACCAAATTGAATTGATGTTGAAACCAAGGCAACAGGAAATTCCCATTGACATCATACCACAGATCAAAGTATGCGTGTGCCTATCAGGAATACAAAAAGGCATGCAATTATTACAAAGGGATATAGCAAGTTGGAATGTTAATGATACAACAGATGAAGTTCTAGTTACCATGCAATGTAAAGTCGTGTTATAATACATTTTCAACCCTTCATTTTATATATATATATATATATATATATATATATATATATATATATATATATATATATATATATATATATATATATATATATAGTGAGAAAGAACCTCCAACAGATACCCTTCTGAGACTGGCTGAACTTGTGCTCACACTGAATTGTTTTTCCTTTGATGGTGATTTTTACACTCAAGTAAGAGGTGTTAGCATGGGAACTAAAATGGGACCATCATATGCTTGCCTTTTTGTGGGATTGGTTGAAAACAAATTTTTACGGCAATACAATGGAAACACCCCTAAACTATATCTTAGGTACATTGACGACTTCTTTGGAATTTCCACCAACCAGTGAGGATAATAAACAGTTCATTCAGTCAGTAACAAATTTCCTCCCAACCCTGGATTTCACATGAAACATAACAGAAACGGGCAATAGTATATCATTCTCAGACATTTCCATCACTGTTTTGAATTCCGCCATTAACACCACTGTCTACTACAAACCACACCACTGTCTACTACAAACCAACTGATTCACATTTATATCTGCAGTATGACTCCTAACACCCTAAGGCTTGCCGTGACTCGATTCCTTATTCACAACTGTTAAGACTCAGATGTATTTGCAGCGACAATCAAGATTTCTTCACCAAAAGGGAGGAAATGTGTGTTTTTTGGAAATTGTGGCTTTCCGGACAAGATCATCACTAAAGCTAAATCCTACATTTCAAATCCTGCATTTCCCCATTGATGTCGTATAGAAGAGACAAGAATATAAGAGAATATGTGGCACACAGTGCTAGTCGTCCTTCTGGGGAGCCTTTGAAAGGTACATATCCATATAATAGACCACAATGTAATACCTGTAAATACATTCATTCTGAAACAGAGATTGGAGGCATTAAATCTTCATTCAACATTCATGAACATTTTTACATGTAAAGGAATAGTCTACTGCATTATCTGCATTATCTGCAAGAAATGCAACAAAAAGGCATTTAGCAGACCGATTTGTAGAAAACTTAAGAAGCATTTGCATTAACACCACTGCATTTCCTGTAGCCCATCACTTCAACACTGATGATCACACTGCTGAAGACATCACAATCTGTGTGATTAATCAGTGCTATGGAAGAAATGTATCTCAGAAACAAAAGGAATGAGAGTTTATCTTCAAACTGGGAACTTTGGAACTTCTAGAAATGAACATTTTATTCTAATAATCACGACACCATCCACAGAATATTTGTATAATTACCATTCTTGAACAACAACAAGTTTTCTGCATGTGTTTACTTTAAACAGCTGAAGAAGGGCTTTTGCCCGAAACGTCCTGAAAATAAAATATTTTTTAATCTTTTAAATATTTTATAATCTTTTAAAAAATTAAAATACGGAAGTAAAAACTTTTTTTCATAAAGCCTTCAATTTGCACTCTGTATCTATATATATATATATATATATATATATATATATATATATATATATATATATATATATATATATATATATATATATATATATATATATATTTGCACAGGAACATTACCAAGGCCAAATGTGTTATCTGTCAAGCAAGTGAATTTAGAGATTAGTTTGCTGATAAATACAATTTTTGTGGAATAGGTCATGACATTTAGAACATCTGCAATTGTTGGCAGAATTGGGACGACAAAAGGGCCAGCTTTCATCAAGCCGTTAATCAGTCCCTCATTGAGCTGGCTCAGCAAAACATACGAGAACAGCAACCCAGGCGGTGTACTGAAAGTATGACTGCATATTGCATTGCACTGGCGCTGGCTACATTGAAGCATACTTGTTCAATCTGTAAGCATTATCTTACTGAGAAATTACCATTGGGTTACCATTACATTATTACCCTTTGGAGAACACAAACAGCAGCGGTAAGACAAGAGATTTGGAATAACTTGTATCGAAGATAAGCCACAGCATGTCTGAATACCACTGTGACCTATGCCAGCCCCATGTTAATATATATGTATTTTTGTGTAGATAAGTATTGTAATTGCAATTTCTTTCAATACCACTGTGTTACATCTGGTGGACAATCGTGGCAAGGATGTGGACTATTATTATATATGACTTTTAGTTTTTAAACCCCAAGGTATTTTTTGCTGTGATCATGGTCTTCTTATGCTTGGACAGATTCATATGCCATTAATAGAAACAATGCAAAAGCATTGCCATCCTTTACATTCCCTATACATCTTCTTTTAATCTATACCATCATCTAAAATATCGATTATATACTTGTCATTAATGGCAGAGTAAACCTGTCAGTCTTCTTCACCACTCCGTGCACTATCAATAGGGTGAAACAAAGACAGGGTGGAAATAGAAACCTCAAGTGCCAGTGCTGTACTCACGTTAGGGAGCATGTGTGCTTTGAGACTTTGTTGGGAGTGGTTTGAAATAGCCCGTGGAGACGAGACATCTGTCTCTATTCAATTGATCTAATTAGTGGTGTATCTAAATATCAACTCTTGTTTAAAAAATACAAACCATCCCACTTAGGGACTCTAAATACACTAGAGAGTACAGACCAGGTCTTTGTCGCATAGCAATTAAGACTTGAGTGTTTGGGTGGCGTTGTCAAAAACAAAAATGACGGCAGCTGATTTTAAAGTGGTTGTTACACAGAGTGCTGTATGGTATTTATACACAGTACAGTAAAACATGCTTGTATCAACACTTCTTTTGTGTTTTATTTTACTATTTTACAGCCAGAAATGACTATTTAGTCTGGTTTTTCTCATGATTTGAAAAGGGTTTATTAACAACAATTAACAATCTGAGTCCCTGTAGGGTTGTCAGCCCAAACCGGATGGAAGCGTCCTGCTACCTAGGCAGTGAGTGAGGGGGGCTCAGAGTGTTTTGAGTGGTAAGCTGCTGAGACCCACCCTGCACGAAAAATATTGTTACGCCCATAAGCTACTGCATCATGGAGGGCAATGTCTGCTTTTGTGAAGGCAGCAATGGGCTACTAATTGCTGAGAAAGCTGTCATTCCTTTGCAGGGCCGGGGCTGCTAGAAATCCTCTGCATTGCATGAGATTAATGGTATTAGTGGTAGTCTGCTCTTGTAGGTCTGAGATATTGATTTAAAAAAGGCTGAGAGATTGCAGTGCATTCCAGTTGATCCCCCGCTAAGCAGTACTTCTTTGTTTTATTATCTGGCAAAAAAAAAAAAAAAAGCAATTCTTTACTTGTGTAAGATTACCAAAGAAAAATACTTCTCCAATGAGGGCAGGAGGAAAAACATTGTGGCCAAAAATTCAATTTGCAGTAAATCAATTCAAGTGAACAAAACTCTGCCATACCCATTACTTCAGAAATAAGACGCAATAAAAAACACAAGGAATCATTGCTTGCACAATTCCAAGCGTTACTATAACTTACTAATTTGGATTGGGCATACAATTCAAGTTCATAGCCCATTAAATTTCAAGATTTTACAACAGAATTACGATATTTCCTGCCTGCTCTTAATAAGGGATGTGCAAACAAACAAAAATTGCTTTTTTTAAATGGTTAATTCTTCTTGTAATTACAATTTTAATCATTGCTAAGGATCTGTTACGTACCAAATCAATTTTGGATGGTCTGTTTCCCCTGTTGCATTACGAATGTAAGTATTGTATGTTTTGTTTTGGCTATCCAGTCAAGAATGTGACTTAAATGGAGGAAACTAGGAACCCTGATTGGTTGGTCACAGCTTCAAATAAATTACCATTAAAAAATCAATTTCACCATAATCTGTGCATTTTTTTCATATGCAGGTAGACCTACGAAACTTTGTCAATGTGACGTATATTAGATAAGACTGAAATTATTTTGTTAGCACCATGTGCTTTAAGCCCAACAGGTGTGGTATTCTTTGTTTAAAATTGGTTATTCTTATAAATTAAACAATGGTGTCCTTTTAAATATGACTATATAGAAGATGCAGTATACCTTTAGCAGGGCCTACGTATCTTAATGTAAGCAGGGGGTTAGGTGTTTGCAGTCCATTCTTCATGCTGTCTGTGAGCCATATATTGGGGAAGAGATGAGAGCTAAGCGCCTGGCAGCTGAGATGATCCGGTTCAATATGTAGAAGGTCACAGGAACAAGAGGGATGCTCCCTTGAACAGGAAGGCTCAAGTAGGAAACATGAGGTTCATAAACACTTATCCACCTCAGTCACAGCACACGTACTGTCAGCAACCTGACAGCTATTACCCAGGCTGCTTCTGTGATATACCTCCTGAATGCAGAAAGCAAAACAAAGGCAGTACTGCGGGGCAAAAGATGCTTACGGCGTCGTTTTTATTAAAGATTTTAATAAAACAATGCTCACAGAGCAAAACAAAAAGATAAACAAAAACAAAATCACGAACACAAAAACACAGGTCAGGCTGGGCAATCGCCTTCATCGATCCTGTATGTTTGTTTTATTTTAAATTTCTTGCTCCTCTCGCTCTCCCGTACTCTCTTCTTTACACACCCACCCGGAACATGGAGAGCTGCAGGCTTTCTATACCATGGCCGAGGGGTTTAACTAGCTCGTAATTATTCTATTACCCCTCAGCCACAATCTGCACGAGTTTGTTAATTACTCCTGGTAGAGGACGAGCAACTAACCTCGCCTCAGCCAGAACACGTTTTAAATAAAAACAATAACAAACAACATGGCTACACCATATATATATATATATATATATATATATATATATATATATATATATATATATATATATATATATATATATATATATATATATATATAATACAAACACATACAAAATAATAAATTGAACAGGGGTGGAGGGGGAGACCCCGTTCTAAAAATAAATAACAAATAAATGTACAGGACTTTTCGCCCATGTGTTTAAATACCAGGACTGAGCCTGGTATTTAAACACATATATAACTAAAGAGAATTGTAATAATATGTGTTGATACAAAGTGGGCTACCTTGGATAATAAAAACACAGTCATTAATATCTATCTATCTATTTATCTTTCTATCTCAGCTGAGAGTATAATACACAGAATCGTTCTCATTCTTTGTGCACTACAGCTGTAATGTATAAATGTCACTGCCGGTCCCTGCAGCTCTGTTGGGCAGAGGAGCTTCAGTGGACATTCCCTCCAGAGCTCCTGCCTCTGCTCATCTCCTCCGCTGCTCGATCCAGGCAAGAGTGAGGAACAGCAGCCCTGGGGTGCCAAACTGTGCCCAAGCAAGAAGGGAACATGCTGTTTGTTATCCTGCCAGAGAATACTTAATTGCAGGAAGCTGTTTTTATATGGAATGGAAGGTCAAGCTTTGCTAAAACTAATGCTATTAAGTCTGTATTACTGTTCAGCCTCAATCCATCCTTGATCATAGATTACATTGCTGGTCTATTTTGGGATGGTCACTATTATTATTATTGCAATTTTTCTATTCTGCACTTGACAACTTTTATAGTGGTAATGAAACAGAAATAAATACTACTACCAGGAGATAGAGGAGCCATATGATAAATAAGTTTTTTATACCTATAGTGACTTATTAATGACTTACGCAATATAAACTATAAGCTATAAACCTTTTAATAAAGTACAGCTACCCTTCAATTATTCAACCCCTGTTATTGAAAGAGTGGATTTCACATCTCCCTAGAAAGGATAATTGAAGGTGTACTCTATTATTAAATTACATTAAACTGTGGGTGGCAGTGGAACGTAACCACTTTCAGTGATAAAAGCTCTACAGCGACCCCTGCAGATGAGTTGCTTGTGGTGTGCATGGTTGCCAGTTCCCGCCCAGCATCCGCCCTGTTACATTAGCAATGCATTCCATTTCAGCTAAAGTATCTGAACAGTGTAATCTGTGAAATGCCCTTTCTGTTTTTCCTGCTGTATTATGCTGTTAGCATTCTTTGCTACTTTATTGGATTCAGATCAAAGAAAACAACACAGAACGCAACTCACAGCGTCTTTCATCAAATACGAAGGAATTCAGACGCACTGACTAGTTGTTCATTAGCATTGCGGAGATGTTACATAAATGAACGTGGAACTGAACTACAAGTATTTAGTTGCACAGTGTTGTCAAAATGTAAGCATGGGGACTCTCAAGAGCATTTAAGGAAACGTTTAAAGGAAACATTTTGTGTTAGATATTTCACACTGTTAAAACTATTCTGAGAAATATACTTTCTTTGTGTGTGCGTACCTCAGGAGAAAAATATTTATATTCCACAGCGACAGGGATATACATTGGAGGCGACAATACAGAACCGTTCATCCAGTTATGATGAAACTTGGTAATGACATTCTTTAGCATCATTGAGAGTGATCAGCATCTGGGGGTATGTTGAAGCTGTCAGGCTGTCTTCTGTCTGTACATGCCAGTCCATCTCTCTGCTGTCTGTGTGTCAGGTCATGGTGATTTCCTTTTTCATGGGAATGTTGGCTCTATAGTACATCCATGGTAGTGTATGTAAAGTATTGGTTAGAGTTAACTATGTCAATTGCTTTTAAGATTTTAAAGACTCCCCTAATTCTTTCTTGTTCTAGGCAGAATAGATTCAGTTCTTTCAGCTGGCTGTATCTTCAGCACATTCCTTTAACGACCTGTGATTAATCTGGTTGCTGGTTGCTCTTCACAGCCACACTATCCCTTCAGTACTGTTGTGACCAGAGTTCAGACTCACCAGGGCATTATCCAACCAAGCACCTACAATCAACCGTCTTAAAAATCCTGTGGAATTGCCTCTTCTAAATGATACTAACTTGCAAATGTCATAAAGCCCAATTTACATAAAAGTGTGTGCTATCCCTTATAAAAGTTTACCATAGTGAAAGTGCAATAAGCATTGTAAAACCCAGAGATGGATGGTGAAGCATGTTAAAACATTTTTTTCAAAAAAACCCATTGCAAACGATAATAAAATATGGTAAATGTATAGTATAACCAATAACTGCAAATGTAGCATGGTAAACTTTTATAATGGACTGTGGCAAAATGGCTGCTAATTGTGAACAGGTGCATAGGTGATACAGTGCAGGAATAATCACACCGAAGGAAAATGTGATCTGTTTTTGAAAAGGGGTCTTTATTTGTATTCCTGGTCTAGTGACCAAATAATAAACTCCGGTAATACACAGCAATATGTAAAACACTGAGTACAGAAAACAGGGATTGCAGCCCAAAACAGTAAACACATGTTATCCGCCCCACAATACTTGCTATGGTCACCTGTCCAGGTACATTCTCTGTCCCCTTTATGCTGTCAGGCATGACCCCTTGGTAAATGATTGCAGCTGTCTCTATTGCCTGCAACTGCTACATCGTTTACCTTCCGGTTCAATACGTTCCTGCAATGGAGTCTCGCCTTCTTCCAAGCTGATCGACTTCCCCACCCTGGAAATGAACTGTCAGGCCAGCCTGTCCAAAGACTTCCCCATTCGCTACTTAGCGCCCGTACAGGTCTGGAGGTAGATTTACAACCAAAACTCATTGTATTTCTGTCACATGGACACATTGTGTGTTTCACAGTCTGTTCACACCTTGCATGCACTGGAGACTAATGTCTATATGTCACATTTTGACATGTAGGGCCTGCTTTTTCATTTGCATTTATATTTTGGGCTGTGGCAGGGGTGTGTCAGAGTTGTATTCATTTTCAAGTTCATATTGGAGAACAAAGGAGAACGAGGGAGGCAGTGCATTTTCAGTGAGGCATTCAATGGAAATGAAATCAGAAATGTGGCCTGCATGTGATATGCAGCAGGACGGCAAAGGTTAGCTGCTGGGCAGCATTGTGCTCACAATTGTGCCTTCCAGCAGGGTAATGAAGTGAAACGCTCTGAAACAACATCATGGAGAAGAAAGGAAAGATTGAGAAATCAATTGAGAAGTTCTTCAACCTGCTTTTGAGTAACTGTGCAATAATGCAGTAGTGACATTATAGGGAGAAACAGATCAAAGGACCCGTGTTTTTTAATCTAACTCTTAGAGAGTAGTGTCAAGTCTAAAAGTGTTACAGAACACCCTACATTTCTAAACATATTGCCAGCTCTTTATAAAAATGTAATCGTGGGTCAGTCAACTGGGCAATACATTTCTGAACATTTACTCAGGAACGTTCACCTGGATTGCAGTGTGTCCGGATCACGCTCCCCCCCTGCAATAATGCTGTTTTTTTTGTTCCCACAATGCACCGCATGTTTTAATCACCAGCACTGCTGCAGGTGGGAGCATGACACTGCACAAGTTCAGAAGAAAAAGGATCCTTCTTATACATTGCAGTGATATGGACAACTCAGCATACATTAATGTCAAAGTACGAAATATCAACACATATCCATAAAACTATATGTAAGCTTTTGTGTCCAGGCTGTGCTAAGTCGCCTGTCTTCGCTGGGGGTTCCAGAAGGAGCGTTGCATTGGCTTAGGTGCTCCTGCAGGTTAGGGAGGATGGCAGGGACTGTTTCTTCTCATAACGCTACAGTGGACCCTTCTAGCCAGGCGCCTGGTGAGTTCACCAGCAGAGCCAGATACCAGTAGCTTACTGACATCCACACTCAAGATCCTGAGTGTAAAGAGGCAGGTGACTTGGTCATGGGATCGGAGAATGCCCACTAAACGTTCAGTTCTCCTGAAGTCGCTGCAATGAGGGAATGTAATTGAACTAAATTTGGGAGAAAGTTCAGGATAGAATGATTACACATGCTAAATACATTTTTTAAATAAAAAACATAACAAACTGTGGTAAATTGTGTGCTAAATGCATTGTATAACCATGGGAAAAGCATGAGAAAAGTGCATCATTATTGTGCAAATGAAAGCATTAAATAAAAATAAAATATTAGAAGGTTTACATGTAAGTTGTTGTAAATTGCTAAATGTTCCAATCTATAATGTTTGAAAGCACCACATAGGATATAGAACAGTGCAATGTGTATGTTTACTGTATATTAAATAGAAATTGTATTAATGCACATTACTGTAATCAATATGCCGCACTGTATTTCGAGTTCCACAGGAAGCAAGGTGTTAAAAGATCTGTTACCATTTTTGCTCAGTCCCTTTGAAATGCTGTTAAAAGGGTTTTACTGTATAGCTATGGAAGTGCCACATAGAGAGAGGACAGTTGAGTGGGGTGTCACAATACTGTATTACACTGGAACATTCTGTGATGTAAATGCAGTATATATCTCCCACTCAAGACCATTAACCACAGTGCTAGCACTGAAGTGTGTGCAGGACTCCTTTTAGATCAGCAGCATATCTCTAAATTAACTAAATGTCCCACCTCACACTTTTCTGACTAAATCTGGAGAGCCTTTTGTCCAATTGTTATCAATCCACTGCAAGTATGTTTTTGCATATATAGTACTGTGCAAAAGTTTTAGGCAGGTGTGAAAAAATGCTGTAAAGTAAGAATGCTTTAAAAAATAGACATGTTAATAGATTATATATATCAATTAACTAAATGCAAAGTGAGTGAACAGAAGAAAAATCTAAATCAAATCCATATGTGGTGTGACCACCCTTTGCCTTCAAAACAGCATCAATTCTTCTAGGTACACTTCCACAAAGTCAGGGATTTTGTAGGTATATAGTCAGGTGTATGATTAAACAATTATTCCAAACAGGTGTTAATGATCATCAATTCAATATGTAGGTTGAAACACAATAATTAACTGAAACAGAAACAGCTATGTAGGAGGAATAAAACTTTGTGAGGAACAGCCAAACTCAGCTAACAAGGTGAGGTTGCTGAAGACAGTTTACTGTCAAAAGTCATACACCATGGCAAGACTGAGCACAGCAACAAGACACAAGGTAGTTATACTGCATCAGCAAGGTCTCTCCCAGGCAGAAATTTCAAGGCAGACAGGGGTTTCCAGATGCGCTGTCCAAGCTCTTTTGAAGAAGCACAAAGAAAGGGGCACCGCTGAGGACCGTAGACGCAGTGGTTGGCCAAGGAAACTTACTGCAGCAGATGAAAAACACATCATGCTTACTTCCCTTCACAATCGGAAGATGTCCAGCAATGCCATCAGCTCAGAATTAGCAGAAAACAGTGGGACCCTGGTACACCCATCTACTGTCCAGAGAAGTCTGGTCAGAAGTGGCCTTCATGGAAGACTTGTGGCCAAAAAGCCATACCTCCGATGTGGAAACAAGGCCAAGCGACTCAACTATGCACGAAAACACGGGAACTGGGGTGCAGAAAAATGGCAGCAGGTGGTCTGGACTGATGAGTCAAAATTTGAAATATTTGGCTGTAGCAGAAGGCAGTTTGTTCGCCGAAGGGCTGGAGAGTGGTACACGAAATAGTGTCTGCAGGCAACAATGAAGCATGGTGGAGGTTCCTTGCAACTTTGGAGCTGCATTTCTGCAAATGGAGTTTGGGATTTGGTCATAATTAATGGTCTCCTCAATGCTGAGAAGTACAGGCAGATACTTATCCATCATGCAATACCATCAGGGAGGCATCTGATTGGCCCCAAATTTATTCTGCAGCATGACAACGACCCCAAACATACAGCGAAAGTCATTAAGAACTATCTTCAGCGTAAAGAAGAACAAGGAGTCCTGGAAGTGATGGTATGGCCCCCACAGAGCCTTGATATCAACATCATCGAGTCTGTCTGGGATTACATGAAGAGAGAGAAGCAACTGAGGCTGCCTAAATCCACAGAAGAACTGTGGTTAGTTCTCCAAGATGTTTGGTCCAACCTACCTACCGAGTTCCTTCAAAAACTGTGTGCAAGTGTAGCTAGAAGAATTGATGCTGTTTTGAAGGCAAAGGGTGGTCACACCAAATATAGATTTGATGTAGATTTTTCTTCTGTTCACTCACTTTGCATTTTGTTAATTGATAAATATAAACTATTATCATGTCTATTTTTGAAAGCATTCCTACTTTACAGCATTTTTTCACGCCTGCCTAAACCTTTTGCACAGTACTGCATATGTAGAGAACTGCTTATTAAACTATGATTAAGCATCACATTGCTAATTTTCATTCCATGCTATTCAGTACATACTGCTGATAGATGTCAGTAACTTTAATTGTAACAGTAATTTCATCATACTCTTAGCTTTTGAATTTACAGCCGTAGGTGAGTTACTGACATACAAGTTTTAGGTTACTGTCAGAAATGATCAATAATTATTTAGAAGAATAAATAAATAAAACAATTGATAGAATCTTGCTTATCGATTCCCGTTCCAACCCTATTTTTCATCATCACATAGTCCCTTTACAGGGAGCTCTTGAAATGCATGAGAAATGGATAAGCATACATTGGGAAGACTGCTTTCAAATCACACAAGAGGAGCTACATTGGTGGAGGCTAAATGGATTGACAAGCATCTGGCATCATACCGCTAACGGAGATGCATTGTGGATAGCGGGAGCAAACCTGCCTGTTTCGCTATAGAGGGGTTTCACATTGAGCAGGAGAAGAAGCAGCAGCCCTTTCTCCAGTGCAGCATGCTGACTCTAGAGATGGGATGCACAGCAGAAGAAAAAAACATCCATAAATCTGCCACCTCGGGCCACAGAGAAAGATAAAGCACACTGCTGAAACCTGAACTTCGCAGCAGCAGGTGTGGCCAAACTCACTTTGACAGCGCTATATTATTTAGTATCAGTTGTTATGCTGCATACAATAGCTGCGCCTACATATATTTATTATGCTTTATTAAGTAGGTAAGCAAACCAACTTGGTGTAAGCAAAGTTGTTTTTGTGAAATACATACTTAGAACAATGCCTTTTGGTTAATTATTAGCAAAGGCATACGGAAATATATACATAGGACCTCATTATATTTTTAGAAGTACCTGGGGGTCTATATGCACAATAGTTCCCAGAAAAGTCCTGCACTATTAAGTGTTGAAGCAGAATAACACGCTATTAATAGCTATGCTATTTCATACAGTAGGGCCCTCAAACCCCTTAAGGTACGCAAGGAACTGAGCGTTTGTTCAAACGGTTCCTTCTTAAAATACATCTGAGAGCGACTCAAGTATCACGAGGAAACTGCCAACTTGGGTGAGCAGATCCAATCTGTCAGTACATTGTAAACGCTGTTTCATGCACCACATTGCAAAAATAAGAAAGTCTGCATAATGTGGGACACATATTTCCTTGTACCTTAAAGGGTTAATCACAGCATAGTACCTGAGAGGTTAAAAATGTTTTCGGATTGGGGCCAAATATAATCTCTATAGGGGGCTAGATAAATGTAGTCTGTAATTATCACCACCTATGTGTACTCACTTGAGAAAATATTTTATTGCAAAATGATTTGCTAACAGCTAGTAGGAAAAGTACTGCAAAGTGAGGCAATTTAAAAAGTGCAGTTATTTCGTAAGAGCTTACAAGGATGTGTTGTGTTTTCAGTTTCAGAAAACAGGAAGTGACTCCTCTCTACTTTAATAAATATTATGTTTATAGCTTTTACAAAAGACAGAAGTCAATAGCTATTTTGACATTATCTTTCCGTTCGCTTACATCCAAAAATAAAATATAGATTAATTTATGAGACGGCTACCCAAATAGGATGCTCGTAATAATATGTCTACGTACCCAACATAGTGTGAAAAGTACGAGTCCCTGTTACCAAACTAATACCAACAAGTGTTTGCCGTTCTCTGAGAAAAGACAACAGATTTTGTTTTATAGTCGCGGTCAAGCACTGAAAAAAAAACAAAAAACAAAAGTGGTCGAGCACTGCTTCCACTGTAAGGAAGGTTCAGCTCCAGTAACTCTCTGCACTGACTCACCACTCACTTACTGGTGTGGGAAATAAACCTGGGTTGGCCAATCACTCTCCTGGAGAGCCATTCCACTACCTCAGGGTCTGGATTGAGGTTCAGTTAAACCATTTAGAACAGGGTTGGAATGAAGACCAGGAGTGGAAGGGACAACTTTGGCCACCCCTGCCCTAAACTAAATCTATACTTGAAGGTTTCAGTTATCCTGGTCTACACACAGTGATAATGCAAACCAAAAGTTTCTTTTCACATTTTGCTCACCTTGGCTAAACACACTGCCATGTGTGTTTTCAAACATGTGATTTCAGGTGATCGTCAAGCCAAAAACACTGATTTAATTTGTTTTTAGTCATTTAAGATCCAATAACATTTAATATAGACATTTTTTATGCTGTGCCTTATGTTATTTTGTGCTGTGCCAATATTTCCTCCTAGACTGTTTCATGAGAAATCAGAACAAGGTGCTTTTTCCTGACATGAAAAATATATACGGAAGAATGTGACCAAGAAGGAGTTTTGTTGAAGGTTAGCACTTGGAAACATACAATACCAAAACGTTGTATGAATCTAAATAAGATAATCCCAGTGGAAGATACTTGGAAGGTAGATGCATGGTGTATTGTACTGGCAGTGGGGCTACTGAATCCTACGTGTAAAACCATGTTCTGCCATACTGGGGCCACAGGCTTTGCCAAGTCCATTTGGAAGCAGTTTCCTATTGGTTTAGCAGAACCCAGGTCCTTACAGTATATCTCCTGGCTGGTTGTTGCAGCCGAGCCTCAGTCAGTCCCAATGGCAGTGCTGCCCAACTGCAGTCTAGTCCCAGGGAGGAAGCATGACCTTTCTTTTAATGAAGAGCACTGGCACAGAAGCTTTGTACCCATCAATACACAGGCTGGCTCTCTCCCTGGGACTCAGAGAGTGCATAGGGAGCTCAAAGCTAACCCCACACAGGGATATTCTTCACACACACAATTTATTGAGACAGTTCCTGTAAATCTGGCCTCTCGATTGTACAGTTTGGAGACTGACTCCCTGTCACATACTGTTTTTACTTTAACGATGGCTCGTAATGTGTCTTTTTTTGTTTACCTAATCTCATATTGTATACACTAGACCATAATCAACTTTCCCTTTCAGAGACAATAGAAGTGCAATGGAAAACATAGCTAGATAATAGCCATGTGTGGTAGTGTATATACCGGTGCTGGCAAGTCTATAAAGAAAAAATAGTTTGAAGCCAAGGTTGTTTAATACACACGAGGGCTCAAGTGGCGTCTTACCTTTACTTCAGTGTTGTGTAGGGAAAAAGTAGCTTTACTTGAGTCAAAGTGAAAATAAAGATTTGCAGAAAAACAAAAACTTTCTTGTAAAAATGTTGCTCTGTCTATGAGAGCAATAACAATAAGCGGGTACGGTAAGATTTCAGTAAATATATTTTGATAAGATTTGTATAAAAATATTCTGTAGCTACCTCGTTTGAAGATGCTGTACAGCTCGTCCCTTCTGACAGGCGAGCTGGATATAGAGAAATGCAGTCTTCAGACCCAGTGTTTAGTGAAGTTCTGTTCAAATATATTAAGTCTGAATTTAGACCAAAGTTTACTTCAATTTGAGAATATTAAAGTTTTGTAACAGCGTTTGTTTTAAAAGATGCGCATCATGCTTAACGACAGAATGTAAGTGCTGAGTCCCAAAAGAAAAGAAATAGATCTGGCCAATAACTTTCCAGGAAAATAATTCTTGGAAATTTAGCCACATGAGTGGTTTACATTTTTTTTAAAGCCTTGGCTATTTTGATAAGCCTCTGCAAATTCCACTGCTGTTTCCCAATCAAATAATGTTAACTTCAGGACATAAAACAATGTTTTGTCTAAGCTCTCAGATGTCTCTCTATTGAGGGCAGCTGATAAACGGATGACTCAGTGTTTATTTTTATATGCTTGTGATGTGGGAATTGAAAAAGTCATTTAATAAAGTCATTTATCATTGTATGGTGTCATCTTTCTTCATGTGCTGCCTTTACAGATTCAGATTGCACTGTTTCATTTTCCCAAGCAAACTGAGAGACTTCTGCCTAATTTTGGGGTTGTTTTGTGTAGACTGATTTAATTTGTGTCCTTAACTGAATTTGACTCCTGAAGTTAAGATATAACATCAAATGAATGAGCCTGCTGTGCTAGCTACCCTCTTGAGAGGGTCCTTTTTCCCTCAGTTTACTGTACAGTGTAGTTAATCTTCCAAATACAATTCACACTCTTCCACATTCTTGGAGAATGTCTGTGTGTTGTAGTTGGGTTATAGCACAGTGTTTGATCGAGGTTTGTATTATACAAGATATTTAAGCCAGATCACTTACAACCATCTATGTGCACTGGACACGTATATACATCAAATCCGTCGCAGGCTCTAGTTTTAGTCCCGGATCCACCCGAGCAGTATCCACCCCGACCCTTTTTCAGTCCGGTCTTCTACAGTTTTTTCTTTATTAGAGGAAGCTGAAAAGAAATATTTTTCTTTTTTAGCATGAATATATATATATATATATATATATATATATATATATATATATATATATATATATATATATATATATATATAAGAAAAAAGAAAGTGAGAAAATGAACAAACTTAACTACAATATACCATGTGGTGTCCTAGCAGTAGGTTTTTAAAGGTCTGTTGTGGAGAACTAACACTTCAACACTAAACTAAGATCGAAGCGGCCTGTCTTTGAGGTCTTTGGACTGAGGACAGCCGAGAACAGACACCCAAGGCCAAGGCTGAGACCAGAGAAACTGTCCTTGAGTACTCCAGACTGGGGCTATATTCCAAAAAAGAATAATGATGTAAGGTTGTAGTTATGGTGTGGTTACCGTACAGATGAGCTAATCTGCAGTCTTAATACAAAACAACTACTAATAAATAATATAATTACCTGAAGCCAGTTATAGTCACTCTCCGTGTAATATAAAACAATTACCATGTGTTCTCTATTCCCATCAGTTACACTGGCTGGATGAGCGGAGTAGGTCGTTCCTTGTCATGGTTTGTGCTTTCATGTTTGCTTCTCAGAATAACGTTTGCCTTTAAATAAATGTCACTTCCCTGTTTCACTGACCACGGCTTACCTTTCCTTTACTCGTCTCTCTACGAAAGGAAAAGTGAATACGACTAACTTCCTCATCCCTTCTCTGTTTAAACAGATTGTATGTCACTGCAGGATTGCTAAAAAGCTAATTGTTTAAATACAATAGTATCTGGAAAGGGTTTTGTGATTTCTAAAATACAATTAAATACATATTTTCCTCCTGCAATAGTTCATCATAAATTCTAGGTGCAATTGTGTTTGAATGATTTCCTAGTTTGTTTTTGGATATAATCTATGTAAATCACTTTGAGTAATTAAAAACCTATTTAAAAAAAAGTCCCTTGAACAATGTACACCTTTATAGTACACACTGCTGGACTGGTGACCTACTGGTATTACAAGCACAGGCCTGTCTTGTTTTTTTTTGGTCTGAGAGCTTTGCTATCTTTGTTGAGGTTAGATGTGTAATCTGCTCGTTCTATTTCTGGGTTTACTGGAAGTCGTACTGCATTGTGTTCAGATGTTTATGTATCAGGATGTCGAGTGGTATAGAAATAACTGTTACAAACAGCACTGAATTAAAACTAAAGGAAGTGGTTTGAGCTCAGCTTATGCAGTAGATGTGGCTGTTGTCAGTTTTTTTTGGACAGACGGTATATTTTTAGCACTGGTATATTTAGTTTAAGTTTGATGTACACTTGCATAAAATGGCTGTTATTTAGAGCAAAGCTGGCGATGTGAAAATGTGGTTTGTATATCGTTGTGTCTCCCTGCAGGGGTACATATCCCTGGTTCAAGGATAGAGTGGGAGCATGTGTGCAACTGTCCACATGTCACACTTACATTGTTTCGATTTATAAGGGGAAACGATAATCAAATTGCAAGTAAAGATATTGAGAGCATTTGAATTTAGGACAGCATTCTAACCTGGTGTGGGTTGGGCTACTAGTCTATTTTGTAAGAACCAGTCACCTACATTTTAGGAAACTCAGTATTGTTAAAGAAACATGTATTCAACATACAGCACTTTGAACGTAGTTTGTGGTACCCCTGTCCTATCTGGATGTCATGCTGTACAGTACTTACATTTTTTTTTTTACTTATAAATGAATCATTGAACTCTATTTTCACAGTAACTCGATCATAATCACGCTATACTAAGGCTGTATCTGGGGAACCTTTTACATGACTATGATCCAACTGCATCGATTTTTATTGCCATAAGACACTGAACTTGATATCACAGCACTTCAAATAGCATTGTAGGTTTTAAATGGGTTATATCTTGGCCATGTAATGTATATAGTTTTGGAACACCCATGGTATTTGAAGTTTGAGCAGTAAATATCCATTACTGAAGTATGCTACAATCCTTTACCCTAAGAGTGTGCAATATATCAATGAAAATACTGGCTAAGGTTGGTATTGTTTATATTGCTTGCCTGTGGAATTGTAGCAGTAGCATGTTTGCCATTATAATAAGAATGAAGACAGCATGCCTATTTGGCTCAAAAAAGCCAAAAAAAAACAAAAAAAAACAGTGTGAGCTAACTAGTGGGCTAACCTATGATAGAATCCAGTAAACAAACACCAAAGTATGACATTCTATTGACAAATTGAGCTATAATCTAGCTATAATGAACTCCCATTGACTGTAGTTGCTTTTTATGTTGGGACCACTGGAAATCTTGCAAAAAATACAGAGTAAACGAAAATATTTTCTTATATTGAGCTTTTACGATCTTAACTAGTAAAACCCATTAGCATGAGAAATCTATACGTTTGCAGGGCTTGAAAGAGAGGCCGGCTGCAATCTGAAGCCAAGGAGAGGCAGACCCTCATTGAAGCCTGCATTGGGTTATTGCTGTAGCTAAGAGATGGGTGCTACAAAGCAGGAAGCAAATTTGCCTATTTGTGCAGCGCATACACAGTAGGGCTCGCCCATTATGAAAAATGAAATTGGAGCAGTCAGTACTGCTTCAAGAGATATTCATTCTAAAAAACACAGATAAGTGCAGCAAGAGATGCCTGAGATCGTCCGTGTGATGTAGCATGGAAACTGAATAGTATAAATGAGTACATTTTATTATACACTTACAAACTTGAAAAGATAAATCAGTTCAACAGCTTTTTAAAAAAATCAAGCAAGTCGTTTGGGGAATCGTTTCTGTCATTTACTCCCTTGCTTGTACAAGTTCAGGAACAGTTAGGAAATCATCAAATGGGTGGGACAGAAATCAAACAGACCTTCCATGATTAAAACCTGGCGTTGTAGGAGACTGTCAACCAGGCAGTTTGGCGAAACTGTTAATAGGAAAACAGAATGCTTGATTACATAGTCAAATGTGTAGAGTACTCCTAAAGGGAGGGTATGATGCAGCTGAATAATGCTCTAGTGAGACATCTCCAGCTCTGCATTCAATTCAGAGCCCCATATTACAAAAAGGACATTGAGGCTGTGGCGAGAGTCCAGCAAGTAATGATGATTGCTCTTAAGAATCCGTGACACCTGCCAGTTTCTGCTGTAGCTGTTTGTTCTGCATTCACATGAAGCAGTGCAGAAAATGATGGGAGGAGAGCTCAGATCCTGTTCGGCAGCTTCCATCCTTATCAGTCATTGTCTGGCTGTCAGAAGCAGCTGCTGCAGGTTATTGCAGGCTAATCAGCTATGCCGCGACCCACAAAGCCATTCAATGAACATCTTTCTTAAGGGTAATTCACTCACTGCAATCAATCAGCTGGAACTGCCATGTGAGGTTTAGGTTGGGTGCTGACAGTGTCCTTGAATTCTCCCACCATTGGTAACCCAGCTGTGTCCTCTGGTCATGCTTTCTGCGCTTAAAGTATTGGTTTGGGGTTAACTTTGTCAAATCTTTTTTAAAATTCTAAGAACTTCACTCAAGCCCCCCAAACTTTCTTTGTTCAAGGCTAAATAAATTCAGTTCCTTCCATCTGAATTCAGAGCTCATTCCTTTAAGTCCTGGGATAAGTCATTGGAGTCTCTCCAGAGCCACAACATCCTCTTACCAGAGCTGAACACAGCATTCTGAGTGGATTCTTCCCAGTACTCTAGCCTTTTGTATATAGATTGAGCATATCACCAGAATCAGGGATATATTTGAAATTACTTTCATGAAATCCATTCCTGGAATGCCCTGAAACTTTTATCAGGTCATGAAAATTGATGATTTTATTTTTTGTGTGTGTGAAAATTCGTTAATGCGTTTGACAAATGCAGCATGTATTCCAAAATATTCACCAAACAACCCTGAAGTGTGGCCTCAAAGATTAGCGTGATATTTTGCTTAAATGCAACAATAACTAGCTAATTATAATGTTGTTTAGTGTTATTATTTTGTAAATTGGCAATGTTTTACAAAATAAATGTAACACGGTGATTAGAATGAATAAGAATTATTGAGAGTAACAAAATCTGGAGATTGAGATTGAAGATAGATCTCTAAGCAAAACATTCCTTAAATAATATTAATATTTATTACAGCATTCCTTAAAACAGTCACTCTTACATGTTTGGCTTTCAAGTAAACAAATGTTTGGGCTAGTGCCTTCATCAGACTACTGATAACGCTGTTATATATTATTGCATTATGGTATTATGATATGTCAATAAGGAAGGGTTAGACTCCCTGAGTAAAGAGCACTTGTGCTAATTATGATTAGTACATTTACTGCATGCTGTGGATACAGATCACAGTGAACCGCTATTGAATGATACTGGAAGATTTGAATTCCGTGTTTACTGTAGAGGTGTGGGGATGTATGCAAGACCATTAAATAAGCTTCTCAAACCGGAGCTAACTAGTAAATGAAGCAATACATACAGCATCCTCAAAGGATACCCGAGCAATGTATTTTACTAAGTGCAGCACTTACAGATAGGAAGCCCTGAGCCATAGGAATAACAGCAATGCATTGTGACTTTCAGAAATCTGTTAAAATCAAGGGGCCCCTTTCTTTTGCCTCTGATTTTAAAATAGGCAGAAAGAAAAGTGCCAGCAAAGCCATTATGTCCAGTAGCTCAGTTCTCAGTGAGTACGTTGAAGTCAAAGTGCTTTATTATATTTATATGGGAGTTTTATTGTGGTGTTTAATGAATAACGAAGGCATGCAACAACTTTTTAAGCTTGATATTAATTGGTGATATTAAACTGCCTGATGCCATTCTCCTTCATAGGAAAACAAAAACAGGGCTATATTTTGGTATCTACAAAAAAAAAAACTGCAGGGCTTCTTGGTTGAAGAAGATAATCTATAATTTTCATTAAGCAGAATATTATTTGACTTAAGTACTGCACATGCCTTTATATCCTCTCTCAGTTGACATTGAGAAGGTATGACTATATAAAAGAACATGGGTTTCTCCACTTGTAAATATGTAAAAAAATTTACGAAACTTTACCCCAAAAATTCGCCTGAATTTGTATTTAAAAGGTGATGTGACATAGTAGTGAAATATTTTTTGTTTGTTAAAAAATTAATTTAATAGATGTGTATAAGCATGAGGTAAGTGTGCTCTTATAAGAGTGTCAGTATGCCCAGATTTTGACGTTATTGCACCTGAGTGATTTTTGGTTTGAATGTAGGAGGCTGTAGATATGTGGTGAAAGGGAAAGCCCCTCCTACAGTAATACAGCAGTTCTGTTTTCTACCTTCGGATCCCCAGCCCACCTCTCTGTGACATGGTGAAACTGCGGAGGCTATAGGTTCTTTGTGGACTGAGCTACAAAGATCTTTGTACTTCTGGTGCAGTTTTAAACAGATCTCTAGTACAAATAACTACAGCCCTCATAATGTGCAAAAATAGTGTATATACTGGATGTACAGCTATGGCCAAAGGTTTTTCATCACCTAGAATTTTAGGATTCAGACATGTTTAAAAAATAAACAGAAATCTGATAGTACAGTATTTCATGTTAGATTTCGAAATGTCAGATTGTTCAGTTTTTGTCAGTTTTTCGTGAAGTATCTGGAAAACTGCAAAACTGTGTGTAATTCAATATGTCAGCGTAACATTGTTCAGCAGGTTTCATTTAACTTTATGAAGCAAAATTAGTTAATTCTACAGGGGGATGCAAAACTTTTGGTCATAGCTGTATATATGTAGATACAGTATATAAACCAGGGGGAGACCAGCAAGGGACACTTTGTGATTTAGTTGAGTGCTAATCTTTAAAAACAGAAATGAAACATAACGTGGGTTTTCATGAAATGGAAATTGACCGATATTGAAATGGAAAAATTACTTGTTTTCTCCAGTGTCATTAGCACCATTTTTTTAAAGGAGAAAAAACCCCAAGCTGTAAAACTTGAAATAAGCAACTTTAGAAATTGAATTAATTCTCAAATGGTTTAAATTTAATGTTCTTTTTCTTTTCAGTAAAGGAATGGGGACACTAAAGATAATTACCACTATGTATTCTGAAAGTCTTTTAATAGTGGCTGCTTTATTCTAAAAAAACCAAAGAAAACATTTTTATTTCAGTGATATTGAAGTATTGTATTGGCTTTTCACTGGGGGGGGGGGGGGGGGGGGGGACACCAGACAGACAGTCATTTTAAAAGACATCGCAACCAATATATGAGAAGCACAGCACTAAAATGATGTGCTGAGTACATTTAGCCCTATTTTGTCTTGCAAAAGAAACCCAGCCGAGTGTCTCTGAGGTTATATTCTATCGAGAGGGAAGAATGGTGTGACACTTTGCAGAGCCCTGATGCGTGTCTTTGGGAAATATTGCCAGTGTTGAAGAACTCCGCTCTGTAGCTTGTGTAAACCACAGGCACTCACATCAGCCACTCTCTGCTGGGGTTTGGTAAGAAGATTACAGGAGGACCTGTGTTTGTGAAACTCCTTTGTAGAGAGAGATGGGCGAACACGGTAAAAAGTTGACTTACTGAGAACAAAAGAACAAAGTAAAGCAGAGAGGAAACCCAAGGATGGTGTTGATAAGATTGTAGCAGTTTGTAGAAGTTTGTTGTTTTAGAGAGAAAAGCATGGTTTTGCAATGTCAAATGAACATGAAGCAGCCCATGTTGCTGTACATTTTAGTCCCCTTTCAAGAAGAATTTTCACACAAACTTTTTTAATTTTATATTTTCAGATAAAAAAGATATAACATTTTGAAATTACACAACACATTATTCCAAGTTTTTGCAAAACTGTCTATATCTTCTGCTGGGGAGTGGGGATGTAGGCCTACTGTATGTATGTCACACATTAATTTTTATAAATACAGTCGACTCATATTTGGATTACTTTCAGTTTCTTTACCATGCTAAAACTTTCTGGTCTAGTCTTTATTTAGTGTTTTGTATACTTATACGTAATCAAAAATAGTAACCCTTTCAATTAAAATAGACAGCTGTAAATGTGTTATATACTGGTAGTTACAGTAGACTTATTATAGTGAGGATTGATTTCTACAGCTGATATTAGCATGCATTTCATTAGGATAGCATGGCTTGGATTATAGGTCAATTTGTATTATCAGTGTTTGGATTAGTGAGAATCTATTGCAGGTAGTAAAACATTGAGACATTGAAGACTTCTAGTTGAAACATTAGTCATTAAATTGATTAAGTTTATTTTAGTATTTATAAATTATATTTATTTATATATAGTAAGAAGAAACAAATAAAGTTTATTTTAGTATTTCTAAAACTAAAAAAAAACTTTGGCAAGCATTTTGTTTAGAGTTCTATCTTCATGTCTTCAGTAGAATTTTAAGTTTAGTTTAGTATTACATCATATGACTCATTGATTGTATCCGAACCATGACACCAAACCTTTTTGGTCCAGACTAGATTTTCTCTAATTAGCCCAGAATAAAATAGGCAGGTGTTTCAGCTAGTGCCCTCAAAAAAGGCTTGTGTACTTGGCTTACTTTCTTGTATTTTACCTGAGAAATGTACGAAAGGGTTTTTGACAGCTTTGAATGATCACACAAATATTGGTGAATTAAAATACAAATTAATTTCTTCAATCAGCTCCTGGAATAAAACAAAATGAGGTTTCCTAGCACTTTCTGGGAAAGTCAGAAGTTGTATTTGATTGTGAATTTTCTATTAAATAAAGAAAAGATCCTCTCTAAAGATTCAGCGGCCTCATGTTCTCAAATGATAGGTCAAAGAAGGTAATTTCATATCCTGAACAAGTTTCACAGCTTCTTTTTATTCAAATCCCTCTGAATTCCTTTTCAGAGTTTGGAGTTTAGGAGACACAGAGCTAGGGAAAAATCATTCACCCCAGTTACATCTTTGATTGCTGGATATTAATAGATGTGTAAATTGAATGTTCTGTAATCATTATTCTTTTCAACAAAAAAAGAAAGTGTTTGATGTATTAGCTTTGCAAATTCAATAAGTATTATTACAGCATGTTCATTCATTTGCATGCACAACACTCACCATTGTGTCGATATTATTACGCTGTAATATAAAGAGCATCCTGTCTTAACAGATAACATTGAAGAACGCTACACTTCTGTGCTAATTGAATAAACATGTCTGCTGATTCTCATGCCGTAGTTGAAATTACTGAAGTGTTTTTTAATGTCAGTTTGCTATTTGAATAGACGACGAGAACGAATCTCACAGCAGCACCCACTTCTCGGATCGCTTTTCGTGTATTATTCTTTTATTGGGTGTGATGAGTCCACACACACACACACAATATGTCCCAGTCTCTCTATAGCTTCAGTACTGATCTTTCCACTTTGACTCGCTGATTCCAGTATAATGGTGTTTATCATTTACAGTGTTGGATGTATTTTGTTTTAAATATGTTTTGCTTGGCAGGACACAGTTCCACAGTTTTGCCGTTGTTATAGTATAGTTTACAGTGGTTTGCAGTGTTTTTAACCAGACCTATCTCTACTTTATAATGCCTACTTATGCTTTTCCATGCTTTAATACACAATGCTATGCTTTTGCAACGGGAAACTTTTAGAAGGGGTCTCTTAAGTACACAGTGTTTTTTAAAACAGCAACGTCGATTTTCTGTCCTTTGACAGAGAAGGAATATGTTAAAATATAGTTTTTATCTTTAAGTTAGAGACAGTAGGGTTGTAACTAAGACCCCAAGAGGTGTTGTTTTTGTGACTGCAGGTGTTCTTAAAGCAGCAGCGTAAAGCATCTGGAAAACCACAAGCATCCTTTTGTTAAAGCATAATGTGGAGACACAAAGCTGGTTCGAGCAATCTACTTTATCAGACCTATACTATGCTTTAAGAAGTATGTCCTATATATACTGCTCATTAAACACAAAACCACATTTCACCAGAACATCAATAGGGGGATTCGGAGAGAAGTAAAAAAAAAAAAGTAAAATAAATCTTTACAGTACAATAAAGCCTAAAGTGGAAAATTAATGTTAGATGTTAGTCAGTGTTAGAGTGGATTACTTGTGGTACATTTTTTTAAATGAAACAATTTTAATAATGTATAATACAAGCCACGCAGCTTTGTTGCAGGTAGGCACAGTTCTGAGTAGTTGTTTTCTTGCTTCGAGAAAATGTGCTTTTTCACTGGACAGTATCAATCCGTTCCATCTGCAATCTATAATCCAGCCTGCTGCCAGAGGTTAAACAAAGGTCAAAGATTGCCCATGCGTGTGGAAATAAATATACCTTCTTTCCAACCCAGTCATCATTAAGACTGCACATAATTTACATATGTGTAGCTTCCTTCTTCAGAGCTATTTGGAGAAATGTATTTCTGCCAGCCCCTAAACCTCACTGGGGCTGACAATCCAAACTACTTTGATTGATGAAAACAGACATTTTAAGTTTAGCTCAACCCCAGTGGCGTATAGCAACGGCCAAGTATGGCTATTTTGTAAGCTATTGCAGATCAAAACAGGCCGTTGCAACTTCAGAGACATCAACCTGGTGGTTGCTTGTTATTCTCTGCTGATTTCCTCCTGCAGGGCAGTGGGGTCGAATGCTACAGAGAGCTTGTTAACCTCTGTAGTGTTGTAATATAGGTGAGGCACATGAAGCAAGTAAATGTGTACGTGTGTGAGGTTCTTTGGTAACAAACCCTATTTTTTGTTGCGGTCACCCTAAGCAGGGGTGGGCAACCTATAGATCCCTAAAGGTCAATGTATGGACCAAAGATAAACGAGATGTAATGTTTTAGATTCAAGTGCCCAATTTGACCAAGGGGCATCCTCTATTAAGTATGTCAGTTCAATCAATTCTTTTCATTCTGAACTTGAGCAACAGAGATTAAATGCTAAATAAATGGGGGGTGGGGCATTTGTTGCCTGTTGTGGCTGTTAAACTCAACAGAAACAAAATAATCTATTGAGGAAACCGTCACACAAGCACACTGGCAAAATTGAGAAACTCTCATCTAGACCTCAGGCTGTGTGCAAGAGACTGTTTATTGGCAAGCTTGCTGCTGAAAGGTGTAGTTTTCACCAAATTAATTAAATTAGAAGGCTGCTGCACAGATGAAACAGGGAACAGGTGAAACTTGAATTAATAATGTTTTGTATTAATAATATAATAATAATAATAATAATAATAATAATAATAATAATAATAATAATAATAATATTTTTTTAATTCCTGTCGCTCGTAATCTAACCTGGATTTAAGCTGTTTGGAGCTTGTTGTGCATTAGGTGCTAATATAAAATTAAAATGAAATGTTCTGATGCTGTAAACCTGCCATGGTTATTTTTTGTCATAAACCAGGTGGGCAAACAGCAAGAAATCTGTGAATAGCTGTTTGAATTCACAGATTTTTTGCCAGCAGAGCAGCCGCTGGTGAAATTTCCATCTGTGTTAATTGGGTGTGGAGTAGAAAACAGTCCCTCCTTTTCCCACCCCAGTGCGTTTTTGTCATGCACAACAGAGCCGTTTCTCAACACTGAGTCCTGCTTGATCTGCATAACCAATGCTAGAAAAGCAGTGCGAGCCAGCAGTGTGCAGGTCCTTTTTTTTGTGCTGTTTATGGAAGAGCATTGAAATGCAAGTGATGTTATGACTGCAAGGTGAAGGTGTAAGGGGCTGCTGTCTCCATTGCCTTCGGCGCACAACTTCGACCCAGTTGAAGTGTACACCACGCGTGTGGGTGGAGGGTTTGATGCTAATTAAGGCACATGTTATTCATTATCAATATTACACCGCTGTACATTTTGTCAATAGGTGATTCTTATTTGTATTTTTTTAATTTAAAAGTTTTTATTAAACAGCTTTAAAAATAGTCCCTTATACATTACTCCTTATAGAAGATAAAAGCATGTGTAATACACAGTAAAAGCATAGCGGAGTGTAATAAATCACATTGACAGCATGATGAAGTGTAGGTAAACACTGTAAAGCATACTGTGAAGCATATTAAAACACACAGTGGTAAACTATGGTAAATGCATGGAAAATCTGTAAAATTACTGTGCGGATTTACTGTGTTGATGATACATTTTTGAAATAGGATTTAGTAATACAACATAGGTAGTTCCACCTTGTAAGATGACTTGAATTTAAATACCGGTCAGCAAGGAACACTCAAAAGTCAAATCAAGTTAAACGGGTTTAACTCAAACACTTTAGAAGTCAGCTGATAATAACTGTCAAATCATACTGTAAGCAAGAAACATCCCACAGCCAGATGTACTACAGTAAAAATAATCAGATTGACTCAAGCCAACGCGCAGCGACATTTGAGAGAGAGAAAATGGTGCAGAACAAAAAAAACAAGCAAATCAGCCCTTGATTGTGACTTGTAGTTTCTGAGAGGTTTCTATTGAAAAACAGAACCTTTCTCCTGGTGGATTTCCTATACAAAGAAAATGAAAAAAAGAAAAAACCCAGAGTGCCTTTCACTCAAACTGAGCACTTTTTTAAAAAGAGCTGGAAACGGACAGGCCTGTCTGCTTCTCCTGTGGTCAGCTTTTAAAATGGTTTCAATGTCACTTTAGCAGGCAGGGCCATTTCTTTGGGGCCTTTGTGTAGAGAGATTCTTTGCTTGTGGAATAGGAGAAACAGTTGCTTTTCCAATAGTAACCATTATAAAAGCTGACCACAGTAAAAGCATGGCGTGTGTTATAAAGCATGGTAAAGCACAGGTAATCATTGTATTGCCCGGAGAGGTATGGTAAGGTATAGAAGTAAAATGGTAAATGAGAACAATACAGTGCAAATTTACAGCAGTAAATTTTTATAAGGTAAAGGGCAAGTTAAACCTTCTGTTACAGAGTTGGGCATTTGAACAGATATTCATTTTGCACATCATATTTTCATTGTTTTCTAAGTGTTTATAAATGTCTATTTTAAGCTTCTTCGTACTGTGTCAGTTTCGCTGCTGTTGTCTGATAACCCTCCCTCTGACCAGGCGGATATCGCTGTGGTTTTTATCTGGATCTGCAGTCGAATGCTAAGTTTCCATTATGTAAGCAAGACCCCCTTTTTATAAAAAAAAGAAAAAGAAACTCATTGAAGGGTTGAAGGGTTTATTTTCTTGCTGAATATGGATTCTTTCATTAGTTTATTTTTTTTTATTATTATTTCTCGTATGGCCGCTTGGTAAAGATTTTTAAATTATTATTTTTTTAACCTTTTGTTGAACAATGATGCATGATATCTGATGAGGCCTGCCATAATAACGGTAAGCATTAGCTTGGCTTTATATACTTCAGCTGGATTGCATAAGAGAATAACCAGCCCTACATCAGTAACCGTTTGCCAAAACCGGCGCTGACAGTATTTTGAGAGTTCTCTTTTCGAAACGTCTGCTTACACATAGGGCAATATGTTCACAGTGTTTACACTAGTCTTCAATTAACTCCTGTTTTTTGATAGATGCTAATTCAACAATAGTGCACAAAAATGAGAAACGAACAACTGGAGAGTGCTTACGAAGCCTTAAGTTGCATGATATTTGATATTTTGTAAAGTTAATAGGGGATTTTCTCCTTTCAAAAAATAGGAGTTAACTGAAGACTGCAGAAAACGTTTTGAAAATATGGCCTACAGTCAGTTAGTAATTACACACATGGACAGTTTGGCCCTTTTACATGATTTACAGTCTATGTAACATTTCCTAAAGTCCATAACCGCAACTGAATGTTAACAACAGTTAGGATTCCCATTATGCAGTTCGAACCAAAAAATGGTATTGAACCACCAGAAATTCTAAACCTGATTCCATTTTATGAACACCAATGTAAAAGAGAAATGCTTCTGTCCACATCGTGGGGTGTATTAAGCTATTTTAAACAGTAATCTAAATACTGTAGCCCTTCAGATAACTAAATAGCACCCTCTGGATTGTCAAGAGGGCTCAACAGTGATTCTGGCATCCCATCATCTCCCCCCTCCGTCCCCCACTCAACTCAGCCCAGCTTATACGTACATCAGCGTTGCTTTCTTCCTATTGTGCTTGAGATCCCCAGCCAGAATCTTTCCATCTCAACCACAGCCAGTTGCTCCTCCTTTCTGCTGCTTCAGATAAGTTCTTCACTGCACATCGCAACGCGTGGCCACTGAACTCTGCATCTCTAAGAAACCGGGTTGTAGAGTGTGCCACAAATCCTCGACAACACACCTCCACTGGGTAAACCCAGACTCTCTATCCTCGTTGTTCCGCTTCAGCTGCTAGTTGAGCATACTGAAGTTTCTTTCTCTCATACGCTTCATCCACAGCATCCTCCCATGGCACTGTTAACTCTACCAGATGAACAAGGCGTTCTGATCCAGACCACAAGACAATGTCTGGTCAAAGGTTAGTGGTGGCAATCTCAGGTGAAAAAATAAGCCGTTGACCAACATCTGCCAGCATTTTCCAGTCTCTAGCAGCTTCTAGTTGTCCAGGGCGAGGCTTGGTTTTAACACCTTTTCTTGGTGTTTGCTCTCCTGGATGGAAGAATATTGTCTTTTATGTGTAATGCTTTGATGGAACTGGTGGCAACTTATTGGTCAGGTTACGCTTGTCTTCCAATGCTAAGGCCAAACATCGCAGCACATGGTCATGGCGAAAGTAAACCACCCTTGGTTAAGACCCACCTTAAATCCTGTCAAAATGTGCCTTAATGTTGCATGAACCCTTCTACTGCTTGTTGTCTAACTTCTCCCACACTGTGTCCTTTAGATCTCTGTCGTACCATCTCCCAAGACTTTTCACTGGCTTCTCGGACACTGTTGGCATTGCCTCACTGTTAATGTAAAACCTTTTATCTACTATTTTACCTTTAATTATAGAGATGCTCCTCGATTTCATGGGCTTGAATTACATTCCTGCCCATTCAATGTTATTGGTTAATTTGCCCAATAACCAATTAGTGCAGGCTACTGTTGTAGTCATGGTTGTCATGCTCGAATTGGTGTTAGTTGCATTCCAGAGCCAAGCGCTCTCCCCCCACTACCCATTTTGATGCCCTAATAATTACTTCCATTGCCATGGTAAAAGCCAGTGGAGAAATGGTACATCCTGCCATTATTCCAACTTCTAGGCATTGCCATGTAGTTCAGAGTTGTGAAGTTGAAAAACTAAATTGCAAATCTCCAAAGTAGGCTTTCACTAAATTTGTTATTGTCATCGGTATGCTTAAAAAATCAAAGAAGTTCTGCCCAAAGAAGTTCATGTGGCACTGAACGATATGCATTATCCAAATCCAGGAATGTCACATTGAGCTCCTTCCACTCCTTTTTTGATGATTGAATTTGTTGCCAGATTACGCTGATGTGTTCTAAGCATCCTGGGAAACCTGAAATGCCCGCTTTTTGTACTGAAGTGTCAATGAAGCAGTTCTTTAATAGGTAGGTTAATAATGCTGAAGAAATTCTTGCCTTCTATGTTTAATAGGAAAATAGGACAAAACTAATTGATGCTTGTAGAATCTTTTTCTTTTGGTATAAAGACTCCACCTGCTCGGCGTCATGCTTTTGGTACAACCTGTTTTTCCCATGCCACTTTCATCAATTTCCACAGGATTCGTAGAACTCCAGAAGCACTCTTGTGCACTCTGTATGGAACTTCATTAGGCCCTGGAGATGATGACGCCATTGCTTTTTTTCACAGCTTGCTCTACTTCTTTCCACTTAGGTGCACAGTCCTCCATTTGGTGTTCAGATGGATTGATAGGTGGGATGTCTGAAGGAACTAACATAGGCTCCTGCCTTTTTGAATCTGTATGTGTTTCCTCCAAATATCTCTCTAGCTCAAACTAGATGATTTTAGTGTGCCATTTTTCTCACTGGTGAATATCTTCTTTACAAATTTGAATTGATCTATATAAAAGTTAGTTCTCGCACGCTCTTTATTTTTGTAGCATTTCCGTAGGCGCTCTACTCTGCGCAATGTTGAAAGCTTTGTTCTGATTTTCTCCATTGCTTCCTCAACTGCCTCCTTTCTCTAAGTGTTCAATCTCCTGTTGCTGTCTAGACTTTCCAGGAAGTTTGTAGTTTTTCCTTCCTTTTTTCAACTCCAAACCTCTCGGTTCCATATGCGTAGATGATGTCCCAAAATGTATCCAGTTTCTTTTCAACTGTTCCATTTAACCTTTCCAAAGTAAAACAGAGATCCATGTTTACTGTGTCCCATGCAGTTTTCTCACAAGCTCTTGGCCATTTAACTCCAGGCTTGTGACCGTTGAGGTTCTTTTCTCTCTTACGCTGGTTCATCTGACTGGGTTTGCAAGGATCATTAGGTTCATCACTAGTTGTATCCACGGAGGTCCTCCACATGTCTATGACAGGGGTTCTGATATCCTGCAAACTGTGGTTTGCTTCCTGTCGCTGGATTTAATTCGACTGACTTGACTGACTTCTTAAGAAGTACTGATCGATGCGAGGCCCTTGTCCCTTCTCCCTCAAGCATTTCATTCTCCCTTGATGAATCTTCAAACCCCTGACCATTGTCACCTTGCTCCAGCCACAGACACAAACCTGGAGTTCCATGTCTTTGCTAACTGCAGATCTTGAACTAGTGTTTTGTGAATTTATCTCCATTCACATATCCGTTTCCGTTCCTAAGTCGTTAACCGTGTTATCCAACGTTGAGTCGTCTTCCGCCCCTGCATTGGCAGACTCTAGGGTTATTTTTTTCTTTAATTTCTGAGAAGCCTTGGGCGGGTGTCTCCAGCATCCTCTTTACCTTTGAAAACATAGAGCTGGATACTGCCGACAAGGGTAGCTAACCCTTGCCAGCCCCAATGGGGTCTCCTTCCTCCTGTCATCTGTTTCTCCATGCTGTCACAAGGTCTTTCCCTTGTTGCCAGCTGCACTTTTCACAGCAGTCACTGGACGTAAATCCAGATCTTCATGATTTCCATTGCATGAGAGTAGATGTTAAATCTTCTTGCTGATTTGAACTTGGCTCTCACCAAGATAAGCACCAACTAAGACATAGCTTTACAGTAAACTAATATGATCCATCTGCAACTCCATCCATTTATGTTGCTTTCCATCTGATGATGTAGATATGCTTCTGTCTGGTGTTGATGTCTGAAGTGTAATGCTTGTTCCAGGGATCAGCTTATTTTGCCTCCCCAGCGCATCATCACACACAACGGCTGAGATGCTGGCTCGGGGATCAACCACAGTGCGGTCTCCCCAGCGCATCAGCATGACATAGTACATCTCTGGGATGTTCAAGTGGGCACCTTCCATCCTTGGTGAATGTAAATATCCACCATGATCCTTTCTGAGAATTAAAAAAGTCCGAAGTCTGGTGTGTTTTGTGCACAGAGTATGGCAGCCCAGATTAAGCAGGGAGATTTTTTGTGCAAAATAAACCATGTTCTAGTTTAGAAGTCCTCCAAACTGCAATGTATTAACCAGGAATATATTTGAGGGAAACAGGCCTATAGATACCTTCAATTCTTTGAGAGATAAGGACTATAAAAACTCGGTACACTCTACTCACAATGTGAAAATGTGAACGCTAGGCCAGCTTTCAGCATCATGGTGTGTTTTTAATAAAGCATCTTACTCTTGCCGGAGGCAGGATGGCCACTCCTGGGAGGATTCACTACTGTCCCAAACTTTCTCCATTTGGACAATATGGCTCTGACTGTGGTTTGGTGGCGCCCCAGAGCCTTAGAAATGGCTTTGTAACCCTTTCCAGACTGATAGGCATCAACAACTTTATTTCCGGAGGTCTTCAGGAATTTCTTTTGATTGTGTGATGGTGTGCCTCTGGAACCTGTGTGCTGACAACTTGATGATGGTAAGGGCCAAAGTTAGTCACATGGGAATGGTAATTAACATTGCTTGAAGTTCTTCCTACCAATAAAAGTGGCCAAACAATAATAGTGAATCATTATATTGTTATATTACCTTACAGCATCCTAAACATTAAACTATTTAAGTCAGTGCTTTGCCTATTTGTTTTTAATTGCTTTATTTGTAGGTGGTGTAAAACAATGATCAGCTTGATGTAATTTTGAGATCAGATATTGATTATAATCTTGCAGTACACAAGTCACTTGTATAAAAACTAATCAGAGAACTGACTGGAGGGGAAATCCACACTCTGGAGTCTAAAATGACTGGACCCACAGCAACAGCAGGGTCCGTATGACTGGCATTATGTTCAATTCATTCTGCTACATGGGGCAGGATTCAAACACGTCTGAACATCACATGCTTTTTGATGTTTTTACAGTGCAGGGTTGTTGTTTTTTGTGAATTTAGTGCTCATAAAAGATAAGGGAGAGTGGCACTGGATATAGTCTGACATGTTCAGCAGATCAGAGCATGCCTTTGGTTTTCATTGCTGTCAGCAAACAGACAGTTTGGGGAAGCACTTAAAAAGGCAAACAGAATGCTTGACTATAGTTAGAAGTGTTCAGAACAAAAGGTTGTGATGAGGTCACTGAGAACCCAGCGTTCAGTTCGGGTCCCCACAAAATGAAAAGAACTCGGGAGCTTGGGAGAGAATCCAGCAACCAAACAGACTAATCCCAATCCATAGAGAACATAATTTACTGATTGAAATCTTTAAAAGCTTAAAAGGAGTCAACACTAGACAATACTTTAAGCTTTGTACAGACACCGGGACCACAGTTTGAAATTAAGTGTAGGCATACTTAGAGGGTAAGAGGCAGCTCTTCACACAGAGAGCACTGAGGGTGTGGAATTGGTTACCTAGCCATGGTTGTTGTAATTGGGATCCTTTAAGACTTGACTTGACGTTTTGAGATCAACCAGCTACTTGGAACCGGATGAACACTGAAGGGCTGAATGCCCCGCCTCTTGTACGTATGTTTACTGATGTTCTTATATTCTGTCCTGGGCCCTTCCCAAGCAGATACTGACAACTGTGAAACTCCACTAGGGGCTACAATAAGTAGGCCTCTCAGCCTGCCCCTCAAATGAAAGAATCTTGAATCTATTGAAGAGAAGCCTGTTTTAACCTCCAGGATAGCTGGGAATTCCCAGCAAGCTCTTTTCATTACAGCTTTGTTTGAGGGAAAAAACATTTCACTGGGGGATAGAAGCGTGACCTTTTCATCAATACAGAGTACTTGAACTCTGTACAGTGTGCTCTCAAAGAATGTGCAGGCAGCAGGCATGGTGTCTCGAGTACAGTACAGCACAATACATGCAAGCTACGCCCTTTCCTAAGGCAGTATTACTACAGTACATGGTCACGTAATTTGGTCTGGCAGCTTCTGCTTGAAAATCACACTGAGAAGGCCTGTAACAAATTCAATTTAAATGGAAACAAGCTTTCAAAGCACTCACGTCTCAAATGACCTGTAGAGTCTTCCTCAGTTGTGATGATTTACCAGTTTCATTGAGTAACCTCTGAAAAATAAATGAATGAATACATTCTTTGAAAGAGTTTACAGTCTAGAAAACCACACGGCCATTGTCTTCACTGTGACTGCAGGTAGACTGATATATAGTTGTCATTTTGGGCACTAGACATTTCTTAAAGACACTTGACTGTAATGTGCCAACTAAGCCAAGTAACAAACTGCTGTAGGTCTTATATACTGAACATATATACACTGCATAGTTTTAATATTGAGATTATTTTTCTGAATATTTAATATTCTGGAATCTGTGATGGTAGCATAGAAATATCTAAAAGGAGCAATTAACAAATTGTCATCACTACTTGTAGTACTTGCTGTGGGTGACTTTCTCAATTGCCACAACCCCTCAAAATGTATGTCAATTCACAGCCAGCATGGCCATAGTGTCCTTTCAGCTACAGCTGCTAGAGACACCTGTATGAGGAAGGATTTGGATCCAAACAATAACATGATGATGTGATTTGCGTGGTTAAGTAGGATCAAGCAACAACGAACGTGACCCTTTCAAGCACATGGATCTCTATCATGTGTAGTAATGCCTTCTCAGAGAAGAGTCCAGAAAGAAAAGTAGAAAGCCTTGCACAAGCTGTTAAAACACAATTGCAAAACTTGATCGTTTTTTCAGGTTGGTAGTTTAGAAATCTTTACGATACTTACAAGTGCTTTTCTTTGAGATTGATTTTTTTTTTTTCCTAAAACTAATGTATTGTTGGGGTTTGGGTGTGGTGAAGAAATAACTTATATCAATAATTCAGCTGGATGCAGTCAGATTCCACTGTCACAGTGTTATTACTGCAGCTCACACATTGTTTTTCAACCTCTCAACTCAACTTACTTCATGGTTTCTCAATAAAGCTTACTGAATACAAGACCATTCAATAACTTTATACAAACAATTAGAAGGCAAACACAAATACATGACTGCAAAGAAAGCTTAATGCTAACAGGAGTTTAACCAATTGACTTATTAGTCTTTAAACAGTAAGGATTTTTCATGTATTATTATTATTATTATTATTATTATTATTATTATTATTATTATTATTATTATTATTATTATTATTATTATTATTATTAATTGTAATATGGATGTTGTTTTATTCATTTTTAATATTGTACATTAATTATTATTTTTATAAATATAGGTGTTAACCTAACTTTGAAATGCGTACAAGTCCTTAATGGTCTTAAACAATAACAAAAATAATTTTACACTAACTTGAATATGTTTCAATTGTCATTATCCCCTTATTTTAATTTCCTTATTTTTACCACAACTAATCCAAAATGGTAGGGAATACTATTCTACATTGTATTATGGTGTTGATTATCATTAGTTGTGCATCTTAAGATGAAGTTAAGTTTTTGTTTTTCCAGTTCATCCATGAATGCGACACAACGGCTCTCATACGTTACATGCAGGAGCGAGATTTCAGAGTTTAGTTTATTTTAAACTCAGTAGAATATAGGCAATTAAAAATGATCCCATGGATTAGTGATGAAAGCCAATGCCTGGCTTCACCCAAGGGAGCTATGTCCTCACAGGCTCCATTCTCTAAGCTGCTGGTTAGTTATTATTAAGTTAAACTGTGTTGTTTCTTTCTGTTTCCAATAATTAGCTTTATATATAAATCCGAAGCAAATTAAGTTTAGTGGCCTTGGTGCTCTCTACAAATATATTGAACTGAAGGCCATATTGACCTTGAGCCCTGTAATAACTAGAATAAAATACATATATTTGATTACAATCGAATACATGTTTAAAATCATTTGTCTTTTACATGGTACAATGTAATACAAATGTATTAATACATATTAGCTTAGATTTATTTGACTTATTTTGGTAGCTCTATGGCAAGTCTTTTTGGAAGTATTTTAGCTTTTTGCATCTCATTGATATAAACCGATACTTAGTTTCAGCTCCTAGAAGAACTAGAAAATTAGTCATGATTGCGGAAGTCCTCTACATTCCACATAGGAAGAGGATTACAGTCTCTTCTGAAGTGTAAATGACTCACAATTGCAAAAATAAAAGCAGATTCCTAACTGGATGAGTTGAATTCTAGTGATGTTTTCATGCACCATTCTGGGAGCTGTGTCTTGCATTCCCATGTTGTTTGCACACAAAGCACACACACACACCTGCTTACAAAACATCATCTGGCTATTTTAGCACAGATCCCCGCCCCCTCATGGTGGCTTCCTTCTCATTGGACCTTCCTGAGCGATTGCCGTGGAGACCATGTCCCAATCAGCATGCAAGGCATGGATTTGTGAATGAAGGACTCTCCAGCTCAGCATGCCTCTATCCACCACTGAGTAGTTCACAGATATGGGCAAAGTAGATTATTTTACAATCAGTTTTCTGATATTCTGATCTCTTGGAATCACAAAAGATTGTGTTTCAATAACTAGCAAGGTCAGTGAAGAGTGTAGCAGCTAGAACAGTGGAACACACTTGTGATTGATGAAAACAAGACAATGTATTGGGAACATGCATGTGCAATCTGTTGGAATGTATAGACACACAAGGTTGTGTTGATAAAGGACACATTCCAGTGTCCAGTGACATTTTAAAGTAGAGCTAAACAAAATAAAATCTTACTTTATTATTGCCATCTCTTCCATTAAGGAAAGATGCACACAATATAGTACATATGCATTTGATTTTTTTTTTTTTCATTCAAATTAGTGGACAAAAAATAGACAACCTCCTGTGCACATATTTGAGGGCTGCACTTCCAGTCATGAAGACAGTGAGTCATGGGGTAAGCAATGACTAAGCACTACATTCATTATACTGTATACGTCTAAAATGTGCTCTGTTGAAAGAAACACATGTTTTAGCAATGATATCTGCTACTACATAAGGATAAATAAATCTGTTTGCAAGCCATGCTTTTAGACTGTCTTGCACTTCCTGGATCATTTCGCCTGGAAGTGAGTAAAAGTAAAGCAGTAACAGACTTCCTGGAAGGCAAGACAAGCAAACTGAGAACTTTCTTTAACTCGATGTAGTAAAATGAAAGTACATGTTTGCTAAGCCATATGTTTTTTACAAAGCTGCACATTTGACATATACTGTATGCAGCCAATGGAAGTGGAAATTGGGTAAGATTTATGGAATTATTTTGTTAGCTACAATTTATTTAAATGTATCCACAAATGTCTTTTTTAAAAAGCCTTACTTGATATTCAGTCTTGTTTAAGAACAATTCATGAAGACCAGATATTCACAGGTAAACTGTGACTTCACTGTGCTACCACTGCTCTTCTTTGTACATCTCTGGATCACCAAGGGTTAAAGGTACAGAACTATTTGTGAACAAAGCTGCAGAATCCTGGTACAGGCACAATGCACCTTGTCGTGACAACTCATGGTCGAAGCAGCAAGCCTGAGCACTTAAAGAAAAGGAAAGATTATGAATAGGTTTGATTCTGTCTTTCATATAAACACTGTAAAAAAAAAATGAATAAAGTGAACGATTCTGAGCATTATTAACAGGCAACAAATGACATATTATCGGCTATACTAGGGCCTTTATAAGATCAGCTATTCCAACAGATTTCCAGAGAAAAAGGCATGGACACTAAGAGCTTTCTTTAACCCAGTGAGGTCCCACATATCAGCAGTTCAAATTAAAAGACATGCTTGTATAACGTGTTTCTTTCAAAACTGCACATTGGATATTTGTTACAATTGCAAGCAATGAAAGCAATCAGCAATATCGAGTGTACGGTACTCAGCATGCCCAGTACTGGTCTTATTCTGTTTCTATATGCATCATGTGCTTTATTAATAGAATATATGTGCGCGTTCGTACGTGCGTGCGTGCATGCGTGCGTGCTTGCGTGCGTGCGTGCGTGCATGTGCGTGTATATGTGTGTATATTCTATTAATAAAACACACAGCTTTCAGAAGGGATGTGGTTTTCCGATTAACTCTACCTACGCATTTCAGAGCATCTTTTTCTTTTTTTTTCTAAGTGATCTGCTTGTCCTCAAAGCCCAAGTTGTTTATCAACAGCACTTATCTACAAGGCTGCAGAGCATTCACTGTAGCGTTGCAAAGACCATACTGCTTCGTTCATGCATTTGTTTCTGAAGTGAAAGTAATACTACTTAATACTAAGTCACTGTATAGCAGAGGGGAAAGAGGTCAACTATTATTCCTAGAAAGTATGAACAGGTGAAGCTACCCATTTTAAATGGCAAAGCATTGGCACTGTAATGGCAATGCAAGGTGCTGTAATGTGCTGCAGTGGTGCCTGCTATTGGGGTACAATAAGGCACTGTGGTAACAGTGCAAGTGAATCACAGAGCAATGATTGTGTCAAATCCATCTGGGTGCAATTTGTGGTAATGCTGTGGTCTTTAATGGGGTTCTTGTCCAATTATTTTAGCCCCGATTTCCTGCCAAATTTAGAATTTACAATTACGTTTCCAACCACAGCAATTCCCCCCAACAGCTCAGTAGAAGTGAAGGTCAGTGGTCATCCTCTGATCCCATGACCAAGCCAACTGCCTCTTTACACCCAGGAGGACAATCGACAGCCATGCAGATGTCCATTTGAGCTCACCATGTGCCTGGCCAGGTCTGCGTCTGTATTCGCAGCTGTACAAGATCATCGATCTTCACTGGGGATTCCACAGGGACTTAGTAATTTCACCTTGCTACAGTGACCCCTACTGGCAGGTCCGGACCTGTATTCGCAGCTGTACAAGATCATCGATCTTCACTGGGGATTCCACAGGGACTGAGTCATTTCACCTTGCTACAGTGACCACTACTGGCCAGGCACCTACAGGGCTGTATTACAGGTTTGAGAGCTCGCTGACAGTGGAGCTCCTGGGTGAAAAAAGGCCATAGGCTTGGCAGTGGGACAGTAGTACGCCCACTGACTGTCCACTCTCCTGAGGTGTTGTGAGGGAACATAACCGGACACTCTGCATTGTGAAGGGATACAGGAGCTATTTGGAGGTGAAATAGTTGGGCGCTATAAAAATGAACAAAAACAACTTGAAGACAGACATGTGTGACTGCTAATGCTTACTCTGCATACTATTTTCTGTGTTATGGCAGGTGTTTTTATACAGCCTCTGTAAATCACCACAATATTCACCTTTCTTCAACCGATGCTTAACTGAATACCTTAATGCCAGTTTGGTCCCAATAGGGATATTGTAACGTTCAGTGTTGCCATAGCAACCCATAATGAGTTTGACAAACCACACATCAGACAGCCGGCAGAATTAGGAACGTCCCTTCAGACAGCCATCAAGGATGTCTCTCGGTTGCCGTTAGCTCCAGTGCAGTAAACAGCTGTTATTTTGGAGGCTTTTGTTTTGGTGAAGCGCTAAAGGTAGCAGACGTTTCTCCTTTCAAGACAGAGGCAATCTAAGCAGTTTACTCTAGTTTCCTTTAAAAAGATGATCAATTAATGCAAATGCAATTGAATTAATACAGCTTATAGTTAATACAGATCTCATGTCTTATTTTGGTGTCCATTACAGCAGGCAGTATACCATGGTGTAGTGAAAACATAGCAAACAGACAAGCAATGTAAAGCACAGATATAGCTGTGGAATGAGAGGGCAGAACTGAGGAATCACCATGCAAACTGACAGTGGCATGGTTACGTAGCTACTGATTGAGGAAGAGACTTATCCCCAGGGTTACAGTTTAATTGCAGTTTTTAATTAAGAAATTATATGATATACAACCAGGCATTGGGGCAAACATGTCACCTTTTTACATTGAAAAAATACCTGTTCTTTCAAGCTATAGATACATAGCTAGAAAACTGAACATGGTACAATTGTGCTGAAGGGAAGCTGGAATAACAGCAGCTGACAAAAACTGAAAGCCGAGCAGAAGGGATAGACCATTTTTGTTAACGAACAGGAATATAAAGTATATACGAAAATAAGAAAATGATAGTCATGATAATATTCATAAAACATTAGCACCCCAAATAGTTTAAAAGCCTTTCATAGCCCCTTATAAAAGGTTACCACAGTAAAAGCATAACAAAGTGCAGTAAAGTGTAGTGAAAAAAAGTATAACCATGGTAAAAGCATGGGAAAACTGCAACAATATAGTGCAAAAATACCGGAGCTGCACATCTATATCCACTGTGCAATGAATTGGTTTCTCAAGCCATTACACTGAATGAAAAGGCAAGGGCTGGACAGAACTGCAAGCTGTCTAGTCGAGAGGCATTATGAAGTGTATACCAAAATTTTGAATCAGTTCAGTCCGCAGCATTTGAGTTTCAGTTGAAGCAAGTGATGGTGAACCTGGCACATAAACTTCCAGTCACATCTTCAGCTATGTATGAGTGGTCTGTATCAGACCTGTCTGACCCTATACGTGTCTGGATATTCAGATCAGCGCAGGCAGGGTCAGTGCCACCTGTGTGGAGATAGTTTCCATTCTCCTATCTTTAGTCTGCATGCGCTAGTACCTCTGGAAATAACAGGCAGATCGTGGCACTCACTAAGTCTGAATTCCCACATTTGCTGTTCAGTTTTATCATTGTGGTGAGTGTTGCACCTTAAATAAGATCATTGTTCGTAGCAGGGTTACTCTGCATCACCTCTAATTGTACAATGAACTTACTGTGCTTCACCATTCTTATGCTTCTGTCCTATAATCCATGACTATTAAACAGTCTTTAAGGTTATATTTATGAAATTTTTTTTGTGCTTGTATCCTAGTACTATATACCACACGACAGATGGACCCTCAACTAATAACTAGCTAGTGTGCTTTTCATTCAATTATAGAAAATAACCGCGGTATTTAGTATTAGTATTTTTAGTATTTAGTATTTTTTTATATACTGCATATCAAAAAATATGTATACAAAACCAGTTTAACTCACTAATATTGATTCAGTCTGAATGTGGTGCTTATATTTAAAAATTGCCATTTTATTATCCTGTTGAAGGGCTTGCTAAAGATAAGTTGCACAATTTCGTGAAATATGAATACACAATTTTATAATTATAGCGCAACACATTGTGTAAAGTATATTAATGCAATGAGCTATTTAGGTTCCAAATAAAAAGCTCAACGGTGTCTTTCTCTAAGATAGACTTATGTTTCACTGTGTTTCAAAGGACCAGACAGCATGGGGCAGTAAAGGATTCTGGCACTAGGGGTGGCGAATACAAATGACTGCACCACTGGCAGTGTCATCTCAGTGCTGCTGCCTCCCCCTTGTGGACTCACAGAGTACTACAGCCTCTTACCAATTCAAGCTGCAAGGGAATGCAATTTAGGAATACATACTTCTTTCAGAAGTTCACACTGTTTTAATTTATATAGAAAATCAGTGACACCTAAAATAATTCCAATACTTTAGCTGCTATGTCCGACTTGAATTATTTATGAATTTGTGGATATGTTTTCTTAAATTCTCTACAGGACTAGACAAATCATAACAGAATATTAACAAAATTTCAATTGTTCATAGACACAACAGTTTTAATAAATTGCCACCAGTGCAATTCAAAGCAGATTCCAATGCAGCTGCATAAAAAGTGTTCTGACAACCAGATGCATAGGTTTCTGGGATTCCCTGTTGAAGCCTGATTTCAGCCACTGTGATCTGAAATACCCGGCTAGACAATCTCTTTATATAGCCTGCAGTTAATAAGCTGCTGCCGGTTTATACTGGTAACACTTGCCAGCTTTTATTCTGAAAATTATTTACCTGCAGCCTTTCTGTTGTAAAGCTTTTTAAAACAATATTGCTGGCAATATTACCAGCAGTTAAATGTAAATTTTACCGGGAGAGAGAAAGAGGATCCAAATCAACAATGAAAAAAAAAAAAAAAATCAGTTCTGTTTGATTTTGTGGCAAGTTGAGGATATAAAAGAGCCTTCAAAAATATGTGTGTTCATACTCAAAGTTAGCTGTTAACCTTCGAGATGTCTATTAGAATGCCATTCCGGAATGACGAGGAGGATTACATCACTGCTGCTCTAGGCTGGATATGAAATGCACCATTGTTCCACGTGGGAATGTAAGACTCTGCAAACGAGTAGATATGAATGGAAACGGTATTTGGAGTGGTATTTCTGTAAAGACACTGCCAGCTGTTTATTTGAGCTCATTTAATAACAGCTCCGGCTTTGCCCTTGATTTGCATGAGGATGTAACAGAAGTGGGCGGTTCCGGGAAATTTTAAGGCACGGCGACGCAGAGAGGTGCTGTAAGGGGTAAATCGTTTTTTGTGCCAAAAACCGATTGACGGATACACCTTTTGGGAGTTTTTTGCATTACTTAAGCCTGCAATGCAGTTTATATAGGATGATAATGGTAAAGGACAGAGGTATGTGGCATAGTAGCCAGTGCATAGTTGTGGTAATAGTAAGGTTACCAAGGCAACCCCAGTCCGTATATGATACTGTGTGACCTACTGCTTTTGTGTTTTGAGTCTATTTAAAAGGACTGCTGTAGTATTCCTGGCAGCAGGGCAGTGTGTCAGAGATTTGATATGTAGACTAGCAGAATCCTATTTATCAAAGATCAGTTCCACTCGTGATAGGGCTGGTTTGATATAGGAATGGGATGAGATTGAGTGTCGACTGGCTTCCTGGTACCGTTGGAAACGTGGCTTTGGAATTAAAATCGGGTTTCCCGCCTCTTCATTAATATGAAATCAGTAACACGCCCAGGGGTTAAACGGGCGTATTTGAACACCCTGTTGATGCACTTCATGGACCTCCGTTTTTTTATTCATACTGGAATGCTCTAATTTTGAGTTTACAGCTGTGATAGGGGTTTATGTGTTAGTTTTTGTACTGTCTAGTGCATACTGATGTCATGTTCATGAGGAGGTTTGCGGCTTTGCCATGCCTCACTCTGATTGCATCAATTCCAGGTATACCATCCAGCTTCCATATTCCCTTAATAATGTTGTCTTCAAAACTGGTACTAACTTCCCTGTTACAGGTTCCACAGGCTTTACAATGGCAGAGTCAGTGAACATTTACCTTTCTATATTTTTTAAACTCCCAAAAAACCCTAGGGATTTAACAGCTGCCTCCTGAAGTTATTTGTGTCTGGTGGCCTCCTGGGATCCTCAGTTTTGATTGATATTGATAGCATGCTACACTAAATGATAGCCAGCTTCAGCTTTATTACTTGGTCTCTACCCAGCCACCTAGAACATTGGGTGTCTTCTGGACTCTAATGAGATATGAAGCCAGGGATATGCTGCCGATTTAATAGATTAATAGGTTTGGATTATTAGCTCAGGGTCCAGTTATTACCTCGAAGCCTAATTGAAAATACACTATTGATCTCTCGCCATGGCACTGACAACATTGAGTTATGCAGAATGGAGTCTCACAGGGCTTATCCTGCAGGGAGTGAGAAGGGTTAATGTGCAGAGCAGCTAACTTTATTCAGCATTCTTTACAAGCAGGATTCTTTGAGTCAACCTATGTCTAGACAGTTCACTGGTCCCATGATTCAGGACCAGAAACATAGTTGAGTGTACAAACTTTGTCATTAATATCCCCCCGCTGGAGATGAAACACTCTGCGAAGGGCATATAGTGGAGACACTGGTACACCTGCATGCCACATGTTACATATCTTCATATGTTGCTTATCCATTGATTACATTCAGACATATTTCTGTCTGTACATCTGTATGTCACACTTACCACAGAACCGCATATCCAATTGTCATGAAACTTGGCATTAGTATTTTTTTTGTTTAAGCTGAGGTGGAGGTGGTTGTATGTACAGTAATGTATGTATAGCACAGATTTCCACATAGATCATGCAACTTCTCAGATCTCAGCGATATAGGCGGATGCCTGTCTAGCTTACATTTTTTCATATATGTGGATAATCACTTAAGAAACTGTCATGACACTTGACAATTCATGAACTTTTCCATCATACCGGACTCACAGCAGTGCCAGTGATTACAAATCCACTACATCTGCAATGATGAGGGCTATTCAGCGCTGGTGTTTAGACATTTTTATTCAGCCACTGGTTTATGAATCATGAATCAAATAAAATAATATGGCTACAAACACACTAGAGGAATAAAGAAAAATAATCACATAGGCATGTTAGGGCATGTGTTCAGGTCAGAGACCCAAAGTGCTCAAAGCCCAGTGATAGAGTGCTCTTTCCCTATTTCATTTTCAATGTGTTCATAGCACTGCTTTCTTTGACCTTGTTTTCCAAGTAGGACAAGTCTCTTGATAGCAGTACAATCAGCTACTGGCAGTGGATATGTAATCATCCTGCAGTGTGCATGTGTCCTTGCAGATCACAATGGCAGTGCTATCTTCCAATAATAGACACTTTTACAGTAGCGGAGTAGTGCTCCAGTCCTATATGCTCAGAAGCACTCCTCTGGACCCCTCAGACCAGATCTAGCCCAACCAGTTCTGTAGTCAGTTTTATATGTTTTTTAGAAATTGTACTATTATAGATAAAAGAAAAAACAAACAATGCAGTGTGTGGTTTCTGTAACGTTGCTTAGTAATGTATAAAAGTGTCTTTTAAGTGTTAATGTTGTTTGATCCCTGTAAAAGTTGGTCACTTTGACCACAAGATTGAAAATCCTGGAACAAACCCTGATTCAAGTTGGCCAGCAGTTCAAAGTTTTGATTGCTTGTTCGTGGCCGTCATCTTTGCCAGGATCCTGCTCTGGTTGTCATACTTTTTATGCCATGAAATACACAACTTTCCAATGGATATATGGTGGTAATATAGTATATATTTGATCATTCAATTTTAGTATGACATATATTAGCACAGGTTATTGAGTAAATTTACATTTTGGGAATTGACTTCTGTTTTTGTTCGATTGATTCCTCAGAGTATTAAAGACGCTGAATTCTGTAATTCTTTTCAATCTAGGCTTAAGACCTACTGTTTTGTCGTCACTCTGTGTTGCCTACAGGAGAACTATAGAATGTTTGTATTGTATTATTCTAGGAATCAATTTCTCCGGCTGTAGCATTTCTTACATTCAAGTTTGTGATAATAGCATAGTAACAAAGATGTTGTCTTGGGAACAGGTATCAAGTATTTGATCATCCTTTGCATTGACATTGGCAATTTGTTATTAAATAATTTGGGATATGTCTTGAGTCATATTCAGAGTTTAAAAGATGGTTTAGACTCCAGTGTATGCATTGTGAAAAAATGGAGTTGTCCTATTTAAGCATATCTTCTTCCTGGTCTCTTCTAAAAATAGCCCAGTACCTATTCCTATCAAGTCCTAAACATATGCGAAGCATCCCATTACTTCAGCCTTCTGCCTCTCCTTGCGATTGCTTTTGTGCTACCTATGGTTTTCTGCCTCAGCTGGTTGCCCAAGTCCGTCCCCTATTCTATTTATAATTGCAGCCCCGCCTCAGAACTTACCAGGATCATTTCCTTTACCTGTATCTTTTGAAAGAATGGAAGAGGGGGAGTTTATTTGCATTGGTAGTCCTATTGGCAGACTAGCTATCACGGTATCTAGTGCACACCTGTGGGCTTAGTGTGAGATATTATGCGAAAGCCTCACATCAGTAATGCATTGTCATGCCTTTAAACTACACACCAAACAACTGCAGAGTTTCTCAGTCAAACATTTCACAAGGACCTCGAGACGGAGCCGGGATGAGGTTAAGAAGACACGGCAGTCTGGAGTTTCTGGAGGCCTACACCAGCGTGCCTGAGAAAGAGGTTTGCAAATGAGTTTTGTTTCTTTAGCTGGGGAAAGGACCGCTGATGTTTCTTTCATAACAAAAGATGGGCTGAGATGGACAGGATTCTTTTAGCTTGCGACACGCTGTCATATAGTAAAATATTTTCTTTTGTTGAATATTGATGTCTTACAGTAAGAAGCAGTTGATATGGCCAAAAGTTGAAATTTGATAGTTTTGATTTTGATTTGGTTTGTTTTAGAACCTACTGTAAACGATATGACATTTGCGTATAATGTACTGTTCTTTAATTCTGTCCATATAATACCATTTATTACCTAACTACGAAAATACTGTAAGGTTTAGGGATAGGGTTAGGGTCAGGGTCAGGGTTAGGGTCAAGGTCAGGTTTGATGAGGGGGTTACTTATGGAAATGTGTAGTCCTATAAGAGTGGTACCGGCCAGTTCACATTTGATGGGTTAAGGTTTTTTCTATATTTTCTATATTGAAAGGTAACTAACACCGTATACACCTGTATGATTTCATTTTATTTTTTAAATCAGCCTATTATTATTATTATTATTATTATTATTATTATTATTATTATTATTATTATTATTATTATTATTTTGTACTTGCACATTCTGTGTCAATGAAATGTGTGAATCAGTGGAACTGGTTACAAGCATCACATGAGCTTCCCCTCACAGTTCTGCAAGCTCAGCTCAATCCTGACCTGTCTGCTTCCATCACCCGATGCACACGGCCACCAGGTTGAACCCAGGCCACCAGGAGTTAGAAACATGACAAACACAGCCTTGCCCCACATTGTCTAACTTTAGCATGGTCATTTACACTATGCTATAATAAAAGAAGGACCAAATAGTCATACAAATGCACCATTCCAGCACTCTGTCAACATATCAGCACACAGAATGAAAAACGCTTAAAAATAGATCTGAAAAATTGATCTACGAGACCAGGGCAAGCTAAATGAGGCATGGAAGAATATAGCCAGGTCTGGACTTGAATGCAGCTGTGATACGCTAATCATTGTCAGTTGCACAGTGAACAATGTGGGCTAGAATTCAGAAATAAGACACACTCATGCCTGCTTTCTCTGTGTCTCAGTGCAAATGCATCTTTAAGTATGTTTACTCTGTAACCTAGCCAGCATTGAAACAGAGGTAAAAAAAAAACAAAACATGCCTGTCAGTACAAGTCCCTGAGGTGGGAACCGCTTAGCATTCTTTTGTTTCAGTTGAAGTGGTTACTTAAAACAACACCGACAACAGCTTTCACTTCTATAGTACACCAATTGTGTTGAAACCTCCTACAGCGTGTACAATTAAAACAAGCCCAGGGCTGGATATAAGCAAACTACATGAGCAGCTTCAAACAAGCACAGTGGGGCTTAAATATTGACTAAAGATGCATCTGTTGTGGAATTCCTCAGTGGTTCTCCGGCATGTGTTTTTTTGTACTTATTTATAGTGCGTTTACACTTACAAGTCTGACACGAGCCTCCTTGCAGTCGATTGGATTTAAAGATTCTTATCAGTTGGGCCACCCATTTACGCTTGCACTGGGATCTAAGCCACCTTAGACCTGTATGCACATGCATAATCCTGAACTGAAGCGTGTGACCTCAGACACCATATCTCCATGGCTACCTCACTACAAACAGGAAGTACAGTAAATAGATGTGCATTGTGGGCTTGCAAATGATTAAAACAGCCCTTGTTCATTTTATTGTTTAGAATCCCAAAAAGAACAAACTATTCAAAAGGGTATAGTTTTAGTATCAAATTGAACAGGAGAGTGAAGCCTGCATATAGTCTGAGCAAAAGGAACGTTTTTTTATTTAACAGTCTGGGCTATGCAAACACATTGTACACAATTGAGGTGTGTCCCTGTAATGAACAGAAACCTTTTCTGGCTGGTTGACACTTAGCTGTTGATTGGTTGCCTGTCTAGAATTGTAAACAATTATTATTTTTTCCACAGTACTAACATGCTGGTGGGGGACCAATTCAATCAACGTTTAGCTGGAAAAATCAGGTCTGGGAAATACAGTTTCGGCCAAAAGTTTTGCTTGAATTAACTAATTTTGCTTTATTCATAAAGTCAAATGTAACCTGCTGAATAATGTTATGTTAACATATTGAATTACATACCGCTTTATAGTTTCCATATACTTAACAAAAATTTAAAAATGTGACATTTAGAAATCTAACATGAAACACTGTACTGGCTTCCAGTAGGCTTTTGCGATATCATTTGGTAGTTAATTTGATTACACGGTGTTAAATGAAAGATCAAAATTATATTCATATATATGTGTGTGTGTGTTTGTGTGTATGTATATATATATAGATATATAATGTCTTAATACTAAAATTCTAGGTAATGCAATAGTTTAATGAGACTTAATGACATAGTGGTCATTACCCACTAGAGAATGATGTGTGTATAGCTGAAGATAAGTTACAGATAAAGAACACTGTAGAGAGTATTAATGCTATTATAAACATAATACATATGTTTGTGTTATATTTTGAGCTGGATCGCTAATATTGATCAATTTCAATTCAGATTTGTTATGACAGTATCTGAGTGTTGAAATTGCATTTCAGAACATTTGCCTCTGACCTTGCCTCCAATAGGCCCCTATGTGAACCTGAGCAGTCAGTGCGTTCATTTGGTTGAGTTACCATCCAGTTTATCTTTTGTTTGTTAGTTTGTTTGATTATAAATGCTTCTGTTGCTGACAGAATATGACATACAGATATGACACACTAACAAATGCTTTCATATGCCTCTTAATAGCTTGTGCTGAAGAATATTCTCAAATTACAACTTAGTTGGACAATCAGTCCTCTAAATATGTGGTACAATGTAGATGTGACAGACAGACAGTTCAATAGATGTACAAACTATGTCCCCCGGTGGGAATATTCATTAACCAGGCAATCAAAAAGGCAAAGAGAATGCTTGGGTACATAGCCAAATCAAAGGAGGCTGTGACAAGTTTGTAAAATGCACTGGTGAGACCGTACAGGTACACTACTGTGTTCAATTCAAGTCACCACATTACCCTGGAGAGAGCAACCAATCTAATCCCAGGACCTAAAGTAAGAAGCTATGAGCTGAATCTTTAGCCTAGAAGAGCTTGAAAGGTCTGAGCCTAGAAGAAATAATTTCTTTTTGTGAAATACACATTCAAAAGTGCCCGCTAGCTGCATTGTTTTGTTAATTATTGGAATTATTATCATATTGCAATGTATAGAGCAGAGATCCTCTTTTGAGACATGTGTCCGGTATCCCAGGGTGTCCTGTACAAACAGAAAATCCAAGTGTACTAACCACCCACACCTTACCATATACATGAGTCTTTTAATCATCAAACAGTAGCAGATCTTAATATCACCGCCTTCAAACTTTGTTTTTGGACCAAAACCGAGAAAATGAGGTCAGGGCTCTGCTTCAGGAAAGATAACGTAAAACCCCTTCTAAATAAAAACTCACCCTGTTTTGTTTGCTGCCTCTTAGCTGTCAGGGCCTGGAAGCGTACTACTACACACCCTCCTTATTGTATTGCGATACTAAGGTGTTTTTTTATAGCAAGGCTGTTGTTTAAGACAATGGCATATAAAGCTGTACTTGGTTCCCCATGCTGTGTTTTACTACAGTGGTATGTACCAAAAGGCTTGCACAATTGCTTCAGGAATCCAGGTAAACTCGACTGAGATTCAGATCATTTACTGAAAATGAAAACTCCTTCCTTATGAGATAGAAATCAGTGTCTGTGTTAACAAATCTAATGCATTCCTTGCAGATGGTCAATCCAAGAACATGCAGCTTTAGGGAATATTTTCATAATGATGAACTACTATATACGTTTTGTATTTTCAGATACAATTGCATTACATGTTGTTCCAGTTTATATTGCGCAAAGGTTTGTGATAACTGAAACATGACGAAGACCATTAACATTGTTGTCACCTGGCCGAGTGACTGAGGATAATAAAAACACCAGAATTAAATTGCAAAAAAAACAATTTAGTTATAGGAAACAAAAGAAAAACTAGAGAAAGACATTCCATGTGTAATACAGATACAAAAATACTTCACTAACATCATCAAAGAAATATTTTGGCCAGACTCACACACATACGGTTAACCATACACATATACAATACAACAACATAAAGAGAAGTGCACTTTTAAATATTAGCTATGACCTTTAACCTCCAAGGTCAGCAACCATTTTCTTTCTGCTGATGTGGCACTATCAGCCATCTTTATATGCTGAGGTATCACTGGCGGCCATCTTTTATACAATGCTGACCAGCTACTATCAGCAACAAGGATTTTTGCACACAGGTATGAATAATACAGCTTTGATTTTCTAATTATATTTTCTCTTTGCTTATGTTGTTCTCCAAGAATGGGGATACACTGCAGTGATTTGGGAAAGTGGTATGTAAGAATTCATTCCTCATGCATATCACAGGCACACACACATTCATACATGAAGGGAAGTAGGAAAGGTTCTTGGAGTCAACAAAAATACCTTGATACCAAAATAAATTAAAAAGCCACCCTGTCACAATTGTGTTGTGGAGCGCTCGTGTTTATCTACAGGAGAGACACTAAGCCAAGTGTCTAGGTCAGTGAGCCACTGAGGGTCTACCTGCTGACCCTATATATACAGTGCCTTGCAAAAGTATTCAGACCCCTGACCAATTCTCTCATATTACCGAATTACAAATGTACATTGAAATTTCGTTCTGCTTGATATTTTATTTTTAAACACTGAAACTCAGAATCAATTATTGTAAGGTGACATTGGTTTTATGTTGGGAAATATTTTTAAGAAAAATAAAAAACTGAAATATCTTGCTTGCATAAGTATTAACCCCTGTGCTGTGGAAGCTCCCAGTTTGCACCGATGAAAGAAATTGCCCTAACGAGGACCCAATTACCTTACCATTGGCCTCTACCTGTGAACCATTAAAGTTGCTGTCACATTTTCAGGATAAAAACCCCACTGTTGAAGGATCATTGGTAAGGCTGTGAATCTGAAGGAAAATGAAGACCAAAGAGCATTCTACAGAAGTTAGAGATAAAGTAATGCAAATACATAGATTATGGAAAGGGTACAAAATAATATCCAAGTGTTTGGATATCCCAGTGAGCACAGTTGGATCAATAATCAGGAAGTGGAAGCTGCATCACTCCACCCAGGCACTGCCAAGAAAAGTCCTTCCCTCAAAACTCAGCGCTCAGACAAGAAGGAGACTTGTGAGAGAAGCCACAGAGAGGCCAACAATCACTTTGAAGGAGCTAGAGAGTCAACCATATCAAGAGCTCTGCGTAACACTGACCTGTATGGGAGGGTGGCAAGAAAGAAGCCATTACTCAAAAAGTACCATCTGAAAGCACATCTGGAGTTTACCAGAAAGCATGAGAGTGACCCAGCTGCGATGTGGGAAAAGGTTTTGTGGTCAGATGAGACCAAGATAGAGCTTTTTGGCCAAAACTCAAAGTGCTATGTGTGGCACAAACCTAACGCTGCCCATGCCTCAAGACACACCATCCCTACAGTGAAGTATGGTGGTGGCAGCATCATGCTGTGGGGATGCTTCTCATCAGCAGGGACTGGGCATCTTGTTACAATTGAAGGAAGAATGGATGGAGCAAAATACAGGAAAATACTGCAAAAGAATCTGCTTCAGTCCACTAAAAAACTGAAGCTTGGGAGGAAATTCACCTTTCAGCAGGACAAGCACAAGGCCAAAGCAACATTGGAGTGGCTCAAGAACAAAAAAGTGAATGTCTTACAGTGGCCCAGTCAAAGTCCTGATCTCAATCCCATTGAGAATCTGTGGCACTATTTGAAAATTGCGGTCCACAAGCATCGTCCAACCAACCTGAACAACCTGGAGCAAATCTGCCAAGAAGCATGGGCCAAAATCACTCCGACACTGTGTGCAAAGCTACTACATACTTACCCCAAAAGACTTAAAGCTGTTATTGCAGCGAAAGGTGGCTCTACCAAATATTAATGTGTGGGGGTTGAATACTTATGCAAGCAAGATATTTCAGTTTTTTATTTTTCTTAAAAATATTTCCCAACATAAAACCAATGTCACCTTGCAATAATTGATTTTGAGTTTAAGTGTTTTAAAATAAAATATCGAACAGAATGAAATTTCAATTTACCATTTGTAATTCAGTAATATGAGAGAATTGGTAAGGGGTCTGAATACTTTTGTAAGGCACTGTATATGCACACCCGATAGGAATGCTTAATTAGTTAATGCAAGGAAAAAAGGCTGTTTAGTCATTTTTAATGACACCTTGTAACAAAGTGCCCGCCCCTGTGTATATTATCTGTTATGTGTTGCGTGTGGTGTGTTTAAATGTTGGTGTATAGACATTGGTACACGGGATATAAACGGGTCTGTGTAACACGAGTGTTTAAAATGTATATTTGTATTTAGGCACGAGGATTGCACAGCACTTCACGTGCAAGTAAAATGTAGTAATATGTGAGCACGGGGAATTGCACTTTATTAATTCACGTGCTGGGATTCAAGTGAATAATTAATTGGTAATTGAATCCCAGCACAATAGTATATATAGATGCACGTTGGCACATACTGGGGTTGGGTGTTCGGTGAGCGGAGAACGGGATTGGAGACGGAGGAAATAAGCAGTAGTAGTAATGATAAGAGGAGAAAGTATCCGCTCATCGTGTTTGTCAGTGTCTGTGCGTGCACCGTTTTGTTAAGTTTAGTCTGTTTTCGTTTGTCTATTTATTTTGGCGTAGTGCCGTGTCCTGTGTTCTTCGTGTTTGTTTAAACCTTTTATTTGGTATTAAACCGGCGCCAACAGGCGTCTTCATCACTTCATTTCATCCGTCCTGTGTTTTGTGTATTTCATTACTTTTCCTGGCTCTGACGCCGCCCACTTCGGCCGTCTCTGTGACACGTGGTGTCCTGCGTGGGATTTAACAGCGCCTCCAAGCGTCAGAACCAGGAGAGGTTTTTTTTTTTGTGTGGGAGAAAAAAAAAAAAAAAAAGGGGCGTTTTTGGATTAAAAAAAAAAAAAAAAAGAAAGAAATGGGGAGAAGCAGGAAAGAGGATAAAGAGGTGAGGGACAGGGAGGAGGAGTGCCGCCTAAGGGCCAGACATCCCCGGCGATGTAACCAGTCCTTGCCGGGGTGCCTCCTCTGCAACCAGGACCATCTCTTTGCCAATTGTCCCTTCCGCTGCCCCTACCAGGAGGGAGAGGAGGAACTGCCGCAGGAGAGGAAGGTGAGGAGGTGGCAGAGAAGGGGAAAGGGGAAGAGGAAGGCAGAGGTCCCACCGCTGTCTCCACAGCCGCACCGGTCCCCTGCAAGTGAGGAAGAGCCGCACCAGTCCCCTGCAAGTGAGGGAGAGCCGCACCAGTCCCCTGTATCAAGGGGAGACTACACACCGCTCCCACCTCCACCACCAGGAGACTACACGCCGCTCCTACCTCCATGGGCAGGAGCAGAGCAGCAGGAGCTGCCTCTGCCTCCGCCACCTCCACCGGCAGGAGCAGAGCAGCAGGAGCTGCCTCTGCCTCCGCCACCTCCACCGGCAGGAGCAGAGCAGCAGGAGCTGCCTCTGCCTCCGCCACCTCCACCGGCAGGCGCAGAGCAGCAGGAGCTGCCTCTGCCTCCGCCACCTCCACCGGCAGGAGCAGAGCAGCAGGAGCTGCCTCTGCCTCCGCCACCTCCACTGGCAGGGGGAGAGCAGCAGGAGCTGCCTCTGCCTCCGCCACCTCCACCGGCAGGAGCAGAGCAGCAGGAGCTGCCTCTGCCTCCGCCACCTCCACCGGCAGGGGGAGAGCAGCAGGAGCTGCCTCTGCCTCCGCCACCTCCACCGGCAGGGGGAGAGCAGCAGGAGCTGCCTCTGCCTCCGCCACCTCCACCGGCAGGGGGAGAGCAGCAGGAGCTGCCTCTGCCTCCGCCACCTCCACCGGCAGGGGGAGAGCAGCAGGAGCTGCCTCTGCCTCCGCCACCTCCACCGGCAGGGGGAGAGCAGCAGGAGCTGCCTCTGCCTCCGCCACCTCCACCGGCAGGAGCAGAGCAGCAGGAGCTGCCTCTGCCTCCGCCACCAGCAGAGGGTGAATGCCTGCTGGGTCCCTGTCCACCAGCAGAGGGTGAATGCCTGCTGGGTCCCTCCCCCCACCAGCAGAGGGTGAATGCCTGCTGGTATCACTTCCCCCACCAGCAGAGGGTGAATGCCTGCTGGTATCACTTCCCCCACCAGCAGAGGGTGAATGCCTGCTGGTATCACTTCCCCCACCAGCAGAGGGTGAATGCCTGCTGGTATCACTTCCCCCACCAGCAGAGGGTGAATGCCTGCTGGTATCACCTCCCCCACCAGCAGAGGGTGAATGCCTGCTGGGTCCCTGTCCACCAGCAGAGGGTGAATGCCTGCTGGGTCCCTGTCCACCAGCAGAGGGTGAATGCCTGCTGGTATCACTTCCCCCACCAGCAGAGGGTGAATGCCTGCTGGTATCACTTCCCCCACCAGCAGAGGGTGAATGCCTGCTGGTATCACTTCCCCCACCAGCAGAGGGTGAATGCCTGCTGGTATCACTTCCCCCACCAGCAGAGGGTGAATGCCTGCTGGGTCCCTGTCCACCAGCAGAGGGTGAATGCCTGCTGGGTCCCTGTCCACCAGCAGAGGGTGAATGCCTGCTGGGTCCCTGTCCACCAGCAGAGGGTGAATGCCTGCTGGTATCACTTCCCCCACCAGCAGAGGGTGAATGCCTGCTGGTATCACTTCCCCCACCAGCAGAGGGTGAATGCCTGCTGGTATCACTTCCCCCACCAGCAGAGGGTGAATGCCTGCTGGTATCACTTCCCCCACCATCACGAGGAGAGGAGCTGGAGCTTCCTCTGCCTCCACCTCCATCAGGGGGAGAGGAGCAGGAGCTGCCTCTCCCTGCACCACAAGGGCCAGGACTAGATGCTGGCGGTCCTCAGCAGCCCTTGCATAGGCTGCTGAGGGAAGCACGGGGAAGAACCTCCCGGCTGCAGTGGCCGAAAAGAGGGCCAACACCCGCACCCCAGCTTGTCCTGACTGCCAGCCTCGCTTCGCCCAAGGATGCCAGCCTCGCTTCGCCCAAGGATGCCAGCCTCGCTTCGCCCAAGGATGCCAGCCTCGCTTCGCCCAAGGATGCCTTCGCCTCTGCATCGCCTGGGGTTGCCCGCCTCTGCATCGCCTGGGGTTGCCCGCCGCTCTGCATCGCCTGGGGTTGCCCGCCGCTCTGCATCGCCTGGGGTTGCCCGCCGCTCTGCATCGCCTGGGGTTGCCCGCCGCTCTGCATCGCCTGGGGTTGCCGCTCTGCATCGCCTGGGGTTGCCCGCGCTCCGCATCACAGCCGGAAGTACTGTGGCCGGAACCCCACGAAGGGGAGCTGCCGGCCACGAAGAAGGGGGAGGAGGTCTGGAGACCGCCAACCCCAGCAGCAGTTTCGCTGCCGGAGGAGGGGGAGGAGGTCTGGAGACCGCCAACCCCAGCAGCAGTTTCGCTGCCGGAGGAGGGGGAGGAGGTCTGGAGACCGCCAACCCCAGCAGCAGTTTCGCTGCCGGAGGAGGGGGAGGAGGTCTGGAGACCGCCAACCCCAGCAGCAGTTTCTCCGCCGGAGATCGTGGGGGAGGAGGTCTGGAGACCGCCAACCCCAGCAGCAGTTTCTCCGCCGGAGATCGTGGGGGAGGTCCGGAGACCTGCTCCCTCTGCAGTTTCTTCCCTGCAGGAAGAACGGTGGTTGAAGCCCCACCAAGGGGAGCTGCCGGCGCCGAAGGAGGGGGAAGGTCAGGAGACCACACCCCAAGCAGCCTTTCCGCTGCTAGGACTACCCTGGCAGGAGAATGCTACCCTGCTGACAGCATTACGACCTGTGGGCCCCTGGAAGCCTCTGGTCCTGGCCAAGGACTTTGGGCGGGACTTTTGGGCTTTTAAGGGGGGAGGTGGCCATTGAGGCCATGTGTGCTTTGCACAGGAGGGGGTATATGTAACAAAGTGCCCGCCCCTGTGTATATTATCTGTTATGTGTTGCGTGTGGTGTGTTTAAATGTTGGTGTATAGACATTGGTACACGGGATATAAACGGGTCTGTGTAACACGAGTGTTTAAAAATGTATATGTGTATTTAGGCACGAGGATTGCACAGCACTTCACATGCAAGTAAAATGTAGTAATATGTGAGCACGGGGAATTGCACTTTATTAATTCACGTGCTGGGATTCAAGTGAATAATTAATTGGTAATTGAATCCCAGCACAATAGTATATATAGATGCACGTTGGCACATACTGGGGTTGGGTGTTCGGTGAGCGGAGAACGGGATTGGAGACGGAGGAAATAAGCAGTAGTAGTAATGATAAGAGGAGAAAGTATCCGCTCATCGTGTTTGTCAGTGTCTGTGCGTGCACCGTTTTGTTAAGTTTAGTCTGTTTTCGTTTGTCTATTTATTTTGGCGTAGTGCCGTGTCCTGTGTTCTTCGTGTTTGTGTAAACCTTTTATTTGGTATTAAACCGGCGCCAACAGGCATCTTCATCACTTCATTTCATCCGTCCTGTGTTTTGTGTATTTCATTACTTTTCCTGGCTCTGACGCCGCCCACTTCGGCCGTCTCTGTGACACACCTTAATAGGTTATCATCTCAAATCATGTATTTTTTTTTTTTTGGTTAACAGAAAAAGTGGGCCAGTCTGGTCAGAACAATTGCTAATGTTTAAAGATAATATGATAAAAATAGCAAATTCATAATAAACCTGCCTTCTTATAACCAGCACATATTGTTAATTGCAGCCCTCCTTTTATACAAGTCACCGTAGCAAAAGCATGGCAAAGTATAATACAACGTAGGTAAGCATTGTAGAGCACAGCAGAATGGGGCAGAATGTATAGGGATTCTCACTGTACACACTCAGTGATGAGATATACCCAAAATCGAATCGTATCTTTACTGAACTCAGCCCAGGCCTTCTTCTAGGTCCTCCAGTTAGTATCAGATACAGAGTCTAACAACTCCCTATGTGTCTTCTACCCTCTGTCCTTAGACTGTTTCCTGTAATTTCCAATGGCGTCCTTTGGTTCTGGTTTCTGTGCTGTGCTTAATGTATTGGCAAGAGTTAACCAACACTGTAGATATATAGACAAAACTCTTATTACTTACCTTACTCGTTTTTTTGCCTCTTTAATGCTGTTGAAATTTGTTTTCACAGATTTATTGGTAACAGTACCTGTCTACTTGACCTGATGTGCCCACCATATTGTGGCCATGTGGCTTTATGGTTTCCGGATGATAAAGACCAAATGCTTTGAGATAATTGCTTCAAATCAGATTTTGTTCCTTATGAGTGTAACTGCTTCTATTTATTGTTACCTCCAGTATCGCCCTAATTTTACTCTAGTACAGAATGTGCACAGATGTTTTAAAACACTCTTTAATGTTATAAAACTAGTTCACTGTGACTGTATCTTACCGTCATGGAAAGGCAAATAGTGTTGGGTTACATTGCCAAAAGTGGAATACAGAAGTCATGCCAAGAGCTGAGGGCAAAAGAAAAGAGGAAACACATTTTTAGTGTGTAATAAACTAGGGGAAGTAATAACAGTTAATATTATAGGAACAATAACTAAATAATGGTGTTCTCCTAGCAAAGCCCACAACAGTAGCAAAGAACAGCCTGGTTCTCTGAAGTGTTTTTCAAATGAAGAAAAAACAAATAAAAGAAGTCTTGATACCCTGATCCGCTTCCCAGCACTTCAAGCTAACAACATAGTTTAAGGTTTTTGTTTTATCTTAAATATTGGGGAAAAACAGATCGCTTGTTATTTCCATTGCCGGCACTTTGCATCCTTCTTGCTGTGTTGTTTCCGTCACAGTGCTCAATAATACAATTGGGCAGGAATAGGACCCATCTGGTGGATGCTGCCTCACAGCTGAACCACAGGGTTGGTCGGAGGCTCTCTTATTCTGAAGTATTGCATGTCAGTAGAGGTACTGAACCTTGGGCAACACAGTGGTGCACCAGCAAGGCATGAGCCTTGAACTACTGAACAGTCTTCAAATCTCCACTATATAAAAATTGTTTCATGTAAATGTGAATTCATAGGTACAGACAAGGTGACGTTTGGAATAAGTATTTTATTGCAGGACATTTGGAGACTCCTTGTTGAAATAAGAGGTCACACTGTGTCTTCTGGCTGCTTGCCCTACTGACCTGCAATTAACCTCATAGCTTTTCACTTAGTGAGCTGGTTATGCGTTAGTGTTCTTAAGATAGTAAAACACAGCAATAATTGCTTCCAAAGGGCAAAGCTATATAGTTTTATTACTATTCACAGTGCACAGAGATACGAGAAAGGTATGGCACAAGACTGCAGGTAATCAGTGTTGTTCTGAGACTAATGGTATAAGAAATTGTTTTAGAAGAGCTTGCAGTATAAAAAAGTAGCAGAGTAGCTTTCTTAAAAGTTTAAAAAGTTTTTTCATATCATAATATATATATATATATATATATATATATATATATATATATATATATATATATATATATATATATATATATATATATATATTTATTTTATTTTTTACAATATTTGAAAATAAATTGTTAAGGCATGATTATGTCTTTTTAAAATATAAAACCAATGCTGCAAAATTGTACTTTTCCTAGAAAGAAAGGTCTGCTTTCTGTTACCATCAGCAACTTCTTCAGGTGAACAGTATTTTGGAAGTTTTTAGATATCAGCATGGAACACACTTTTTGTTTCCAACGTATATTTGCTTAAGTGATTTCTGAAACTGAATATTGTATGTGATCTATGTTTATGCTTCATTTGTATGCAGATAAAGTGATCATTAAATAAATATAGTGACATTTGCAAACAAATGAGATTTGCAACTGGAGAATAAAAAAAAATCAATCGTTTGTTTCTATTGGTGCTTGTCAACTTATCAAATATAAAGCCTGTCATGATAAAGGTTCCTGCATTGCACATTTACAAATGTTATATCTTTAACCTCAGGGCATAATGAAAACCTGTTGTATACTAACAAACACAACAATGTCATTTTGTCACAAATTCGATTCAAATTCCAAATGTTGGGGTACTGGGTTCAGTTTTGGATCCTTCACTACAACATTGCTTGGGAGAGAGTCTAGCGAAAAGCAACCACACTTACCCCAGAGAATCAGTACAAGGTATGAACTGTGAAGTCACAGAGAGAGCTGAGGGTTTGGAATTGGTTATCAAGCCGTGTGGCTGCTGCTACTGATTTATTGGGTTGAGAGCAAACCAGACAAGCACTGATGGGTTAAATGGCCTCCTCTCTTTCATATCTGTTCTTGTGTTATAAGGAAAATACTATATTGAGAATGCTGTCTTCTAACTGAATTTCTCATGACTGCAAAAGTATTTTTTTAAAATGCATTACAGACATTCCATCCCGACTAGCATTTGAGGGGGGGGGGGTGTTGGGGGGGGGGGGGGGGGGGGGGGGGGGGGGGGGGGGGGGTTTGAATAATCTCTAATAATATGAACTAGATTATTATATGCAATAGTCATAGTATAAATAGTAACCAATTGTGTAGTATTTAAAATCATATTTATTTATTACCTCATATATGTAATGTTAAATAGATCTGCCATTTTAGAAACATAGCACATAAGCTACATATTGTTCATATTAAGGTAAGCTTTGTAATAGATTTTAAATGCACCGTTGTGCTTTGTAGGCAGGAATTAAATAAATGAAAATGTGCGACATGTCTTGCGTGGAGATGGTGTTGCTCCGCTGAGCTGAAATAACATGGCCACTAATAATAACGATTCCCCAAGTGTGGCTCTGCCTGATGGCCTGAATGACAAACTGCTGCGCTATCCAAACACTCCAGCACAGTTTGATGCTGCTTTACTGAAATGGCAAGTGAAGCTTATCAGAAGCAGCAGATAGACTCTCAGCAGGGATTCATAAATCTGCTTGCAAAATGTAGGCAAGCTGTCTTCAGGCACATCTCCATTAACCTCCAGAGGAAGCACTGCAGCACAGAAAGAGAGAGGACGAGATTCTTTAGCACAGAGGTACTTCAGTCGCATTGGAAATTAGAACTCATCATTTACTGGGTCTCACTGGTCAACATATTGGAATGTAAAACACCAGAGTTCCTGTTTCCTTACAATTCTATCAGAGCACCCTTTACCAGAAACCACACCTTATTGGCTGTCCAATTTGTTTACATTCGCTAAATGTAGTTTCATCTGCAGGTTGACAAGTTTCAACTGGGCTACAGTGAATCACTGCCCCTTTAAGTGTAGACCATAACTGTACTGCAGGGCTCCAAATTACCACCGGAATGCCCCTCAAAATGTATGCCTATACACGGCTATTATGGCCACAGTGCACTTTCAGCTACAGCAACTAGAGGCGCCTGTATTAGGAAGTGTTTGGAGCCAAACAATAACACGATGACGTGTTTGCGTGGTTAAGTAGCATCAGCGAGGAAAAAAACAACAACAAACAAAAACGAACATGACCATAATAATGCCATCTCAGAAGAGTCCAGTAAAAAAAGAGTAAAAAGCTTTGCATAATATTAGGTCAGTAGTTTAGAAATGTTTACAATACTTACAAGTGGTTTTCTTTTCAGGTTAAAAAAAAAAAAAAAAAAAAAAAAAAAACATTTTACTGTAACTAATGTTTCAATTGCTGTTGTCCCCTGATTTTAATTTCCTTATTTTTACCACAATGAAACCAAAACGGTAGGGAATACTATTCTACATTGTATTGCGGTGTTGATTATCATTAGTTGTGCATCTTATGATAACTGAACGTTTTTGTTTTTTTAGTTCATTCTTAAATGCAACACAGCGACTATGCCTTCGATACGAGGCTTTCTGCAATGCAAACATGCAAATATGCCAAAACAACTCATTGAAAGAAGTGTGGACCAAGACTGTGTTTGGTTTGCCTGGTTCTCTGGTGATTATGACACTAGCTCACAGGTAGCTTATTCAGTGAGCTGAACATTCAGTTGGAAATTCAGAATGCATTATATTGTATTGGAAGATTGTTTCCCTTGATAGACAACTAGCTTGGTGGCACACAGCAAGTCCTCATTGGAGGAATCTCTCCAGTCTGCCTTCTGATGCGGAAGGCCACTGGAAACCAGACGAGAGTTTGATATGCAGTCTGCTTTATGTTCTGGATACAGTATTTAATGACAGTAGTAAAAATGCCACACTCAAGCAACAGTGTTTTTAGAATGAGCTGGCTTGGTGAAGTGATCTGTTTTAACTACATTTCTACATGTATTATGTAAATTCTTGGATTTAAGTCAAGACTTGGCTGTTATGTGGTCCAGTGTAAAATGACACCTCTTTAGAAGCTGCCACTAAAAGATATCTTTAACCTTTAGAGTTATTTTGACGTCAGTGATGATATTACTCCATGAGAGTGACTGCAGACTGAAGTGCTCAGTTTATCTACAAATGAGTTGTGTACCATAAACAACAGTACAAGCTTCCCTACAGCCAAAACATACAGCATTGCTTTATAACCGCTCCCTGTTATCTGACACTAATCAAGCAAATGTAGGTCATGCAATATCAAATGAACAGGATGCACAGCATGAAACAGCTCTCTCTCCTATGTGTAATACATGTTATTTGGTTTTCATTATTTTGTTTGCATTTTTCTTTATGTTTGTATTTTTAAGAAGTTTGGGTTCAGCACAGTCAATAAAAGACGTGTTTGTTTTTAGTCAGTTCTCTAGAAGAGCTTTAGACTAAAGGTAAGAGAGTGAGACTACAGAGTGTATTTATTGAGCTGTAGAACAAGGATGGAGATTCAAAGATAAGTGATCTGTTGATAACGTGATGAGAAGTGGTTATTAGCTGCTTTTTGTCCAGTTTTTCTATTTATATCACCAGTGTTGTAACAGCATTTTAGTCACATTTGAATTGCTATAATTACATGCTGTACAGTAACTGCTGTTTAAGAAACCACTGTAATTACAGTAATCTATGCTTTGACAGTGAGCTTGAATAAATGTGTTTCGCTTTAAATGATATCTTTATTTAAAACATTTCACATGAATAGGTAATAACACTGAGGGTGTCAGAATGGCAGGCCAAGACGCATGAAAGCTGTGCTTGAAAATCAGGGTTATTCCACCAAATATTGATTTCTGAACTCTTCCTAAGTTAAAACATTAGTATTGTGTTGTTTAAAAATGAATCTGAACTTATTTTCTTTGCATTATTCGAGGTCTGACAACACTGCATCTTTTTTGTTATTTTGACCAGTTGTCATTTTCTGCAAATAAATGCTCTATATGACAATATTTTTATTTGGAATGTGGCAGAAATGTTGTCAGTAGTTTATAGAATAAAACAAAAATGTTCATTTTACCCAAACACATACCTAGAAATAGTAAAACCAGAGAAACTGATAATTTTGAGGTGGTCTCTTAATTTTTTCCAGAGCTGTGTGTGTGTGTGTGTGTGTGTATATATATATATATATATATATATATATATATATATATATATATATATATATATATATAGTGAGCAGGGAGAGGGTTAATTTCCTCCCTGCTAGAAAAAAACACAGGCGAATGCACATTTGTTTGTTTTTATTGTTTAGTTATCACCTGCACCTGGGGATCATTTCAAATTAGGACCAGGTGCAGGGTTTAAATAGTCAGCAGCCAGTATACTCAGGGCTGCTGAGTAGAAGGAGGCAGAAAGTGTACTCTGCTTCCGAGCAGTCAAAGTAAAGTACGTGCTGTGTTAAACCGGTGTGGTTTGTTTGGTGCTGTTTTATGTCAGGTAAACGGCTTAGCCGCCCTGCGTGTTAGTCAGGGATCTGTTAATGTATAGTCAGAGCTCCAAAAAGGAGTTAGGTTTTGTTTGTTTATTTATGATTTGTGTTTATTAAAAAGTGCGCGTTAGCGCTGCAAAAATTCAATTTCCGTGTCTGGGTCTACGTTTTTTAAAAGGGGCAACGAACCTTGAGAGTTGCAGGATCTATCACTATATATATTCTAGTGCTTTTATTTTTTGTCAGATTTCGAGCTTGGTATTAACGATATTTAGCATTAGTTATTGAGAGTATTAGATTCTAAGGTTATACTGGGGTTCCTGTCTGTCTGTACATTTGTCCAATATGGATTTGGTCAGGACCTAAAATCAATGACAAATGATACAGGTGTGTAGAGGGGCTAGCCCTTATAAAAATTGGCCGTGATATTTCTGCATGTTATTTTTGAAGTTTTGCCATTCCCATGGTTATATGCATTTACCATAGTTTGCCATGTTTATTAACATGCTTTACTATACCTCACTATTCTTTACAATGCTTACCTATTCTTAACCATGCATTCACTATACTTTCTTACACTTGTTTTGCTGTGCTTTTACTATGATACATTTAATGCTGATTAGACATGTTGTACTGCACTTACTCTTTAAATGTGTATAACAGTGGTTTCCATAAAAGCTGTCTATATAAGCTTGGACTGTTTAAGTGATGCCATCATTGGCATGTCTCACTCACTGTGAACTAGAGAACCAGAAATTCAACCCCTCCCACATACATACAAAAAAGCAAACAACAAGCATTGCTATTATAGTATTAGATGTGCAGTCACCTTTCTTCCAGCTCTATCACGGTAGTGTCCTTGTAAAGACCACACCCCTGACACTTCTATATGACATGACACCACTGTCTGATAGCGTATTAGCTGAAAATCATATCTAATAAAAGAGAACGAGAACTGCATTTTCCTATTACAAAAATAGCAGTGGAGCATGGCAGCTTTACTGACTATCAACACATGTTGGATGGATTCTATTCCACAGTACATATTTACATTTACATATGGTTATTCCGGGTTACCATCATTTTCCATTGCTTACCCCTATTCTGTTTTTAACCCTAACCCACACCCCGCTCAACCCTAACACATGAGATATGAATGTGCACAGATAACCCATTTCATATTACACTTGTATCTTTCTAGCCCACTATTTAAAATAGGGAATGTTTAAGTCTAGTAAGTAAATGTAGCCAGTCTTTTCTATCAGTGACAGGTTGGAATTTGCATATACTATTAAAACATTGATTTATTGTTTTAGGACGGTCAGTGGGAAGAATATTTTCCGAGTATGTTTAATTCGTTTCCCCCCCCCCAACCCCCCCCCCCCCCCCCCCCACCCCCAGTTCTGTCTTGTGTTTGTTAGTTCCTGTCAGCGCCTCTGCCGTAGTGTTTGAAGTGTATGATTAGAAAGCAAGCTCAGTTCCTATCTCATAGCAACCCACTGCACACTCATCAGCAGTGTGTACAGTGTTATCAGTTCTGAACAGTAATGACAGCCCCTGCTGGTGAGATGGAAATTGAAAGAATGTCCTATAATTAGTAACCTGCTACTCTATATTTAACCAAAACAGGAAGTTAACACTATCAGTGTGTAGATCTACTATAAATATTATGAAGGACCTACACTCCATCTTTTTTGTACAATAGTGCAGCAGTCAAACCTGTTTGTTTTGTTCACAGTATTTTGTTCCTATTTATTTTACCATACAGTAACTGGTAAATTATAATCGTAATAATTGCTCAACTCAGATATCATCTGTTAGTTAATAGCTGAGACTGCAGTGTCATAGTTTAATTGTATGCAGAAGGGAATTAGAGAAACACCTGCAATATGTTGCACACACTTTAAAGTAATTATAGTGCAATGCATTTTCTCCACCATGCACATCCTTTCATTAAACAGTTTTAAAATGTTTTAGAAAGTATGTTTTTTTTTCATTGTAAAACATGATATCTGGTACTACACTAGTTAAGAAACCTGTTTGCAAGCCATGCTTTACAACTGGCTTGCACTTCCTGGGCCATTTCCCATGGAGGGTGAAATTGTCCCCACCCCACCCCAGATAACCAATCACCTGCTTCCCCTGTTAGTGTAGAACCAGATTTCTGTTTTAAAATGAAAAAGTGTGCATTTGAAACCTATGTAATCAATGGAAGTGCATAACGGAGATGTTTTATAAAAAAAGGGCAGAATACCTTCAAGTCATCAAAGTTATTCTTATCTCAAAATCCCACGTATATAAATAGAAACATGGCTGGTGGGTTTGTAACCAAAAAAGCTAAATATATAGTCCGATCACAGGTTAACATTGAGGAAGTCTTATATTTTCAAGGCTGTTTGTATTCGCTGTAAACTACTTATTTTTGGATACTCTTTTTTACATATGATGCATCCAACTCAAAGAACAGCAATCCAGTAACCCAGCAAAGCTTTAACGATATTAACTTATGACTGAAACCAGAGAAAATAAGAACTGTGGGGAAATCTTTCTTCAGTGTAATCCTAGGATATTGTAATGGTATTGGTTGATCTTTGTTGTAAGGATAGCTGTTTACCCAGAAGTTCTGTAAGCTATCATTGTTGACTGTGGTTCATCCTCATGGTATAACATACACTGCAATACAGGCTCTATTGAGTCAGGACTAGCCCTGCCCACACTCTGTGTACCAGGATTCAGTACATGTTTGGATATAACAGTGTCCCAGTTCTTCGGTTACAACTGCCACAGATCTATATATCCCTTCAGTTACCACAGTATTTTTGCATGCTATTTTTGCAGTTTTCCCATGTTTTTCCCACGGTAATACAATGCATTTACCATAGGTTAGCAAGGTTTGCCATGTTTGTTAATATGCTTTAGCATATGTTGCTGTGTTAACAGTATTGTTATTGCAGACTGGACTGTGGGTCACCATTGCTCTTTGTTCCAAACCCCATCAGCATTGATGTAAGAATTGTGTTCTCTTTTTTTACCTTTCAGAAAAGTGTGAAGGAAGGCCTGCTCCTGAAGCAAACCAGCTCGTTCCAGAGATGGAAGAGAAGGTACTTCAAACTGAGGGGGAGGACTCTCTATTATGCCAAGGATTCCAAGGTAATGACTTGCATCAGAACACCAAGGAAATGTGTTAGAAAGAAAAAAAAAAAAGTTTTAACCCTACAATTCCCAATATGGTACAGCAAATAATCCTAAAGTTCGATAGGTACGATTGCTGTAGCTTTGTAGTGAAGGATAATGCCTTGCCTCCAAGTGTTTTGTTCTTTTATTTTGAAACTTTATTTTGGCCCTCATGCCTTGTTTCTTTGTTTTTGTTAATTTTCTTTAAATAAATATGCACTTCAGTGCTTTAAATGCAGCTTTCTATGTTTGAGTCTGTCTCCTGCCGGTAAACAGCCATGCCAGTGACATTACCCTTTCACATGGGTGACATAATTTTTCACATAACATGACTAGGTAGCCCATTCCATACCCCCCACCACTCTCTGTGTGAAGTGTCTGCTCTCTGTCCTAGGTCTGTCTCCACTTAATTCCCAGCCATGTCCTCTAGTCCTGGTTTCTGTACTGTGTTTAAAGTATTGGTTTAGGAAATTAAATGGAATAGGTCATGAGATCTTTTTTTTCTGAAAGGAAAACAATCACCAAACATAATCCTAAAGCAAATAAGAAGCAACTGCAGACTATATTCAAGCTTTAAATTAAATTCCCAAGTTTGTTTTTATTTCTGATTTGGTGCATTTTACCTGTCTGGAAAAAATAATATTTATGTAATGATAATTTACAGTAAACAGCCTTTAGTGTAAATAGTGTCTTTTGTGTTATATTACAAAAAACAAACATATGAAAAGCATTAAAAAAATACAACAAAAAAACATGATGTTTGTTTATAGGTGTGAAACACAAAGTGAAACCTGTGCACAGTGTTTGTTTTCAGCAGTTAGTTTATCTCAGATTCAAGCTAATCAAACTCAAACAGGATATAAACTGTGTGTATCTTGACAGCGAAACAGAGTAGCACGAGGAATAGTTTGTACTGGTGACTCCAGCAAAACAAAGTCCATTTTAGAGAACTGTACTGACAAACCAAGCAGGAAACTATGAAAAAAGAAGTGCTTGGATCTAGAACTGATACAGTTTAACAGCAAGTGTACGGACAGGAATCATTTTAACGATTTCATCTTCCTATTACTGTTTTCAGTCTTTGATATTCGATGAAGTGGATCTGTCGGATGCCAGTGTTGCAGAGACAAGCACAAAGAACATTAACAACAGCTTCACAGTAAGTAACAACTTGAGTACATCGAGAATGAACCATATAGCAGATCATTATATCTTTTAAAATTTAAGTTGACAGCTTTTATTTACTTTCATGCTTTATACTGTAGTGTACATATTTATCAGAACACCTCAAGATGTGCCATTTATAGCCTGTATATACCTATCTGCATGAAAACCTCAGGGTGTGATTTTCAGTTAGTAATCAGTGATATAGAAATAATAGGTGTGAAAATGGTTGACCACTTTGTGCTTAAATTAGACATCATAAAAACAACTTCTAGAAAGTCTCATGCATTTTACCATTGTGGCTATGTGTTCTCTTGCTCTTTAATGAATGTGTGGCCTAGTTAAGTCATTAATTAAATTAGACAATCAGTAATTTGCCTATTCTGACAATTTTCAGAGATTTTCAGTTAAAGTGGTTTGATTTAATATGCAAAACAAAAGCAAAACTACAGAAGCAATATAATGTTTTAATACATGTGCACACAACTGTATATATTTGGATACTCTTCAGTATTAAGGTATTTTGATAAAGGTGTATGATTTGTGATGCAGTAAAACATTGTTAAATATATATTGTCTGCATGGAATTCCATATGTGCAATTCCAGGATAGTGTGCTCAGTGCATAATAAATATCTCTAAATGGGAACTGCAATGTAACTGCATGTAGCTAATGTATTTTGAAGTGGATGATTAATAAAATATTCACCTACTGGCCAGTGTCTTTTGTGACAGAGCTACTTTTAATATGTCCTATATTTTACCTGAGAAATGTGTATTCTTTCAAGCTCACAGTTTATTATTTAAAGGAGATTTGTACAGTATATATTGAATTATAATAGAATTAGTCAAACTCTCTTTGCATACAGTAATGAAAAAAACATTATTCATGAAAAACAAATCTAACAGGAAAGCTACCTAATTTCAGTGCTATGTGATGAATACATTTCCTCCAGTGTTACTATTTGGCTTCATATCCACCCTGTAGCTGTTGACTACATTTTAAAGTAATACATATGGTACGGTATAGACCATCAAACTCACCTCAGACTCAGATTAAAAAACAGGAACAGTACAATTAAGTTCTTCTTTTTATTTGTAGACTTGCCTGCTTCACATTAAAAATAAGCCTTTGGAATAAACCTTAGAGCTATTCTTTTACAGTTTAGCAAAATATAGTTATGTAAGCAGGCTCTTTTGGAGAAGGGTCGATGAGAAGGGCTGTGTGTTTGAAACAGAGCTTATCTCCTTGTAACTCTCTCTCGCTCGCTCGCTCTCTCTCTCTCTCTCAGGTGATTACTCCATTTCGGAAGTTGATCCTCTGTGCAGAAAACAGAAAAGAAATGGAAGACTGGATCAGCACACTGAAATCTGTCCAGAAATGGGAGATTTATGAGGTAGGCACATTTAGACTGTGCTCATAGTGAAACAATGTTGATAATAAAATGTGGGATGGAATAGAGAGGGTTTACCTGTTTGAAGAAAGCTGTGGGTCCACCACTGTTAAGATCCTTATTATGGATGGATGACAAATCAATCCTTGCTAAGGATCTTTCCAAGACATCTTATCCTGTGCATAGATGTTATCCTTTACACAGAACATAAATCAAAAGTTTAAAAGTGTAAAAAACAACTCCTCTTTTTTTAATGGTAGTTCATATTCTTCGTTTTTGTGATTTAAAATTAGTTAATACATAATGCCTCTTATTATACCAGGAATCACTTCAGATAGTTTGAGCTGCTCTGTCCTCTTAACCAAACTGCACGAGTTTCTTTTCAAGACATCTTTTATAACAGAGACACCCTACACATGATGTATTGACAATGAGACCATGCACGAGTCTGTTCTCTAACGCTGAAGCAGAGACATGTTTTCTCTTGCAGGCCAGCCAGTTTAACATGGAGCATTTCTCTGGGATGCATAACTGGTACGCCTGCTCTCACGCGCGCCCCACCTTCTGTAATGTCTGCCGGGAGGTTCTGTCTGGGGTCACCTCGCACGGACTCTCCTGTGAAGGTGCAGTATAGCGGCGTTCATTTTACTGTTTGTTTTTTTTTTTAAACGGCCTATCAGAGCAATATTCACAGACTGGTAGCTTCCCGCGCTATTGCGTTTCATTCATTCGCATCCCTCCGCCTCCCCCAGCTCCACCCTTGTAGCTGCCCTTTGGTCTATTATGGGGCTTCGACCAGCAGGCCAGGTGGTGAACCCTCATACCAAGCAGGTTTCAGTTGTTCATTTCTCTATGTCACATAATCGTCAATAAATTATGAATTATTCAAATTGCTGTGTTGTGGGGGTTTGTCCTGAAACTGTCTGATATGCAGACTTTATATTTCTGGTGTTACAGAAACTCAGAAGGTACCTTTCATTTACCTGTCACATGATATAACTGCCATATTGCAGCTGAGTAACTTTGCAGATGACAAAGACCACATGCCTTGAAATAGTTGCTTCACGTTTGGTACACAGCTGTATTCTATGACTCTATAACTTTGTTATCGTCGTCATATCTCAGAAACCATTTGAAATTTAAACTGCATATAAAAATACAAGAAAATGTACGAACAAGACCATTCAGCCCATCTATGTTCATCTGGTTCCTAGTAGCATATTGATCTTAGAGCTTTGTCAAGTTGGAGCTTAAAGGATCCAAGTGATTCTGTCTCAACAACATGACTAGGCAGCCCATTCCCTACCTTCACCACTCTCTGTGTGAAGTCTTCTTCCCTCTGTTTAAAGTCTAACTCCACTTAATTTCCACTTGTGTCCTCTGGTCCTGGTTTCTGTGCTGCGCTTTAAGTATTGGTTAGGGTTAACTAGGTTTACTCCTTTTAAGAAATCATATACGTGACCTTGAAGGGTGGCAGTGATCTTAAACTTGACTTCTAAACTAATATGGCTGCTATATAGATATATTTTCCATTTGTAGACGATAAACACCACTTACATATTGTCACCTCAAGAAAATGACTAATGCCTCTTTTAACGGATGTGTTTCTAGTGTGCAAGTTTAAAGCCCACAAACGCTGTGCTGTGCGATCCACCAACAACTGCAAATGGACTACACTGGCTTCCATAGGAAATGACATAATCGAAGATGAGGATGGAGTAAGTACACACAAGGTCATTTATGTTTTTCATGGATGACAAAATGATGAAACTACTCATCAAGCGAAATTAAAAGGTCCCTCAATGCTCACCCTTTGGTCGGTGGTGGTTGAGGTCCATCTACAGTATCATCTTCTTGGAACCAACAACAGTGAAACCTTTTTATACAGGCCAGTGCTTATTGTAGTTTTCTTCTATCCAAAATGTTCAAATTTACTGTTTTAGTTCCTAATACTTATTGTTTTAAATCTAAATCAGATGTGCAAACGAATGGAATCCAAGCTTTCAGAGGGTTTAGTCATTTACAGTGTATTGGTGGTTTAACAGTGGTTTGAGACGTTACTGATGGTGGCTTTAATATTGATTACAATTTTTCAGTGCTTATTTTTAGCTATTTTCGAGGGTTTTTTTTTTTTTTTTTTTTTTCAGGGGCTATTGCTTTTATATACCGTTTGAAATTATTGTTTTCGGTCACTTTCCAAAATGCTTGGCCTTTTTTTTCTGTCACTGTATGTATTGTACCTCGACAGTATTTGCACACTTAAGTTGTACCTTCTTTTCTTTGCTGACTTCCTCAACAAAATCCTTCTGGTCACAGGCACATTCTTCTGGGTTTTTTTGCTGTGTCAAGGCATTTTTTTACATTTCGCCATAATTTTTCAATTTTGTTTTAACTGTAATATAGCTTTAAATCCCGCAAACAAGTCTCCGTTCCTAATTGTAATCTTGTTTTAAATCTCGCAGGTGGAGTCTCCAATAGAAATGTAGGAATTTGCTGCTACTCAGTTATGAATTCTCACACCACCAAGAGTGAATTGTGCAGGCACTTGGGGCCTTATAATTAAAGCTTGAACTGTAAAACAGCCATCCCGATCCCACTAAAATGCCCTCCGAGGAGTAATGAATCCCTTTTCAATGAGGAGACTTCTTTCTCCATCCCGGATAATACCTAAATAAAAGACTTCCTCAAGCCTGTAATTGACAAGCGCATCCAGCCAGATTTAGAAACATATCCAAAAAAGGATGTCAGCCGAGTTTGCTATGCAGCATTCCAACAGAGATGCAATCTGCTGGTCTAGCAGGAGTTGTTTCAGCTCATTGTTTCCTGTTTTCATTTAATGCATTTAATAGCATTTTGGGCAAGGCACCAGAAGCAGATGACAAGTGATTCTTCAGGAATATGTACTCTCTTGTCTACCAAATCAATGCCCTGAACTTGTTTGTAATTCATGGCGGCACTCGCAAGACTAGCTGTTTCATCAATAATGTGTTTTTCACAACTAAGGATTTGGTAATAACCAAACCCATTTCACTTGTGGCATAAAACACTGCACAACATAGAGTCCTTAAAGAAACATTTTACCAGAAAATAGAATGAAAGATCAAACACACACTTAAAAGCCAAAGTACTTCACAGTACCATACTGAAATGAGTATACTTTTACAAATTAAAAAAAAAATTACTAATTACTATGAAAAGGGGTGAAAACAATAAGTAAATTACAGTGATCCAACCCTGTGTGTTTCATGGATACTAAAAGCAGCACCACAGGATCACCCTGTGCTATTTGATGCAGTGTCCAGGGATCCTACCCTGTGAGAGTCACTGTGGAAACATCAGAAAGCTTTAAAAGGGGGCAACCTCACCTATCCCCCAAGTGGTTTATTGATTTATTTATTAATAATTCAGCCATTCAAACAGCGAATGCCTTCACTTCTGTTGTTTTGCTGGGTGAGCTGCCCTTGCTGATCGGGGTTTGTGGTCATTTCTGTGCAGGTGTCCATGCCTCACCAGTGGCTCGAAGGGAATCTGCCGGTCAGTGCCAAGTGTGCGGTGTGTGACAAGACGTGTGGGAGTGTGAGGAGGCTGCAGGACTGCCGCTGTCTGTGGTGCAAAGCCATTGTGAGTACTCTAGAACAACCTTCAAATCTAATACATAAGGACAGGGACAGAACAACTGGGGCTGGGCCATGTGTAGCCCATTCTACCATACTCAGAACCTCTGCTCATTACATGTTGTTGCTATCCTTAAATAGAAATGTACAAAAACATGTAATAGATTGTAATCCTGCCCACAGTGGTACCTCCAAATATTGTCAGTTTTCTAACAATGCTGATGTATATGGATGTTTGTTATTAGGGGCAGCACCAACTAGTCTAGCTGAATAGAAAGGAGAGAGATGACCTTAGAAACCAGTAGTTGACTAATCGCAAGTCACGTGATTGTGAAGTAATTGTGAAACATGTGCTATCAGTCGCATAGTGTGCTGCAGTACCCCATACAGAGTTTTCAGATCACGGCTATGCATACACTTAAGGTCACTGTGTGGTTACTGGTTGGGGAAATGCATTATTTTTGTATTTTTATAATATATATACAGCTATGGCCAAAAGTTTTGCATCACCTAGAATTTTAGGATGAGACATCTTTTTTTTTTAAACTGACATGAACATAACTTAGATCTTTTTATTGAACATTGTGTAGTCAAAGAAACTAAGCAGAACTACAAAGCGATAGGTAATACAATATGATAACATAACATTATTCAGCAGGTTTCATTCGACTTTATGAAGCAAACTTTTAGCCATAGCTGTACATGTTATTGCTTGTCGTCACAGTTGAAGATGTGACAAAAACCTGGTACATGTAAGATTTCAATACTTAAATACTTAAAAAGTGTTTACTTCAATCTTTAATTAACTCCTGTAACTGCAGACATGGAAAAAAAAAATACAGCAGCTTCACAGAGGTAAACATAACCTTGATATAGCTTAGCTACTATAAGCAAGTATCGTGAAACTTGAACCAGAAACTGTACGCCCCAAATCTCTCACTTTGTACACAGCTGACATGCTGAATGATATTCACCATCCAAAATAACATTTCCCAACATCTACAACCATTTAGCTTCACCCCTTTAGTACTCACTGTGAATCTATTGATAACAAAAGTGTTACTGGCTTGTTGCTGCAGGTACACAGCGCTTGCAAGGAGCAGTTTGGAAAAAAGTGTTCCCTGGGTCCCTTCCGTGTGTCGATCATCCCTCCCACTGCCCTCAACAGCATCGACTCCGACGGTGAGTTATTGATGATGTCACACCATGTCACCCCAGCCTGCCTTTTTCAATCACAGAGAGAGAGAGAGTGGAGGAAAAGCTTTCGCCTGTAATTGATCTGGTCTTTTTTTTATTACAGAGATGGCCTTTTGCTAGCTCAGCTCCAGAAAGTCATTTCTCATCCCTTACATTATGTTATGAAAACCTCAGTGGCATAGCAAGTACGAGAGGAAGAGGGGGAGGAAGAGGGAGAGAGGGGGAGGGAGAGGGAGAGATTGGATTGTAGAATCCTGATGGATGACCCCCACATGTCAAAGCTGAGCTGGTTTCTTGCATTGGGATAAAGCAGCTTTAACAAGGCACTCGTATGTAACTTTACATACATCTATAGCCTCTGACTTATGAAACTTTAGGTCACACATTTTTACATGTAGAGAGAACTGCTTAGCAAATCATGATAGAACTTGGTTACGGCATTCTTTAGCACAAATTACTGAGGAATCAGAATATGGGGAGGAGCCAGTCTTACCTACATGGTTATACTCGAGCAGTCATTGGATTGAAGTCATGGTGATATTTTTTTTCATATTGCTGGCACTAATTGTGTTATTTACAGTGGTGGCAGAGGGATGTATGTCATGGCTGGAGTAATAATACTTCAGAATGATTTCAAGTCATTTCCTAATGTCAGAAAGCCATCTGATGCATTCAATTTCTCCTAAGTTTGCATGACTAATGAATGGTACAGAATTGCTGGCATTTCATTTAAAATCGAGTGACATCACCCTGGCAAGCTAAGAGGCGCTTTCAAACGTGGCTGTGCCTACTGGCATTAACACAAGTCGATCATCAAATTCCATCAGTGTCATATCCCTATTTATGAGTGTGCAGAATGGTATTCTCGTAGTTAGTTCTCATGAGCAGATAAATTCCCTTTGTTTGACGGAGGAGTTTGTGCTGTGTTTTTTTGTATTGCTTTGTATCAGAAGTGAAGGCAAATGTTTGTTCCTGTTTTTGTGTTTGTTTTGTTAATAAACGTATGCACCAGCACTTAAACTGCAGCTATCTGTCTCTGGGTGTCTTTCCTGCCGGTAACAGCCTGGGCCGTGATGCTACCCTGTCACATGTGGTGTCGGAAGTGATCTGATCTGATCTGCCACAGGGAGAAAAATTGATAAAATAATTGGGCACACTAACAAATAGATTGGATGGTATTTTCATAAACATATCCTATGAGAATGCAGACCATTATGAAAATACAAACATGAAAGGTGGATGATCAAGTACACCCAGAGGGTGAAAGGACATTAGTAATAACTATAGTAGTAATAGTATTAAGTTAAATAAAATAAACACAAGACATCAATAAATCATTCTGCAATGCCGTTTTATTTCCCTGGATGATTCTTACATGCTAGTAACTAGCTGCCATCATTGAGAGCCACAAAGGCAGGATGTGCTAATCTGTCCTTATCTACTCTCAGATAGATGCTTCTGAAATGCCATTGAACAGGTTAGCTGAGGAAGAAAATTCCCCTTCCTTGTGCTTTAGTTCACCCTAGGGCTGAAAGACAGATCTTCAAGCTTAACCTTTTCTCTCTTTGCCACCTAAAGTGTTGTTTTAGAACAAACAGACTAACAGTTTAGGAGTAAGTGCCAGTGCTGCTGTTAAAGTACAATTCAACTACTGGAACAGAATAAATATTGAGGACCCATTTGATGACTTATATTGCAAGTAATTGTATTACTTATTTACATTTTTGTTACATTATTTAATGTATTTAGAACCAACTTATATAACAGGTAATTCCATTCTTACAATTACAAGTATAGTGTGCTAAATGCATGTAGTAAATATTAGTAAATGGTAACTACAGTGTAACAGCATTTAATTCACTCAACTGTATTTCCCCTGTATGTTGGTATTCTTAAGTAGATCAACATCTTCAAATATACTTAAAGTATTTTATTTAGCAGTCTGCACCACACCATGCCCAGAATAATATTAATTTAATACCATTTAATACCATCTTGGGTGAGCTGGGACAATTGTGCTTCATTTTACCCCTTAAAATGAGTTTCAGCAAACCGCCAAGACAGCAGATAAAATTAAGGACACAATTGATGTCCCCAACAGATGTCCACATGTCTTTGTAAAAGACAGTACATTGTTTTCTGCTTTATAACTCGTCTTTGCTTTTCTTGTCAGGTTTCTGGAAGGCCACTTCCCCCTCTTGTTCCAGCCCCCTGCTTGTGTTAGTCAACTCCAAGAGTGGGGACAACCAGGGAGTGAAGTTTCTACGCAAATTCAAGCAGCTACTCAACCCTGCCCAGGTCTTCGACTTGATGAATGGAGGACCCCATCTTGGGTGAGCTGGGAATACAGCGGCTTCTCCTTGTGAAATGTGTTGAAGCTTTGAAAGAGGGGTGATCCACTATGGCTGGAAGGAATGGTTCAACCTGGATAGGAAACCATAGACACACAAGGCCTAGCCAGACAAACAGATGCTTGGTATTTATTTAAACAGCATGCAGTGTATCCTGCATCTAATTACAGTTTGACTTCCTCGTTATTACTGTAAAGTGTAACCAAGTGTTTAAAGATTCAAATGTTTGTTTGTTTTTTGGTTGTCAGCATTTTTTTAAATAGGAAAAGCTACTTTATGTAACTGGATTCCATTTCTTGTACAAAACGGCAACACATACTGTACTGCATATGAAAAACTCTGGCTTGTGAGGCTGGATTTAAAAAATAATAATATAAAAGGGTGGAGATAAGAAAAGGGCATTACATGGTTTTATGATGAATGATCGTTTACACAGAAGGTTTAAACGATGTGTCTATTAAATGTAGATTTACAGCCTTATCAATAGCTAGGGTTTCCCTGTTTTACAGTTTAAGGCTGTTCCAGAAATTTGCTACCTTCCGAATCTTGGTCTGTGGAGGGGATGGAAGTGTGGGCTGGGTGCTGTCTGAACTTGATAAACTAGGACTGCATAAGCAGGTAAGGCAGGGTATAAACCAGAACCTTGCTGTGTGTAGTATAACCGGAACTTAAACTGCCTTGAAAATAACTGTTAGATCACAGTATGTATTACGAATGTAATGATTATAACAGTTCAACCTACTTCAGGGAAAATTATAAATCATAGTCATCTGAATCACAAACATTCGGTTACATCTTATTCTGAATTGTTGTCTCTTGCATGGAAACCAATCAACTGACAAAAAGAAATATTCTACATGGATCATAGTAAAATGGTTATATAAATTGAATGAATGATTCATTTTTAACAAAATGTAAATTCCACACAAAATATTAAACTGCTGTTAGTTTTAGAATTTTATGCAGTGGCTGATAAATGTATGACTAGCTTGTAGCACGAGTGACCTGGGACGTGCCCTCGGTGTGACCCCTGTAACCCCCTTGTGTCTCCTCCCCAGTGCCAACTGGGAGTGTTGCCACTTGGCACAGGAAATGACCTCGCCCGGGTGCTGGGCTGGGGGGGCCTGTGTGATGACGATACCCAGCTGCTGCAGATCCTGGAGAAACTGGAACGTGCCACCACAAAAATGCTGGACAGGTAACTGTCTGTCACTGTACAACACAAGGCTGCACACACTTACCACTGGGTTTATATACAGTGACTAGCCACCACAAGTACTGGGACAATAGTTATTTGTTGCACGCTTGCCATCACTCAGATCCTTTGCTTGCTAAATATCTTGGTATCCCTGAAAAGATAATCTTGTTCTCTCTAAGAATATGCATAACATTTTAATGAGTAGGCTGTAAAGAAACAAGAAGTCTTATTCATAACTTTATTTTGTAGGGACAAGAATGAAACCAAAACAGATACTGTTACATGAAAACAACTTTATACATAGCAGGGAAAAAAGAAACCCTGTATATAACCGCTGACAGAAAACATCAGGTCTATGCACAGGTCTGGAAATAGTATAACAAGAACAGTGAAACAGGTCTGTTTAAACTTTCTGTTATGAACTGTACCAGAGCTTAGAGGTTTGGTGGTATATAAAATAATAATATTGGTGCTATATTCATTCCTGCAGTTCAATGCAAGTGGATGAAATGGAAACCCATTTATCCAGCTGATAATGCTCTTTGTAGTTTAAGAGGCTTTTTTGGATCATATGAAACCAATTTGCCATTACTATCTGAGCTTAGTGGACCGGTGGGATGATGACCAGTGAAGTCATCTTGGCTAATATAAGAATGGGTTTTCCTTCTTTTATCCCTGCGATACAGGTGGAGTATCCTGACATACGAGGTGCCATCAAAGCAGCCCCCTCCAGCCATTAAACAGGAGGAGAATGGAGACTCTGCTCTGCAGGTACGCGGAGCACCCAACTAGAGGATCCAATTCAATGAGTGGACCTGCCCACTCAAAACAAAGAGCTTGGGACAGTACCAGAGGGGTTGCTGGGTTTGTGGTCAGGGGATACCAGAAAGGACAGCGCTGCTGACCTAACGAGAAAGCACTTATAGATTGTGGATGAGTGATAGCAAGGCTTTGGCCAAAGAGAACAAGGGGTGGGTTAGCGTTTATGACGGATGGTGATGTATTGAGCTTCATTATTATCAATGGGAATTTGGATTATGCTTAAAGAGATGCTGTGTTATTTGTAGCTCAGGGAGGACTGTGGAAGTTTGGGACAGGACACTGGGGTGACAGTGGGTTGATATTTTTTTTCTGTTAATAACTTCAAGTTCATGGTTCTAACATAGTGGAGGTCCATGGATGTAATGAGTAAGTTCTAAGACCTACCGTGTACATCCAGTGATCCTTTTATAGTTATTAGTTAATAGTTATAGTTATTTTGTTGTAACTCATAATACAGTTCTCCCCGCTTATACGGCTGTAGTCACTAACCATAGTTATAAGCTTGTGCAATTTGTGTTCTGCCTTATAATGAGAATACTAGTGCTAGTGTGTCATTATGGGGCAAATGGGAGCCATGACTGTATAGCCTTACAACCCGTTTCACTGTATAAAGGACTGGCTTATAATGAGGGAGCACAGTGGAGTTTAAGAAATTGTTTCAGCAGTAAACACAGGCCTTCAGTATAATGTTTTTTTCAGGAATGCAGTTCTGTTGTGTACTAGCTCTACCAATCCTCTTATTGGTTTCGCTTCAGGTTCAGCTGACCCAGTACTCTGATTCTGTTGCTTTCCACCTGGCTAAGATTCTGGATTCCGACAAACACGCGAATGTCATTTCATCAGCCAAGTAAGATTTCTGTCATTCACTGCCTTCACAGTCAAGCAGATACTGGATGATACTAGGCAGACCATTATGTTGATTTGAATGCTGTTTTGTCATTCTCATATGGATTTCCATGTAATATCCCTGTAATCAATGCAGTGCTGATGTAGAACCTAATGGATACCATGTATTTCTAAATTTGCTTTAGTAACAAATGCACAGTTAACAAGAAATGTACGTAATACGCACTGATATATTTGCAGTTCTAAACCAGTATGCACGTACATAGGGGGGCTATTTTAATGATCTGACAATGGCAGACCTTAATACCCCAATATGTGGCTGAGATTCTTTTAAATATGCTGTTAATAATAACCCTGAAGGGTTTGCCTTGTCAGCGATGTATACTCCTGCTGATTCCTGGTTTGTTGGCGCTCCTGCCCCCCAGGTTCCTTTGTGGCACAGTCAATGAATTTGTTGCTGAGGTGGGGAAGGCTTATGAACGGGCCACGGAGAACAAAGAAGAGGCTGATACAATGGCCAAAAAGGCAAGTACCACCAGGTCCATCCAAGCACCTGTAGACTGTAGTGGCTTATGTACTGAATCCACATGCAGTACACTTGTTAAGAATGTTGATAAAAGGGGTCTAATTTGCTTTAATTGTTTAAATGTGACATAAGAACATTTACAAACGAGTGGAGGCCATTCGGCCCACCTAAGTCCATTTCCAAGTAGCTGATTGATCTCAAAGGTTGGGTCTGAAAGGATTCAAGTGATTCTTCCTCAACAATGAGGTAACCCACTCCATACCCTCACCACCCTGTGTGTAAAGAAAGTGTCTCTCTGCCCAAAGTCTATCTCCACTTAATTTCCAACTGGGTCCTGGTTTCTAGATTTACTAAATATGAATTCAATAGGACATGTAATTACTCCATTATGCCAGGGTGAATTGCATCAGAATTAACTAGCCACTCTGGGGGTTCCTGCCAAAACAGTTGAGAAATGTGAAAGCCTGTGCCCTGTCTCTAGCACTAAATATTAATTTATTTATTGAAGAAAGAAGTTAAAAATGCAGTCACTAGTGCTGTAAGGGCAAGTGAGGTTAATGTATAGTGATCCTTAAGATACAATTGAGTATCACTGATTTAGCACATTGCTAACCCGCGGCTGTTACAAATAGCAGCTGGGCTAAAGATAGGTTTTTGGCATTTGATACAGTTTTAGCATTCCATAATTCCACAATGATCATGTTAAGTGGTGCTTTCAAAAAGAATAAAGATAGCGGCACCATAATGTAAATACAAGTAAGAGGTGGACTCAGTCCAGAAATGCAGCATCACTGTTATAAAAGTTTTCTGACTGTGTGCCACGTCTGGATCTCCAGTATCTGGGAGTTGAACAGAGCCATTTACAAGGGCAGCTGTGTGTTTGGTTTGAATCCCTTCTATGAAGGGCCCCAGAGAAGCCATCCTGTAACCACTCTGGTGTGTCCCTGTGCAGTGCACATTGCTGAACGAGAAGCTGGACTCCCTAGTGAAAACCCTGAGTGAGGAGGCGGACGCAGTGCTCGTGCCCTCTGGCTCCCCTGTGATGTCCTCCAAAGAGACCAGACAGGGGGGGAAAAAGGAGGAAGACACCCTGCCCAGGATCTTCAGATCCAAGGACCAGCTCATGCTGAGAGCCAATAGCCTGAAGAAAGCCCTGAGGCAAATCATTGAACAGGCAGAGAAGGGTGAGTCTTATATACTGTATGAAGAAACAAACAGGTACAGGTACAAGCACTAGTGCTTCAAGCACTTGAAGTGCTAACTGTTTTATGGTGATTTTCACATTTATTAAAAACATTTCATAATTTGTAATATCTTGCTTCATTGTTAACTACTGTAATTGAATACTGTACAGTGTGTGACAATTTAAAACACAGTAGTAAACTAGCTTGACAGTTTGCGCTTGTAAAGAATTGTGCTTTTAGATCTGTTAATAGCCAGGGGTGGGTTTTGGGGGTGTTTGCATCAGTTATTAATCTGGAATTGTGCGTTTCAATCCTCCACCATTATGAATGCCTACATACAATCTCAGATCAATCCAACAAGCCATCCACAAGTCACAAGGATCACAAGCTATCTTACAGTAGAAACACCCAACGATCAAGACAACGTATGAAATAAGAATGGACAATGCCCAACAGTTCTCACACATCAGTAAAATGATGACTGTGAACACTAATCAAGTCTACTTTGTCATTGAAAATGTGTGTAATTATTTAAAAAGAGACTGCTTTTACACAGAACGTTTAACCGTTGAATCTATGAAACAGGTACAGTACATCCTTATACAGGTATACATGCAGGGTAGCTGCAGTACACTCAAATCAAAATTGAAGCAACCAGATCCGTCAGTTATTTAAATAACGTCTTGCTGCCGTCCCACAAACAGTTGACCTGCAGCCTCTTCATGCTCTGACCTTGTGTTCTCTCTCAGTGGTCGATGAACAGAACAGACACACTCAGGTCTACCGGATATCTTCCTCTTCCTCGATGTCGTTGAAGAAAGACAGCAGCGAGGAGTTCAAAGAAAAAGAAGCCGATGCTCTGCGTGAGTGCCCTGTCCTATTTTCTGCCTAAACCCTAAATGAAATGTCTGGCAGACATGTCTGTTAGATAGTCTTGCCTAGCTTGCAACACAGAGGTTTTTTATTTTTATTTTATTTCAAGTTTACCAGGCAATTATTATTCTTGAGAACTGATTTTTAGGAAGGATCGCGGCAAAGGGTAGCATTCTAAAACAAAATTTAGAAGTGCGACTTAAAAAAAAAAACACAATTTACAAATCCCCTTTAGTCCAGTAATTGCATTTTAAAAGTGCCGTTTAAAAGTCAAACAAGTTATCAACATAAATCAGATGCAGCTTTTACATATTCCAGAATGCCTGACAGGGGTACCGTTTTAAACAAACAAAGGAATTCGTTATGTCAGAGACTGTCCATTTAGTCAAAAGTGTGTGCTATATAGCTTCTCTTTTATTTCTCAATCACCATTAACAGTGAACATGATTTTAAACAGTCTGAAAGCAAAGGAGAAAGTATCAATGAGCTAATATTGTCTTAATCAAGCCAGCTTCGTTTTGTTTCTCCTCCACAGGTCAAGGGACAATGAGCTCAACCACATCCTCAATCTTCTTGGAGAAGTCAGACAGCTTCAGCTCTGTTCATTTCACTGAGGATCCCAACTCCATGTAAGTCTCAAGCTGATGGAGCACAAAGTAACTTTTTCAGGAACAGCAAAGTTCCAAGCTGCAAAGTGGCTTCATGTTCCCTCAGCTTTAGAACGTGCATTCCTAAAGAGATGCAATAGCTGTGTTCTTATAGATGTATTGCACAGGTAATGTTAGGTCACCAGAAAGCAGTTTTTTTTCAGGACTAACTGTACAGAAAGATTCCTTAGGATAACTAATGAAATATTCTTATTCTGAAAAACTGAGAAATAAATACAAACGGTAGATTTGTCATAAGCTGTCTTTCCTAGGCTTGTATGCAGGTCCTCTGTATTGAAAGAAATCTAAGAAACAAAACAAGTACACCTTCAGGGATAATGTCAGTAACATACAGAATTACTAACTGACCTCTGAATCTGTTCCCAGACAATGCACTGAGAAGTGTGTCATGAACAACTACTTTGGGATTGGACTGGATGCCAAAATCTCTTTGGAGTTCAACAACAAACGGGATGAGCACCCAAAGAAATGCAGGTATGGATTGACCCCGTGTTCCAGTTCTTCATTTTTCCTGGTGTGGGATTCCCTGCTAAATGGTTTCTTCCTACTCTCTGTTTTCCAAATGCGGATATTGGCAAACGAACACAAATAAGTAAACTTTGATCTACATTTTGACGTAGATGAGGATATTTTAATAAAGGAGTTTAGAAAACACGGGTCTAAAGACTGCAGTTCTCTACATCCAGCTCGCCTGTCAGAAGGGATAAGCTCCATTCTGCTTACTACATACTGCCTTGCAAAAATAGATTACTGTACGCTACCTTCAAATGCGCTAGGGTAGCCACAGTATATTATTATCAACATCTTATTTTTAGCTAATCGTTTTTACAAACATTTGTAACAAATAAGGGCTTCTTTATTATCGCTGCACCCCATGACAAGTATTGCATGCCATGGGGTTGTATCACCTATCCTGAGTTTAATATTAACATTATTGTCCCTCTTTTTGTCACCACAGCAGTCGTACGAAGAACATGATGTGGTACGGAGTGCTGGGGACCAAGGAGCTGCTTCAGAAAACATACAAGAACCTAGAGCAGCGAGTGCAGCTTGAGGTACAGCAATCTCACCAGAGCCCAGAAACAGCGCTGAGGGGGAGGGGTAGTGTGGGGATGCAGAAGCAAACTATTCCAGCTGAAATGAAAGGGTGGATTTGATCAACCTATGTATACCCTGTTGGGGAAAGCCAAAGCTGCAGCCACCTGCATTGCATCAGCCACTACTATTTATAGGTGATTCTGGAATAACCACATGTAGGTGGTTGATGCAGTCCAGGGTGACCCACCCCCCCCCCCCCCCCCCCCCCCCCCCCCCCCCCCCCCCCGCCCCACTCCCAGTGCTGTAAAATGCAGGGTATAGGTTAATCAAATCAATCCCTTACTCAGTGCCTTCATCAGTGACGTTTTTTTACTTGACTTTGTTTCTTATAGGTTTTATCTATGTCCTTAATTTGAAAAACCAGAGCTGCATTACACCATCTGCATCTTATTTACACCCAGTGTACAAACTACTGCTGTGGCCACAGCACAGGTTGCAAGAATAAGGGCTTCAGTTTAAACCATAAAAGAGAGTGCAGTTGTTGTATTGCTCATAATAAAGTTGTTTTTGAATGACGTGTGTCAAAGTCTATATGTTAGACCACCAAATGAATGACACCTCCAAAGGTTAAAAGCCTGCCGTGGTAACTGTTTTCAGACTACAGTGATTAGCAACAAATATTAAAAACAACCGCAAGAGGAACATGCACTTCCCTGACATGTCTAAGTATAACCCTGAGGTTTGGGTACTGTTTATTTTTAGTAACTTTGCTAGTTGTTTTTCACGAAAGCTTTGAAGATGTTTGTCTGTTGTGTGGTGCTGTGCCAGCCCTCTCTGCTGTGGTGCTCATGCTTTGGGTGTGCTTGTGTTGCAGTGCGACGGTGTGCCCATGTCCTTGCCCAGTCTACAGGGGCTGGCAGTGCTCAACATTCCCAGCTATGCCGGGGGAATCAACTTCTGGGGAGGGACCAAAGAGGACAACGTGAGTCATTGTGCATTAGCTTTCAGAATGGTCTGATCCACTGTGAGGTTCAGGTGTGACTTATACTACAGTGGCCTTATACTAGATAAGCCTCTTTAGTACAACAACAACTTATTTGAGGTTGACTAGTCGACCACAACTTCCCCATCTGAAACCCCACACGTCACAATTAATTTCCATTTTAGTTCAAACAATACAGTTCAAATGTTTACATTGTTACATCCCTACTGATACACACATTAAACACACAAACACCTTGCTGTGTTGCTGCTGCTTTGAATGTGTGATTTAGATGGCTACCAGTTTCTGAGGTTGACTGCCACTTTTCTAGCTGACTATTACGTGCCACCCCTGTTATAAAGGTCTGTTACATACCCTAGTAAAACATAAACAACCTAAAGATAGTAGACATTGCAGAGTATAGTCAAGCTTGGTAATAATGCCATCAAGTGTTTTGCCCTGCATTATGGGTACTAACCCCTGTTAAGAGACAAGATAATGGCCGATGAGCTTGTTTAAAAACAAAGAAAGGCACAGTTCACCATGAGCACTCGAGGAGTAGTAGTTAACCCAAGACTGAGGAATAACCCACAAGCAAGGGACGAGTGGGTATGTAGCTATCCTCATGAGCGAAATACTCATATTCCATGTTGCTGGAGTATTCTGTTTATATTCAAAAAAAAAAGTTTAACCCAAAATTAAAAGAGCTGAATTCAGAGTATTACTTTTACTTAGATAAAGCTCCACAGCCGCTCAGCATGGTGAAACAGCCATTCTCTTGTTGGAGTTGAATGAAGATAGATTTCAAAAAAGTTTGGGTTAAAAAAAAAAAACAATATTTACTCTGTAGCCTTGAGTACGGAAAGATTTTCAATGCCCTGTTCACTAAAGACCCCCCCCTTCCTCACCCCCCACAGTTTTTTGGTGCGCCCTCGTTTGATGATAAGAAGCTGGAAGTGGTGGCTGTGTTTGGGAGTATGCAGATGGCGATGTCCAGGGTTATAAAGCTGCAGCATCACAGAATAGCTCAGGTAAGAACGTGTGAAAGAACGTGGAACTCAAGGAACTGCCGTTTTGTGAGAAGTAGAACAGATCCATAGTTGTAATTTATAACACAGCATGTTGGGCCAGATTCTCAAAGATATATATATAGATACTTCAAATCATCATTAACACCATTTTAAGAAACAAAAAACAACAATAAACAACTCACATTTAATTTAGTGTCTTGTAAGACGTTAATTGTTTATTAGTTTACGAATTAGGAATTATTGGAAATAAAGTAGCACTAATAATTGCAAGTAACTGCTTTTGAGAATCTAGCCCGTCATCTTGTAATGTTCACAAAGGGTAATTTGAACAAATAAGCTGGCAGTTCAGTCTGTATTTAACCCTTAGTATCTCTTCTGAACTGAAATGGCTGTACAAAATCCTCCTGGTCTGGTGCTTGAATGTTTCTTTGTAACCTTAGTTTGTGTGAAGACTGGGTGGAAGGCCGAGCCCTGGTTGAAGGAGTTCTCAAAGACTAACCTGAATTTGAGCCTGTATAGCACATCTCGTTTAGATGCAGTTTTTGAACTGTTTTATACATTAGCTTGTTTTGTATTGCTAGGATGGCTCTGGAACAATATATGTAAAAAAAAAAAAAAGTATATTTTTGATATAAGAACATCACAGTTAATGGGTTTATGGGTTTGACTACAGGGTTAATCGGTAGTCTTTTTAGCAATGGTCAAAATGCGACAATTGATATGGTGTTAAACAAGCAATCTGTTTAATGAGTGCAAAATATACTGAAGCAGTATCATATTCAGAAGTAACTTAAGGTGGCATTTAAATGACCTCTGATACCGAAGGGCTGTTTTGTTCCTGAATAAGCCTGTAAGAGTAGTTTAGTTAAATCTTATCTCTAATTATTATAAATAGCGAGTCATCAGTTTAGCAATTAAGTTTCTTCTTCATGAAGTATTTCCAGTGATTGATGCCTGTTGGATCCTGATTCTCCTTGGATATAGAGCGGTTTGATGATTTTGAATTCTCTGTACTGTCTGTAAACCACACAGCTGTCTGAAATAATAAAAAAAAATAAAGGTTATTAATCTTAATGTCTTTCCTACGCACTTTTATGAAAAACTTTTAGCCATGACTCCTTGTTTACCTTTGACTGTCATTCATCTAAGTCAGTTGGGGTGTAACCCTATTTGAGCTGCTACAACCCCAAGGCTATTACTGTACCTTTTGAGTTTAGTCAGGTAACAATATGGCTGAGCACATGCAACCTAATACTGTATTTACATAGATGACCTTGAGTACTGTCTGAACTATGTTATTTGTAATGAATATTGGCTAGGTATTCAGTCCATCTCTCCTGCACAAGCTTGTGAACACATATGTAAACCTGGGTATATTACTACAAGTTCAATTGTAAGTTCATTCAAGTAACATTTTCGTTTTTATTTACTTTCCCCTTTACCTTTATGATGCTATTCTGAGTGATTCTTATTGCAGTTACTCACACACTGTTTTTTCAGAAGTCTGTGTCAAGTCTATGTAATATATAGACACCAAACACAAATACTAGTGCATGCACGCATGCTCAATGCTACAGTAGGTTAAAAACTTGTATAAAATGAAAAGGATAATGTGCAATCCAAAAGGTCTAGGTGGCTGTGAGTCTAGGATAGTTCAAGTGTTCACCAGGTAGACAGAGAGCCATGTGCAGAAGGGTCTACATTTGAATCCTAATGATCCTTCACTGCGCTCCTACACAAACAGCAGTAAATTAGCATGGTCACCTCAAGGATGCAAAGGCAGATCTGAAGGGGTGTTTTGCTCAGCGCTCGTGTGTGTGCTTGGTTTGCAGTGTCGGTCAGTAAAGATCACCATCCTGGGAGATGAGGGGGTGCCCGTGCAGGTGGACGGAGAAGCCTGGGTCCAGCCCCCCGGAATCCTCAAGATAGTGCACAAGAACCGAGCCCAGATGTTAACCAGGGACCGGGTAGGACTAAGGAGCTCTGATCCATTGTACTCCACTACTGTCTACTGTGCCTCAGTCTGGATATAGCTGAAGAAAGTCCGGTAGACAAGCATCTCCACTGGTCCTCAAAGCAAATCTACCATTAGCAATACTGACCTAATGAGAAATATACAAATGTGCTGTAATAGGCATATGTTTGTTGAATTTCTCGCCATCAACATGTAAATAATACAGGGGTAGTGCACTGTGACAGATACTCTTATTTGCCGATATAAAACAAATCTAAAGTAATAGTGTAAGCAAATAGGTTATTCTACTTAAACTGTTTAAGCACATAATGCATAGTACCACCTGGAGGGCAAATGTTGCAACTGTAGTTGGTCTAAATCAGATATTCTGCCTCAAACATGGCGCTTTTTTTTTATTATAGTTTTTAAAGTTTCAAAGTGAAATAAAAAATCATAACTGGTTGCACATTCCTGTTTGTAAATTGAATTTGGTAGCTTACAAATGGTTCACATTTCTATATCTCAATGTTTCCAAATCAGATTTTTACGATTTGTTTTTTAAAGATGTATAACGAATCTAATACTAATTGTTGTCTTCCCTGTTTCCAGGCGTTTGAGAGCACTCTGAAATCATGGGAAGACAAGCGCAAGTGTGATAACTACCGGGATTCACGGCCACGCCTCAACTCACAGCAGTCTATGGAGTACCTCACTGAGGAGGAGTATTCACAGCTGCAGCAGTTCGGACAGGCCGGGGACACGCTCATCAACAAGTGAGCATAACACCCAGCCTGCACTCCACAGCATTGGGAGGAAGTCATACACAAATAGCAATGTACCGTACAGTCGCTCCTGTTGCACTCCTCCCTGATACTGCGTCCCATGCATTCCTTTCCCAGCAGAGTGCGCCAGAGAGCTTTCACATATTGGCTGCACTTCTGCGTGGCTTAGCTTGGAATAGAGCAACGACTGTTTTAATAGTCTAATAGTTTGCAGTAGTTGAGGTAACCGATCTACAATTGTTTAGCTTTGTAATTACTTTGCAAATCATGTGACACGTGACGAGTCAACGTTTGCCTGTCACTCGTCGACACTATTCCGTTCTGTACAAGATCATTTTTTCAGCGGTATAGCATTTTTTATACGTTCTTTATTTTGTAATACTATAGGCTGTCACAAACTTTAAATTGCCCAGTGATTAAAAACTATTTATTTTCCCTAGAATCCGCGAAGCAGCAAAGACCCAAAAGGCGATTGAGCAGGAACTGGCCCACCCAGTCAATGCCAGCGCTCTCATACTGAATGAATCCTTCTCAAACAAGGCCAGTACTCCAGAGGTAAGGGGGCACCAAACTCCTTCCACTTGTATACCAAACCCTGCCCTCCAGAGATGGAGAGTTTGGAAAGTTTGTCATTTATCCAGGAAGTTAAGTCATTTTATAAACAGAGCCAACCCAGAATGTTAGGGCCTCCATACAGAAAGTGCAGAAAGTGTTCCATAAACTGTGAAATGAAAATAGCAGTTTGTAAAATCCTACACTACATGTATTGTGAGTAAGCAGATTGTGGGGGTTGACTTTATTCAAGATTAGAACGTGACTCAGAGCTCCAGACCAGACCAGATTGAAATTCTAATCTCATCTGGTTTATTAATGTTGTAAAGGAGTGACTGAGTGCTTCCTTTAGGGTCATGACGTGTACATTGTAAGATGCAGCAGTGTATGAGTCATATCCTCATTCTTAACAGGTTTTACCGTAAATGTGTGTTTGATCTTTTCCAAGTACTGTAGCACGTGTACTCGAGTTATCTGATGAAGTCAGAAGGTTAGTGGGATTGTAGCCAACATAACTTTTACAGCTAGTGTACGTACCTCTGTTATATAAGTCTCGAATGTCCAGTTTAAAAAAACGCATGTTATAGTTAACTTGTAATCTTTTTTATTTTAAAACATGACATATGGTACTGCTTTAGGTTAAAGAAATCTCTCTTGGGAAGCTGTGCGTTCAGTTTGTGTTGCACCTGGAGGTTGAAATTGTCTCCAGCCCTTCAATGGCTTCTTTCCTGCCATTAACCAATCAGCTGCTTCCCCAATTGACTGACTTGCTTTCATCCAGTAACATACTTTGACCCAGAAGCCACCGCTGAGTTGAAGTGACCTAGAAGTACAAGTGAAGCAGATAAAGCATAGTAACTGAGAGCTTCCTTTAACCAAAAGCAGTACCAGATGTCATGTTTTAAAATGAAAGTATATGTGTGCTATAACATGTGTTTCTTTCAAAACTGTATATTGGAGACCTGTGCAGATAATGGAAGTGAGAAACAGGTACGATTCAGGAAGTTATTGCTTTAGCTAAAATTACTTTAAACAAGCATAGAACTGTCAAACGTACTTGTTCAAGAATGTATAACTTATCAAGTACTAACCCTATTGGCTTCAGTTGATGCTTTATACGTCTACGGATATGTATTCAATTAACTTTTGTACAACCATTTAGTGTCAATGCAATTCAAAAGAAGTGCCTTAGATTATATGGCTTGCTGTAGGTAAAGTGGTCAAATTGCAGCTAGGCCACTGAGTTTGAAGTAGAACAAATTAAGCTATTAGATACTAGGAAATAGGCAGCGATAAAACAGCTTGCAGTTGCCTGATTGCCTTACCATTTGTGAACACAGTTTTAAAACATGCAGCATTTCCTAGCCGTGGTGTGGAAGAGGTGCTAAAGCACATTGATTTTCTTGCAGTATCTCAGTCGGAATGCAGCAGTGGATATTGTGAACTCTGTCAAGGTTCTACAGCTGGAAACAAAGATGCTGCTGGAAGGGAAGCTATTGGTGAGTGCAACACAGGACAACATATGCATGTAGCTGAGCAGGGAAATCCACTGTATTATATGTACATCTGTGCTTGCTGGGAGCCTGCCTTTATAAGAGTTCACTATAGTACAGTTTGCATGGTCCTTTTGCAGTTTTCCCAGTCTATTCATTCCTATGGCTGCATTAAGCATTTACTACAGTTAACCTCTGTTGCTGTGCTATGCTTTATCACTGTGCTATGGTTTTTCTACAGTACATTTTTATAAAGGAGAATATAACTGTGCCTATATACTAATTTGTACTATAAATCTAGGTGTTCTGCAAACATAAACTTACAGATTAATAATATGTTTGGCCCCTGGACTCTCACGCTATCCCAGTAGGCAACATTCCAAACAAACATGGATTGGGTCTCCTGGTTTGAGAGTAGAAGCTGGCCATTGTGCGATCAGTTCTTTTCTCTTTATATGTCATCACTGGCTCATGTTTGTTGTATTGCAGCAGCTGGAATCTCCCCAGGAAGAAGGGCTGCACTCTGCACTGAATAACCTCAGCAACGAGCTGCAGAAAGTAGCAGAGATCCACTGGATCACACATATCATCAACTGCACTGAAGAGGTCAGTCAGGGGAACCTCCTTATTAAGAAACTGCTTTCAGTCTTCCATTGAAGAGTTGACTTCCATGATCAGAACAAGTATCCTTCTCTTTTTATTTAAAATTCAATATTTTTGCCAAATCACAGCATACATTAAATACCAGAGACAAAGGTATATATTTTTCGATTTTGGTAAGTTTGCCTGAAACAATCACGATGCATTGTCTGGTTTTGAAAATCACGCTTAAAAAAAACTCTACTTGAAGGGGATAATCAGGTTCTGTTTTATTTTTTATATATATTATATATATATATATATATATATATATATATATATATATATATATATATATTATATATAGATATATATAGATAACGTATCATGGTTAATGCATAGCAAAGTGTGGTAAAGCATTGTGAAAGCACAGATCTATGCTTTAGGTTATGCTTCGGCACTGTTCATAAAATGCTCTGTGAATGACCTTCGGAGAATACTGTTTCAAAACCTTTGGAAACAGTGCCACCTAGTGGTGAGAAATTTTAGTTTTAAGTTAGAATGTTTGCAACTTTAAGAAATACAGTTCCTCCTGTTTCTAGTAAAATATATAATAGACAGAATGTCTTATTTAAGCAGATAACATTAGACTATTAGAATGATGAGTGGTGTTTACTGTATCTGAAAAACAATTTCTTAAGGGTAGATATTGAACTATTCCAGTTTTAACTGTGGTATATAAGGACGTGGTGTTATTTTGAACAGATACTGTGGCCAAATAATTGATGTGATAGGGTTTAGAACTAAGAAGTGAGTGTTCACCATCCAAGGAAGTTTCCATTGATATACATGAAAAAGCAAGTTACACAAAGTAATTACAGTATCTAAAATTATAACACTGATTGGGGAGGGGGGGGGGGGGGGGGGGGGGGGGGGGGGGAATGCTCCTCCTAGAAGCACAGAAGATTCCCAAAACCAAAAAGGTTGAGAGAAGAGTCCTTTACTCTCAACTACATGTGGACAATAGTTGTTCATGGTTAGGATTTTGAACTAAACCTTGTGGTCTTCTAAGGTCAAAAAATAGTATGTGTCAGTTTCTTAAAACCATCTCCATATTCACAGTCTTGAGTCTTGTGGATTTCTGGCCCTATATTGATTTGATTTAGAAAGAGCCCATAAGGGTGAATGAGCGAGCTTACTTCTGTTGTCTCACAGCAGGAGTTCAGTGTATGTTCCTCCTTTCCATCACTCAGGAGGGCCCCAGGAGCAGTAGCAAGAGCAGCATGAAGGTGAAGATCATGCCTAAAGCCAAGAGGGAACGAGAGAAGCTGCAGAAGCAGAGATCCAACAGCTCACTGCCCGGTAAGAGAACTGGAACCAGGGAGCATTTTCACTGACACAGCACAGCAACGCATTAGCAACACTTTCATGTGTCACAACTTAAAGCTAATATGATTTTTAACAGACTTATGAACAGAAAAAGTTACATTCGGCCAAAGTTAAAATCAACTAAAACCACCTTTATCTGAAAGTGAAGAAGGCAATAGATTCATGGTTTGTATATACAATTTAATTTAAAAAGTATCCAAAAACACATTATTATCTTTACTCATTTGCTGCTGCTGCTTCTTCCTGTTGCAATTAATTCTTTTTTTTTTTTTTTTTTTAAACACAGCTCCAATTTTACTCCCCACAGATCGTATCAGACAACAGCTCTATTTAGCAGCATTCTCGTGAACATGAGTGAGTTGCAGGACCTCGGCTACAGGGACATAGTGAAGAAGAACATCCTTTAAAAACACACAGGGGAGACATTAAGAAAGACTTCGAGTCTAAGCATTTATACAGGGTGTGGCAAAGTGGCTGCTGATAATGAACAGGTGCAGAGGTGATGGTCTGCAGGAATAATCACAGGCAGACAATTGTAATCCAGTTTAGAAAAAGGACACTATTTGTAAATCAAATAATAAGCTCCGGTAACAGCAATGTGTAAGACATGGAGAAGAGTAACAGGGATTGCAGCCCTAAATAATAAAAACAAATTATCTGCCCCACAATAATACTCGCCACGGTCACCCGTCCTGGTGCATGCAGTAGCGCTCATGGTGGGTGATAACAATTTATTATTTCTCGTGACAGTTTTAGTGCAGATGATCCAATTTTGTGCTGGCCCAAGGAGACAGCTCCAGATTCATGTTTAGCTGCCTAGTGATAGACAAACACAGGCAGTTACTTTAAACAGACACGTGGGTGATAACAATTTATCAACCAGCCTAGGCACAAGTTGCACTAAACCACTTTTCTAGACTCCAGGTCCTACACGTCATCGTGATTTTGTCCTAAGAGGTGTATCTAAACCCTTACACTTAACACAGGATTCTACGTTTTGAGAAGAAGAGCTCCAAGATCAAAACTCTTCTCTAAGAGGTGCTTTTTGTGACATGACACATCAGACTACTTTGGTACTTTTTAAATAACCTATAGACCTACCTTACAGCAGGCTCATCCGGGGGGGGGGGGGGCGGCACATTAATTAATAATGAAATAATCCCCTGTTTCGGAGGTCACATCCTATATCCTTTCAATGAAAAAGACAGGACAGTCTAACTGTGCCTTCATTCCTTCCAGGGTATTCATACACTGATTTCATTTGTTTGGTTTTCATGTTATAGTAACCAGGAAACCAATTATTTTAGTGTGTTGTTTTTTAATTATTGAGGTCACTGGTTGTTCAAACTGTAGATAAAGGATAGAAAGGAAATCAGGTTTTAAATTGCTTATGAGAGGATCAGCCATAATAAAACTCCCATTTTTCCAGTTACAAAAATATATATCCACAGGGTAAAAAGTAAGACATTTTTTGAGGCTACCAGTGGTTTAGAAAGGTTTGTAGTTAAATACATTTAGAGAAGTCACCCTTATAAAAGTTTCCCATAATAAAAAGTGTCAAAGCATAGGCAAGCAAAGTCCAGAGTGGTACAGTAAAGCATATTAAAACACATGGCAAACCATGGGAAACTATGCTAAATGCATGGGAAATGCAAAACTGCAAAAATCTGTAATGCACATTTACTGTAGTAAACTTTTATAAAGGACTTTGAAAATGGTGGGATGAATATAAACTGTGGATATTTTTTAACCTAGAGTGTTTAACAGTTTTGTGGAAAATGAATCACAGCACACCAGCTCTCTTTTTCATGCTCCTCAAACAGCACTGTCTATCAGTAACATGTGGAAAAACCCTACAGCCATGCAGAACACTGTGTCTACATCTATGATAAACTCATTACTGTAGTTTTAATTACAAAAAAGATGCACTGGAGTACATAAAAAAAAATATTGTCATTGTAGCCCAGCCTCATGAATAATAGCAGAGGGCTTCCTGTCTCCTGTTGAAGAATTGCACATACCTGTAAACTACACACATGCCATCATAGAGGCAAAAGATAAGAAGCGGACATGGTCCAAGAAATCCTCTACACACTTTCTACAAATCTATATTTACCCAGGGCAGGCATATAGTTGCTTTGAGGTATTTTCACACATGTTGTGGCTTAGTCACAGTAGATTATTTCGGTATTATAAAAAACACAGACCGCCCAGAGAGGGCACCTTGAAGCCCATATCACATGGTCTTCAATGGAGCCACACAAAAAGATGTTGCTGTGAGTGCTTTTAATTCTAGTGGCTTCAGACCTCTGAGGGAGCTTGTACTGTTGCAAGCCCCATCACAGAAAGCTGTGCCCTGTTTCGTCTGCTCTGGACCGCTCCTCTTTGTGTCTCTCTTAGTCTGTGTCTTTGCCTGTTGATTCTTGGTTTGTATGTGTGACAATAGCAACTAGTCTCCGGGTTCAATGACAAATTAGAAATCAAACAACTAGATAGTTTCAGCAACTTTATTTTTTTTCAGCAATCATAACAACACCACAGTCACGGTGCTCTTTTCTCTTACGGCATTACTCACGGAATATTGAGGAAAACTTTTGTATTCATCAGCAACAAAAACTAGTGCTGTATAAAATCATGAAAAATAGTCAGACAAATGTATCCTCATAAGAGGGCTTTACTGTTTTGGGCTTGGTCATGTAATGGCACGATGCAGGACTTACCAGATGGTAAAGCCCTCTTTGGGTTCTGTTGATTTAAATAAACGTAGGGTACAAATACTTTTGTCTGTGACTGTATTTAGTTTGTTTTTGAGGTTCTGGTAAACTGGAAATATTCAGTGCGCTATTTCTGACAGTCCTTTGATCCAATATTTAAATTAGAATCATCTGGATTTAGAACTTGAATGCATCTGTTCTGTTTAACCAAATCTTCAACCTATCCACACGTTACCTATTGCATATGTATCCTGTGAAATCTACATTTTAGACATTCAAGAGGCAGATGGGGGAACATATATTCAGCTAAGCAGAAGAACATTTTGGCAAGTGCCTTCGTCAGTTTGGACATTTTCAGTGAACTTCCCTCCTCCCTTCTTACTTAAAGATCACCTCTAAGAAGCCAAACTGATCATAATTTTTAGAGTGACAGAGAAGTGAACCTGGGTTCTTCTATTCTTGCGTACAGCACTGGGACCCAGGTATTATACTTCATATTTCTGCATGTGCTAGATACCATGTGGATGGGGTGAAATCTTTGTAAGAAATGGAAGTAAATTAAGAAAATGTAAATCACCTTAATGTTTGGAGGATCAGATAAGACAGATTTGGAGGCCCAATGTCAAGTACAGCTAATATCAAAACCAGCAGGGTCTGTTTTACCTCATCGCACTACAGCAGACCCTACTCAGGATTGGGGGAAAAAATACAAGGTGAAATAATTGGGCACTTAAAATTTAAGTGTGCCAAGTTTTTCTCATTGAGAGATTACTCTTACGTGAACATTAACACTCTTGTGCTGTTTCTGAATATGGCTCTGTTCTGTTTTTCATATTGTTTTTAATAAGCCTTTTTCCATTTATGCATTATGTACATTTAGAAAAAATTTACATCACTGTATTGGGGCCAGTTTGTAGGAGATCATTAGGGTGGGTGGTTCGCCATTTGGTTCTTAATAATATACAAATATTTACATATTTTGTTTCTTATTTTTAGGATCTTGGGATTAAAAAAAGTGGGTCATATGAGGCGGATTCTCCAGGGAATTAAAGAAATGAGCAGCCACTTCTGACGAGGGACAGCGGTGCCACATTTGCTTCAAGACCCCTCTGCTACAGGGCCCGTCTTCTGGGAGGGCTGATGTTGCGTGCAGAAGCCTGCCCATTTCTTTGTCCTGGGAGGAAGATGGCAAAACAAGGGCATGGTCACACATTTTTCTTTGCAAGCATGTAGTCTCATAACCATACAAAGAAGTTTGGGTGGAACTAGGCCAAAGGGCTTCCAGCGCCTCTGATTCCTGTCAGGCCCTGCAGCGAGGACTCCTTGAAACCCTCCGTTAGGGTCTAACAACATGACAAAAGCCACAAACCTGACAGAGTCTGTCACTTTCAGCGACTTTCAGGAATCCCAAGGTCAAAATATCTGGGCTTTTGTTTCTTCTCCATGGAGGGATACTGTATAAGCACCTTGAAGAATGTATGTGCCGCTGCTGCTGTTTTTGACTGTCTGCTTTGGAACTTGTGTGGAGTTACAGTAATGTTAGTGCTGCTGCTGCCCTGGTGCACCAGTGTCTTGTGTCTCCTGCATGGCTTCCCCTAGTGATGCAATCTTAGTGACCTGCCAGATTTTTGCTCGTAGTGTAGATTGTGGCCCTATTGTAATTCTGTTCAAAGCTTAAGCTGAATGCAGGACCTTGATATTAAACCTGAGCCTCACTGACAATGGTACTAGGCACCAGTATTGATATTTTGATATATCAATATCGATAATAATTTCCGTATCCCGATATCGTGGGATTTAAAACAAAAATTCACATACGCTAATACTAGAAATACAAACACAAGTTTGTTATATTAAGATAAAAAAAAAATAAAAAAAACTATACATACCAATCACTGTCAGTGTCGAAGGCAAACACCACAGACAACAGCAAGTAAACAGAGGAATGGAACACTTTATTTAAAAAAAAAGAAGTAACTTCTTTTATTTTAAGTAAAAGAAGTAGCTTGTAAAAAGTAATACAAGCTCACTGTAGAGCAGCCATTTATCCAACTCCTGACGCAGTCCCATGTTTCTATATGTAAAATACCCAGTAGATGGTGCTCCTTTTTAGGTATACGGTTAACACACACACACACAAAAGTATTATTTAACCATGTTATCCCATTGGCATTTAGGTACCAAACGCTATCTGCATGCTGGATTAAGGTCACCCATTTGCCATTATTTTGAGATATGCGCACACACAAAGGTTCTTTGCATATTGTCTGTGTGATTACTTACTTACGCTATTATTAATGTATTTTTAAAATACGAACTTTCGGTATTATAAATGAGATGTAATTTTAGAACATCAAAACAATGCAAAATTTATCATGACACCATACTTAATACTTTTGTGTGTCAGCATTTATACGCAGAGCAACTGAAGATTCAGTTACTTCCAGATTGGCAATGCGCAGTGAAGTATAGAAATATTTAGGTTTTGAGGTGGCTAATGATGGAATAGTAAAACAATATAACAATATCTTGTTGTTCTCCATGGATATTGTGAAGCAAAGCACCACTAAGTTAAAGTAAGTTATTGCTTTTCATATGTAAATATGTTATCGATATCTATATAGTTTTCATATGGCTGCTCACCACTAATAATAGCGTTATTGTTTTGGACGTATCCCTTGGAAAATCAGTTTACCTGGGTTCACAGTATATCACTGTCTTTGGTATAGACTTAATTGTTCACCACCAATCATTAATATCCAGTAAACTACATCCCTTACCCTCATCTCCAGCAAATAAGACCACACCTGCAAGCCTCAACTGAATGTTACTGTAGTCCTTCTATCGACTAATCAGTCGTATATTACACAAATTAAGTCTTGATAAACAATATTATATTAAAATATTGCAAAAATATATGAAAATGAGATATTTACCTCAATATTACAGTATGCAATACTGTGTTTACAATCAAGCCTTAATTGCCAACATCTTCATATGCAACAGATCAGGTGTTTGGCACAAGGAAATTAGGGTCTAGTTTGATATGGTAGTTTTTCTCCATACAAAAATACTTGGCAATTACAGGGCTTATATCAGTTTGTTTGCCCTGGAACACTTTGCAGTCACAATAAAAGACAATGCAGAAAATCGAATAAATGTATTTATCCACCGCCAATGAAGATTGATTATAACATTGTTTGGTACTGTCCTTCATAGCTGATTCAACCAGTAAAAACGCTGACTGAAATTCAATCAGCTAAACGCTTCCATCTATAGCCAGACCATGCGCTTGTTTTCCTCAGCAGCTCCTGGTGTTAGGAGGTCTAATATTCCCCACAGTCATTTAAGAGAATGAGCTTTCTTGCGTTTTGCAAGTTGGTGGGTTTGCTGAAGTTGCAAACGAGGACAGTTGTAAAATTAAATAAAATAAAATAAACATCAAATTGTAATAAGAATATTAAAACCGCAAAGGAATGTATTAAGAGCATATATAATATAGAATATATTACAAGCCAGCACAATCCCATGAGGTTTGTAATACAGCTAGGTAACACAGGATATAAAAACAAGCTGCTACAAAACATGGTATTTGGAAGTGCTGCAGGAAAACATAACATTTACTAAACACATTATATAAAAAAGGTGACTGATGACCAATAAAATGACAGCAAAATCAGAAAATCATACTATTAAAGTATACAAGAACTGTGTAGTCTCTGTGATTCCTGAACAGATGGATTTTTTTTTTTTGTGTTTCTGTGTGTGCCTTGGGTGGGTTATATTAGGTAGTGTATTTAAAAATAGCCCAAGACACTGTAGCTTAATTTGGCTTAATTGTAATTGTGTTTGTTTATTTTATTAATATGAGATATAATGTCTCCGAGCCAAAAAGCAATGAAATGTGTACAGTGCACTGATGACTTCTATTTAAATGATCTGCTGTTGCTGTTTCAATATTCATGATCTTATTTATTTTTGTAAATGGTCTCATTGAATTCCATTGTGGATATACCTCCAAGATGGCACATTTATTGTACTTGATCGTTTACATGTCTACCAACATTTTTGCTGAAGAGTTGATGGATTGAGGAAAAGCAAGTATTAAAGTTGTACTGGTACTGGACAGTTTCTATTGTGTTTGATTGACTGAGCCAGCTTTCTATGTGCAAGTGTATGATTAGGGGTTCCTCAGTGTATCGCCTGATAAAAGCAAGGCCACTTGGTGTGCAGTGTGAGTCACACAGGCAGGAGAATGCAGGTCAGGGTCACCCACCTTGCAATTTTTTTTTTTTTTTTTTATATTTAGTCTCCCAATTTGTTATGTCCAATTATTTTTTTAGGCTCAGCCAATTGTGTGCCAGCCCCTGGGAGCTCCCATACACAGTTGGCTGTGGAATAGCATGGACTTGAACCGGCAACATCCAGGCTACAGGGCGTGCCTTTACTGGAAATGCCACTCGGGAGCCTCTGTACTTTCTTTCCTCATAATGTCCTTAGGTCTTATTTAATTCTTATGGTCGTACATGGACACAATTTCAGAGTGGATCATTTGCTTTGTTGGTCTGAATCCTTGACAGTCAAAATTCCATCCAGAATGTCTGAGAAAAAATGTGTTCTAATTTTTGCAGTATTTGTGCAGCAAAGCAAACATATTAATGGCAAACTTGGCAAATGCAGGAAAACATGGCTGCCCATTAGGTGTAGACAAGGGCACAATTTTGTGCCAGTCTTCAGATCCCAGATCCCATCTAAGAACCATCAAGTCAGTCACTTGGTATTGCATATATTCCATTTCTAGGCTATCCAGCATATTTCTATTAACAATCTGGTAAAAGGATTAAAGTAGGACGATGTCTCCCGATCGCCCTGTGCTTTGGCTACTTGGTTGAAGAATGCCTACCAATTTCAGCACAGTACTGTTAAATTGGCATTCTTTTTTTTTTTTTTTTAAATACTTTTCACTGCCATCACCGAAGGGGTAGGGTTATGTCATTCGAGCTGATTGGGTAAGCGACAAGCTTACCAAAATCACAGAAAAGTTTTATTACTTATGGAAAGTGTTCAAACGTGACTGTAAATTTACATTTGGCATCCTGGCTGGGCAAAGTCGCCGGTCTTCACTGGGGATTCCAGAGGGAGCATCACACTGGCACCGACACTCCCACACGTTAGAGGCAAAACCAGCAGGGACTGTTTCTCCCGGCCACACTACAGCAAATCCTACTGAGCTTAACTGTGCACCTGTAAGGGTGGCCTTTGTCATCCAGTGTAGTCTTTGTAGATTTCATATCTTTATACAGCTGGTCCCTTTATTCTAACATGAGTGTTTTTGGACATCTTCCCAAAACCAAAGAACTGTACCTGACCAGCAACACAAGGGGAGGAAACAGTAAACATCAGCAGAACAAACTCAGATACCTTATTTAATATGGAAGCTTGTTTATATTTTTTTCACAAAATGTCATCTTTATAAAATAAACATTATAAAATACATTTGATTATAAAACAAACCCATCAAATATTTTTACTAACAGTGTCTCTGGCTGAGGACAAGACATTATAACTACTTATCGTCATTGTAATTGGTGAACTCAGTTGGACAGTCAACAGTATAATACTGCTGCCAATTTACTCGATACAGTCAGAGAGAAGGAAACATTTAGTGCACACAAACTCCATTCACCAACACAAAACGTTCACAAAACCTACTCCACTGACCCAGAATAGCAGACCATTAATAGTCACAGTTTTGCATGAAATGACTTGACTTGACTTTCACTATAGCAACCAGGGAACTAAAAGTAATAAAACAGTACTGTGGAAAGACTAATATTACCAGAATAAAATGCAAGCACATGGCAAATTCTTGTTGAAAAACAGGCTTCTGCCTGTTAAAAGCTTGGCTATTTAGAATCATTAACAGCTTAATTATTTTTCTTAAGCATTGATGAAGCATTCCTCATAACAAATCCCAGTTAGAATGCATCTGGTATTAAAACTAGTACCAACCTGATGTTCTTACTAGAACATGCATTAGTACTGCACAGTAAGCATGATCCTAGCAACAACAGTTTGAGTCACAACAGCCAGATACTGTATTTTCACATAAAAAAAAAGCTTACACAATTACAACTGCATTTTTTTTAGAACATCAATTAACAGTACATACCATATAAATAGTTACAAATTATATAAATTTACATTCCTTGCATAATATACATATTTTTTATTTTTTTCTTGCTGCTATGGCAACTTCTCCACGTACCCGCTTAATATTTCTTGCAGTTTCAGCATGTCAAGGGGCTTCAGTTTTGCCACTTCGAAAAACACCCTGCAGGAAACAAACCCCAAACACGCAGCATAAACACAGGGTTCACCATGGAGGGGAAGGGGCACAGTCTGCGTTAAAACAGGATTTCTTGGGTACCAATAGGGATACAGGGGGCTACATTTTGAAGTCTGTTGTGTCCACGCACTGAAAATGAACATGTCAATTCTACGACATCACTTCCCATTGCTGTTGCTGAATAGTTGCACACATCTCTTGCGCTCAGTTTGTTTGGCCAGTCAGTAATTTATATATCGTGGCTCTCAAAAGTATTTCACGCCATTGGACTTTTCCACATTTTATTTACAACATAGAATTAAAATGGATTTAATTAGGAGTTTTTGCCACTGATCAACACAAAAAAAGTCCTTAATGTCAAAGTGAAAAATAAAATCTACAAATTGTTCTAAATTAATTACAAATCAAAACAGAAAATAATTGATTGCATAAGTCTTCACCCCCTTGAGTCAATATTTGGTAAAGGCACTTTTGGCAGCAATTACAGCCATGAGTCTATTTGGATAAGTCTCTACGAGCTTTACACATCTGGACACTGCAATTTTTGCCCATTCTTCTTTGCAAAATTGCTCAAGCTCCATCAAGTTGGATGGGGACCTTTGACTGGGCCACTCCAGGACACTGACTGTTTTGTTTTTAAGCCACTCCAGTGTGGCTTTGGCTGTATGTCTGGGGTCATTGTCCTGCTGGAAGATGAATCTTCCCCCAGATCCCAGGTCTCTTGCAGACTTCAGCAGGTTTTCCTCCAGGATTTCTATGTACTTTGCTGCATCCATTTTGCCCTCTATCTTCAAGCGCTTTCCAGGCCCTGACGCAGAGATGCATCCCCATAGCATGATGCTGCCCCCACCATGCTTCATGGTAGAGATGGTGTTCTCAGGATGATGTTTGGTGTTAGGCTTGTGCCAAACATAGCGCTTAGCGTTGAGGCCAGAAAGCTCTATTTTTAATAGAATCTTCTTCCACTTGGTCTCAGTCTCCCACATGCCTTCTGGCAAACTGTAGCTGAGATTTGATTTGAGTTTTTTTCAACAATGGCTTTCTTTTTTCCACTCTCCCATAAAGGCCAGTTTTCTGAAGCACCTGGGCTATTGTTGCGGTAAGCACAGTGTCTCCCAGCTCAGCTGTAGAAGACTAACTCCTTCAGAGTTGCCATAGGCCTCTTGGTGGCCTCCCTGAGTATGCCCTTCTCGCCCGGATACTCAGTTTTTGAGGACGGCCTGTTCTAGACAGATTCACAGTTGTGCCATATTCTCTCCATTTCTTAATAATGGACTTTACTGTGCTCCGGGGGATATTCGATGCCTTGGAAATGTTCTTATATCCTACCCCTGATTGGTGCTTTTGAAGAACCTTATTCTGGATTTGCTTTGAATGTTCCTTCGTCTTCATGATGTAGTTTTTGTTAGGAAATGTACTAACCAACTGTGGGACCTCCCAGAGACAGGTGTATTTAACCTGAAATCATGTGAAACACCTTAATTGCACACAGGTGGACTCCATTCAACTAATTATGTGACTTCTAAAGACAACTGGTTGCACCAGAGCTTATTTAGGTGTGTCATAGCAAAGGGGGTGAATACTTATGCAATCAATTATTTTCTGTTTTATATTTGTAATTAATTTAGAACAATTTGTAGATGTTATTTTTCACTTTGACATTATGGACTTTTTTTGTGTTGATCAGTGGCAAAAACTCCTAATTAAATCCATTTTGATTTCATGTTGTAACACAATAAAATGTGGAAAAGTCCAAGGGGGGGGGGGGGGGGGGGGTGTGTGTGTGTGTGTGAATACTTTTGAGAGTCACTGTGTGTGTGTGTGTGTGTGTGTGTGTGTAATTATATATATATATAACTTCACAGTTTAGTTGTGTTGCACTTCTAGTCATAACAAAAATCAACTGCACTGCTTTGGAGCCAGCATCAGGTTTACATAAAACAACATAAAAAATAAGTGATCAGTAGCTTACTTGTGAGAGTATTTGTTTCTGACAGCCTTCAACTTGTCGTCTGGGAAGGTGATGAGGAAGTTTAACCTCTTGACCAGGCCCACCAGCTCTTCAGCAGTGTATCCTGTGTAATACTGCAGTGTGGGGGTCTGAAACAGAGGCAAGAAGCACAGTCAGCCAGCCATTTCACTGAACTATGAGTGTATCTCAACCCAGGGAAGTCCAATTGTGTTATGCTACATAAATTCTTAATTTAAAAAAAATGTAAAAATGACAAAAAAAAAAACACGATTGTGTGCTTTCTAAACAATCCTTAGTATGGAGGGGTTCACACCACTCAAATACCATACGTTTTAACGCTTTTTTTTTTAGGCCCAGACTGCAGCAGCAGACTCACCCAGCCTCCAAGCCCCTTCATGGACACCGCGAGGAGCAGGCAGGCAGCAGCAAGATGGGATGCTCTCTCAGAAACAAAGTCCAGCTCTTGCAGGGTCAACTCACAGATATAGCGGGCCAGGGTCAGCGTCTCCATGGAGGCCCGAGCACACTGGAGAGATAACAAAACCCAGAGACGATATAATTAACCACAAAATGAAAAGGATTTACAAAAGCTGGGCAACATCGTTTCTTAACATGTTTACAGACAGACCTGAATTAGCTTCAGGTGCAACAGTATGCAAAATAAGAATACATTCATACCACATTTGTTCCTTACTGTACTTCACATTCCATTACACAGAGCATACAACTCAGTAATCCACAAATAAGGCACCCTAACTGAACAAACTGACAATAATTCAAGGTCAAGGTGAGGCCAAGAACAAGCTTTCAGCTGTACCTGCAAAATGTCTTCCCATTCACCCCTACAAAAAGGGAACCATGCAAACCAGAAGGCTTGCAGCTATAATGCATTCACCAAGGATGTGACAGACTAGTTCAGCACAGTCAGCACTTGTTTGTCCGACCCCTCCTGTCCCAGGAGCCACTGGCCGATAAATTAGAGGCTCTTTTACTTAAAAAGCCCGCTAGACCAAGGTGCTGAACCAAAAAGTTAATAATCTAATTCCATTATACCAGAAATAAATCATGCAAGTTTTGTATAAAAATGTAATTTCCAAACATTGCATTTAAATAACATGCATACAGTTTATACTGCAATTTAACCTACAATACTGGAAAACAACATTCACAGTACAGGTCTGTCCAGTGCTGTATTTAAATGGTATTTCAAACAGTGAAACACATTTAAACAAAAAACAGCAAACTTTCAGCTTGCAACACAAACCTACATGATTCAAAAACATAATGTGTGAATGCACTTAAGAAATGAGAAACACTCTGGATGGCACTTGTTTTTACTTTATCAAATGCAATATCAACAACACTGTAACTTAACTTTGTTCCGGTTGCTACAAATGGCTTCTTAACAGGTAAAACCAGCAAAACAAACAGAACTATAAGTAGGCTAATTCCACAGTTCAGTAGTTATTAACTTGTGCAATCATTCCTGCAGCTTCTTGTTTTTAAAACCCAGGAGTATCTTGGGCAGGATGTACCAGAGTTAACCCTTTGCGGTCCTATGTTGGACCAACATTTGCTCCAGCATTACATTTTTTCCTTTCTGGTCCGATTTGCCCTTTCTGACCCTGCCCGCCATCATCAAAAAAGGTGTCACACACAGGTCCCTAGTCGGAAAAAGTTGAGAAAACCTTTCAATGGCCGAGAGAGGCCGATAGGCGCCGAAAAAAAAGGGGAGGCGTATCTGAGCAATAGGCATAGTCCCTTCACCACAAACATAACACGGATATAAACAAACAAGACAGCTGCTTCCGCATCCAGTGCTCAAAGAAAATCGCTGGCATTTGCCAAGCTTTTTGAGATGTTCTAGTAATAAAATAATGACTTGGATCGCATTATTGAGCAGTTTGGCAACAAATCAAGTGACCAGGAGATGATTTATCAGTATGCACTACTATGAAGAGATGATATGTGATGAATACAGCGAACAAGGAGTGTGGAAGGGCTGGAGATGCAGTACTGAGTGTCATTTTGATGTGCTGTGCCTTTAAACCTGTTTTACTGTGAATAAAATGACTTTTAAAACAGCGCCTGTGAAAATAAATTAGACCGGACGCGACTGACAGGCACCAAAATAATAACAAGGAAACGCAGAAAACGTGACACAGTTAAATGTTGTATGTTATAATAGAATCAATCTGTTACAGCGCTAACCAACAGCTTAAATGAAAGTGATTAATGAGAGCTAGATAAGAGTGCTGAAGAAGCTAAAGAATTGGAAGGGCTTAACTGACCAACCAAGAGTCCAGCAGTGCGTTCCTACCTTGGCATATCTCCTCAGGAAGCGGTACGCTATGGGAATGCTGATATCAAAGTGAAGCGTTTTCAGAATGTTCATTTCCATGGCGATTAGCTCCTCCCTTTTGTACGCATCGTCACAGATGTACATGAAGTCATCCACACAGGGCGGGCAGCGCTCCTGCAAGACAGAAACAGCCCAGCAATGAATTTACTGACAGACTATCAAATATGGAATGGATATTGATATAGCAACTTAACATTCATTGAACAACCGCTGGGACAGGTCTGAACCTGCACTGCAATATTTGTTTCAAAAGTTTTTGTCCTAAATTACTTACAAAAATGACACTTGGTGTTCGATCTTCTTCCTGACTTGGGTAAAGGTAAAGGGAGCGGAATACCCTGGACAAAAAGGCATGACACTTTATTCCCATGGGTAGGTGGAAGTCGGCCGACCTGAAAAGGGACTGAGCTACTGTACCCGAACGGGAAACAGTGTGGCATCTGCGGATTGGAGAGGCTGATGCGCTCGTTAACCAAGGGGTCATGAGTGAGGGTATAAAATAGGGGCGTAGCAAAGTAATCTGTTCCTTGGTAAATGATTAGTGTTAACCCACAAGGAGTTGCCGTTTTGTGAACCATGAGTTTTGTCTTGTGCGTGTTAGTGTTTTGTTAACTGTTTGTTTTTTAATAGATTACTAGCAGCACGATCCGGAGCTGTAGTGAAAGCCAGCATAAACCCGGACAACGCTTTCACCCCTGCATTTCACGGAGAACTGTAATACACCACAAGCACGTATTCACTGTCACTAAGAACGGTGTTTGTGTTTTGTGTTAAACTGGACTTTTGTTTGTGGGCAAAACCTGTGGGATTTTTACAAACATAAGTGATACACGCCGCTGTATTCACTTCCATCATTTGTTATTTATGGACATTGTTAATAAACCAATAAACACCCTTGCACCTGGAAATCATTGTCTGTTTTGTATTCACTCAGCACTGCACACATCTGTAATCACTTACCACTTTGCCACAATTATTTAAACTGTTCCTGTTTTGAATAAGTGTGCTTCTGAAGTGGTAAGCATTTCTTATATACAGTATTTTTATGATTTGGACCAAGCCATCAATAGTAAATGCCTTTAAAATGCCACAAACAAACATAAAACTAATAAATACAATTCTGTACTTGGAAACTTAACGTACAAAATATAGAAAAAAAAACTGTACTGTAATGCAGTAATCAAATGTAGTGCTGGGAACTTATGTATAAACACAGAGACGCTCATTGTAAGATATAAAATTACAACACTGGGCTAAAAATGAATCTTTACGGCCAAATTAATAATTTTAGAAGCAGTACATTTACATCTCTCCCAACACCCCTGCAACTCTATTCTGCAAGTGGTGGCCTATAGTTTATGAAAGACACCTTTTTTGCTCCCTGAAGACAGAACACATAATAAAATGACAATACTGTATCAGGTAATAAACAAGATACTAGAAAGATTGCAGTTATCAAATACAGCACAACTTCATGAAAACTACAAACAATTTTAGAAGTGTTGCACTTTTTCTACATCCCCCTCAGCTCTCCCGCAAATGCTGCTGTTATGGCAAATTCTGTGCTCGCTTCCTCACTTTTCTTTGCCTGCTTTTTCTTCATTTGAGCATCTCGCCATCAAGCTCCCCTCTCCCATGTGCCTTACCCTTGCTGTTATCTACCGTCCACCTAGGAGCAACTCTGCTTTTATTGCAGTTTTCAGAATTCCTCTCCCTCATCTGCACTTCTGCTGACAAAATCCTTCTACTAGGTGACTTCATGTTGACTTCATGTTGACTTTCCTTCCTCCCCCTAGTGACCGACTTCAACACGCTTCTGAACTCTCTCAATCTGTCAAAGTCCCCACTCGCAGCCGAGGACACACCCTGGATCTGCTCATCACCAGGGGCCTTACATAGATGTATGCATTTCTTAATCATTGCTAATATTAATATCGGGTCACTTCATCTGCCAACACAGCCTCATGTTTCACTCCTATGCTGACGACACCCAACTCTACTTAAAACTCAGTCCTGGAAGCTCCTCTGCCATGGTTTGGCTCTTGGCTTGCATTCAAGACAGAGGCCTGGATGTCTTCCAATTTTCTTCAACTGAGCAACAACAAATCTGAACTCCTCCTAGTAGGATCTAAAACTCAACTTATGAATCTCAATATAACTGCCCTGAACCTCAGAAACTGTCTGCTGCTGCCTTCCTCCACAGTATGAAGCCTTGTTGTACTTCTTGACTGCAACCTCTTCTTTGATGCCCACATCTCCTCCATGGTCAAATCTTCCATTTACTATCTTCGAAACATCTCCAAAGTCCGTCCCTACCTTTCCCTCCCAGATGCAGAGATACTTTGTCATGCATTTGTCTCCTCTTGACTACTGCAACCCCGGATGGTCTCTCGGCACGCACCATAAACTGACTGCAACTAGTTCAGAATGCTGCTGCTGCCAGGATCTTACCAGATGTAAAAATGTGATCACATCACCCCCAGTCTTGCTCAGCTGCACTGTCTACCTGTAAAGTTCAGGATTATTTTCAAAACTCTTATGATCACGTACAATGCCCTTCATCACACAGGTCCCGAGTACCTCCTCAACCTGCTGACCCGCTATGTCTCTGCCCACAAACAGAGGTCCTCCGACTCTGGCCTGCTTTTTATCCCCAAGGAAAAGTGCGCCACACTTGGACAATGCTCATTTAGCTTCATGGCTCCAACTCTTTGGAACTCTCTCCCAGCTTTGGTGCGTGATGCTCCCACCGTCACTCGCTTTAAATCAACTCTCAAGACCCGCCTGTTCTCTCTGGCTTTCCATGTTCTTTAAGCCTGATATCTGCTATTAGTTGCTGCTACTATTTCACATATGTTACTACCATGTATTATGCACTTTCCACTATATTTAATGTATTATGCTACTACCATGTATTAAGCACTCTCCATTATATTTAATGTATTATGCATTTTCCACTATATTTAATGTAATGCTTTTTAATTTTTAACAGTATAGCACATATTATACATTTCTCTGTATATAAATATATAAAGTATTATGGATTTTCTTCTTGTTACTGCATCTTGTAAAGCACTTTGTGATGGTGGTCCACTATGAAATGCGCTATGTAAAATAAAGACTGATTGATCGATTGAAATCTCAACCTATTCTGTCAGCGAGCAGGAGCCGTGACCGATTTAAAATAAAAAAATAAAAATAGAGATTTGTTATAACCCTTGAAATGTACCGCATGTACTTTGAAGGATTACTTCTGTTCTCAGAGACAAACAAGTTGTTGGTATCGTGAAGTATAATCATGTGTAAGGGTATCCTACACTCTTCAGAGTAATGTGATCTGTTCACTTTAAACATGCCCAGGTGCACCCCTGACACGGATCAAGGGTTAACCAGACAGCAGGAAGTCTCTTACCTCAAATTTGGAGGAAATGAGCATCGCGGAGGAGCCGATCAGCTGTAGGGTCTCTCTCATGCACACCGTTTCTGCCAAAAAGTGATCCACCAGCTTCACAGCAAGGTACAGGGTCTCATGATTCAATTCAAAATTCTCCTGGAAAAAATTATATTTCACAGGGGACAAAGAGAGATAGGTCAGGAGAGGAATCAGAAATAAAGGTGTTATGAAACTTTATACTTTATTTTTGGATTTTGGTCAGTAATTTATTTTTATTTTATTTATTTATTTTTTTAAATATAACAAATCTATTTTATACCTAACAACTTGTTAGCATTACAGGTGAAAAACAGTGCTTGACTGAGCCTTGCTCACCTAACGCTATAAAAACCAGCTGCACCCAAATGTTCAAGTCAACTGTACTGGAGTTCCCTATGACGGCACTAACACATTCACTGATGCACAGTCCTTCAAGTAAAAACACAGAAGAAAGCAAGATCACCTGAACTTCTATCATCCAGTCCACCAAGATGGCTCTCATCTCCTTGTTCAGGTCAGACTGCTTCTCCATGTAATTTGGAATGACAAATTTCTCCTGTTGAAAACACACACACAGATTAATTACAACACAGAACACCTTGTCAATCCAACATATCTAGAGCTATGCTTTCAGGAACAGTACAGCTTGCTTTAATATGGAGTACAGGGGTAGCCTTAAAAACAAAGATGACTACATGTTGTCATCAATATGACCAAGGCATGAAAAGCAGTTCACCTCTCTTTTCTTGAGATAATCAAATATATCTTTGGCATATTCTGCACTCAAACAGGGATCCTCAAGGTTTTCTTTATCAACGTCATCAATTGCAGGAATCTGCAGGGAGAAAGTCAGATTGATAAAAGACATCCTGTTAAAACCTGTGTCAAGGAAAATTGCTAGTTTAATTTAGGATTACACTACACCAGAATAATTTTACAGAGCCATTTACAAATGTCTAAACATGCAGTACGTCACAATGAAAAAATAAATCTGGTCACTAACTATTTATAACATAACAAAAGAACTCCTGGACATTCTGCCACCTGAATGATGTAAAAGTTGCGTTAATCACAGCATGAATACAAGCACTTTTAGTGACACCAGCAGGTTAAGTGACTTTCAGGTGTACACATTTATGAGAAGGTCTATGTGAAATCAGTTTTATACATCTGCTGGTTTCTCTTCAGAGAGCACGTTGGTATTTTTTTCTTCTGATTTTTGGACATCCTTCTTCTGCTCCAGCTCAGCAGGGGGGATCTCCTTAGTTGGGATTTTATCCTCTGACCTGAAACAGCAACAGGTTATTGAACCAGCAGCAGCAGCTAGCGAGATAGGACTACCAGCAACCTGTAGTTTTGCAGATCAAGGGTACATCAAAATATTCTGGCACAAGAAATACTTAAATGTTTTAATGAAACTGGGGTCTAGTTCTTCCAGTAGAATATTGCCTAGCCGCTGGTTCTTTCCCTTGTATGAACCCCCTACAGTACTTGATGTACCCTACTCAGTACCTCTTCTGCTCAGGACTAAAAAAAAAAATCACTTGGTGATGAATGAACTTGTCATGACATTTCGGGAAAGGATGAGATCTTTTTTTTTTTACACATTTTGAATATTCGAACGAGCTACTAAAATATGTACATATAAGGTGGAAGTCATTTATTATTTTGTTCAAAATAAAAAAAAAAAAGAAGAAAACACTTTTTTTGTTTTTGTTTCATTACTTTTTTTTATTTTTTTGCATTATCAATATAATGGCATGGATTTTTTTTCAGTTTTTTTTTGGAGTTTTTTTCTTTTTTTTTGGTTTTTTAGATTTTTTTCTGATCTGTATTGTGGTGACATCGGTACTTGTTCTTGTGTCTTCTGTAATCAAGGTTTTGCAAGCTTGTTTTGTTTCTGCTTTGGCTGCACTGCTCTTTTTTTTCTTATTTTGCTTTTTTATTTTTTTATTATTTGTTTAAATTTTTTTTTTTTGTTTTTTTTTTTCTTTATTCCCATGTTTTGTATCCAGCTCTTCCTCTGACCTGAAACAGCAACAGGTTATTGAACCAGCAGCAGCAGCTAGCGAGATAGGACTACCAGCAACCTGTAGTTTTGCAGATCAAGGGTACATCAAAATATTCTGGCACAAGAAATACTTAAATGTTTTAATGAAACTGGGAAATGTGAAATAAGATTACCTGGATTATTAAGCGCATTAATAAAAACAAATACAAAGACTAATTGGATCCAGATGGGACTGACCCATTTCATAATATTACATAGATGTAGTACTGATCCCAATCAGAATCATACTTCAGATGTCTAGTCTTTGCTTTTAGGTTTGATACACTTTTTTTTTTTTTTTTTTACACATTTTTGAATTATTGCAAATGATGAGCTGCACCTTTATTATATGTGGAAGTCAATATGCCAGTAACATTTCAATTCATTACTGCTTTCAGCATGCATTTCAATATAATGGCATGGATTATTTCAGACTTGGAGTCAGTAACTTACTTCTTTAGATTGGTTTGATTGTTTGTGGTGACATCGGTACTTTTCTGTGTCTTCTTAATCAAGGTTTTGCAAGCTTCCTTCTGCTTTGGCTGCACTGCTTGTATTTTGCAGGCCTATTTAAAAAGACACACAATTAGGAAACTGCACACAGAACTCCATCTCCCATGATTGTATCCAGCTCTTGGACACAACTCAGCTTCCTTCCTCCAACTGCAGAGATGTTTAATGTGGGGAAACCAGTCACTCACATTCAAGTTTTATGTAGTAGAGCAGGGTTAGAAACTCACACTACCCTCAACGAAGTCTATTATGATTTATTTTGAAATGATCAGGAACTAGGAGTTTGCGCAGGGTTAAAAACTAATGCTAGCCCTGCACCCAGTCCTGTGTTTCAGAACTACCATCACTTAAGTATATTATTTAAAAGATTCAGTAGCCAGGAGTTTTGGGCAACCCTTGTTAAACATATTGTACCTCCCCTTATAGCTGCATGAGTCAACCTATAGACACAGACGAGACTTACTGAAGTGTGAACAGTTCAGAGCAGATTTAGCAGGGGCCTGATTGTTCAAACCCCTGGCACCTATTGATTTCAATACCTAAACAAGGAGATTGTGAAATCCAGGACTTGGTGCAGGACTAGTGGAATGTCTAACCCTGGAAGAGGAGGTTAAGAAATTCATGTTAAGCTCAGAGTCTGCAATATGCAGAACACATTGAAGCTGGAGCCAATGCAAAACAAATAGCAGCCACTGCACACAAGTGTGGTCTCTTACAGAACAGAATTCTTGTTAAAGTAGCGGTCTACTCCCAGAATATTTGGACTTGATCTGTTTTAAACACACACTGTATGTGAAACATACAGCAGTACTTACATTAGTAATGTCTCCAAATGCAGATCTCTTCTTCGGGGCTCCTTGAGGAGAGGATGGAGATCTCTTGGTCTGGCTGCTCTCCTACAAAGGCGAAAGCCCATCACTCCAATTAAAAACCTTGTATGAGCATCATTCATAGATTGAAGCTCAGCATTGTAAGATAAAAAGTGTAGTGTGGGATGATTGACTGTTTGCTCATCTACAACACTATACTTGTTTAGCATTAGTACTTATGGGAAAAACAGCAAAGAACAATAGATTTGTAGAGGACGTGATCCCATATAGAACGCATCTTAAAGCCAGGTTATCTAGCTTACAGAAAAACAGAGAATACATTTAAGCCATTTTAGAAGCAAAGTAAATTCATACCACTGATCGGTCCTGCAGGGTAGAACTATGGCGCTGGAATGCGTGCAGAATTAAGAACTACAGATAGTAAAAGGTCTACCTTTTCAGACCGGACATTCTCCGTGCTTCCAGGCTTACTGCTCAGCTTGGGGATTTTGCTGGTTGTCTGTTTTGTACCCCGCGATACCGGCATTTTTGTTGTCTTTAAAGAATAAAGGATGTCAAAACGCTGTGGGGATAAATAGGAACCATGTTATTTTAAAAGATGTTGTAGGAAAGGCTACAGCAAATGATAACATATTTCCAAAATACTAAAAACAGTTGTGTCAAACCACGGTCCTGGATAGCCATTACTTTACTACTAGTTTATTGCACGTGATGCGTGGTCTGACCAAAGATTCGCTGCAATGTTGTTACAATCAATGTCCTGGATATATAAACCAACAAAAAACAGCATTAACTGGGACGCAACAGCCAAAACCCAAACGTGCTAGCATTGCTTTGTGAAACTAGCCCCTCGGGTGACAAAGCTGCAATCATGTTTATTCTTCATGTAACAAAGAGTCTACTGTACTTTACAAAAAAACATTATCACAAATACTAAAAATGCAACACAATCGCGAATCAGCTGCACGCTGGTTACAGCAATGCATTAATAACAACATAATTTTTCCCCAGACGGATTTGGGAAGAAAAACAATATACCCAGACTTCCGAATTCAGCGAACAACAGATCGCAAAAACAAACGAGGGTGGTATCTATATTTTATAGAAACAAATCACAAAATCTCACCTTATTCTTTTTGGAATGGTTGTAAGATAGATGTACCGCTTCAATACATTAAATAATATTAAGATTAACCAAATTAAAACCTTGTTTAATGAATATCAGAGGCTGCTGCGCAGTGTTGATAATCTCTATGTTGCTGTAGATTTTTTGAAAAGTGCAACAAGAACACGCAATTCCCTTTTCCGTCCTCTGATTGGCTGACGGTCATTTCCCACTATCCTATGAGCGTATCGCTAAGATGCCGTTGTTAAGGGGCGATGCTCTTAGAATTTTCAAACTTGGGGATAGCCTATGGAAGACACACAATGCATAAACGTCACATAATACTTTTTAAAGGTCCAGTTCCCAATAAATAGATGCGTGGTGGTACAGAGCCGTTAGATCCAGTCTTTAACTCTCAAAGGAGAAAAAAAAAAACACATTTTGAGTGCAATAAGCCATTTGTAAATATGGCCCATTTAGTTTATAGTGTGTATTGTTTTTACAAGTGGCAAAAGACGTTCAGTAGAAGCAGAATTTGCTACAATTAGTAATTTGTATGATAAAATAAGAAGGATGTTTTTTTTTTTGTTGTTGTTCTTGTTGTTTTAGCCAAAGCTAAATATTATCTTATTTGGGTATAGTGTTAATTAAAACATAATGGTAAAAAAAAAAAAAAAAGTCAAATTCCTTAGTATCTCTCTCTCTGAAAAGGTTTTATATTATTTAGATGAACACGAAAGGTTTAAATGATAAAGACGTCTCAGTCAAATGCCCTTCCTCAGCTGAGTAGAAAGAAGAGTAAACATAGTGCAGTAATCTTAATTTTCATATAGCGTGCAGGGGAAGGCAGCAGCAGGGCTTGTAGGTGACGTAATCACATACAAAGACATAAGTCCGATATACGCTCCTTACGAAGGACCCGGTTCTTATACAGCGGTATCGGCGCTATTCTTTAGTGCGAGAGGTCCCGGATTCGCAAAAATCAATAATTAAAACCTTTTTTTAATTAACATTTTATTATAACATCCAACTAGCTTCGGACAAGCTACTTTTTATGACAAATACACATTATATATATATATATATATATATATATATATATATATATATATATATATATATATATATATATATATATATATATATATATATATATACAAGAGCTAGCACCGGTACTTTGTGTGCGTGTGTGTCTGCTTGAACTGTGTTTGTACAGAACTGTGCTGGTTTGCAGAAGCTAAGCTGCACAGGTCTGCAACCGTGCTTCCTGCACGCTGGAGTGCTTACCCTGCTGCAGATACTGTTCCCTGTTACTGGACTATTGGTGCAATAGTACCAAGGGATCATTACCTGCACCTGGCAGGAGACGGGTAGTGGGGCTGATAGAGGCTACTGATTGGTCGGGGTTAACCTGCAATGTGGCGGGATAGAGAGTTGGAGGAATAATCTATCTTGCTGAGAAGTATTGCCGACCTGCTTATCCTGTGCTTTTATGCAAAATAACAGTGATTGCTGCTTTTGAAGAACTCCTGTTTCACTCTCCTGTTCTTACCAAGTCAGTATAATAAGTAGAAATACATTTATAAACTACATGACAACAACACTTATACCTTCACAATCATTTTTTTTCTGTTTTACAGCACTTGAGTCCTTCAAGTAACATCTCTTATTATCACAGAACAATCCAGAACCTTAGCAGAACATAGGCTGCAATTACTGTCAATGACTCTGAATTTGAATACATCTTAAATACATCAGATTATCTGAACTCGTGTCATGCAACAAGGAAACCATTTAAATTGTAAATGATATAGTCCTTCTTAAAAAAAAAGTCTCTAGAAGACAAGTCTGATTGAATAGGGTTTTGCTGAATTGGATCAACTGAGGACAGGATCTGCCAGTGGAGACATGGGGAATACCCTTTTCTAGTTCGAGGGGAGAAGGATAGAGTCGTCATCTGGAAGCCCTTATATTGATGTGATGAGCGTTCCCTGCCTTCTAGAGAGAGACTAGACTGGCTTGCATCTGTCACTGGCCATTGCGGCTAGAAGTATCTGATACCTTCTGTGGATTTCAGGATTGTTTCTTTGGTGTGAATTGCTTCAGCATTTACCTAATTTACCTTTAATCTTACCTTGAGCTAATCCTGCACACCTACTTTCTATCCATGATTATGAATCCCCAGAACATCCCTGCCACGCACTCTGAAGCAGAAAACAAACACTATTGGAGTGTTGGAGAGAAATTACTGTAATCTGATTACATTGTTCAGTAATTTGTAACTGTAATGTGATTACATATTTACTTTTAGTTACATTTGAAAACAAGGACAGCGGCTAATGCACAACATGGGAATCAGAAGGCGCTTCTACATTGCAAGTCAAACCTTTTTTTATATTATTTTGCTAGGGATTTGCGTCAAAGTGAATGAGTGGGTTTGATAGCTGGATCTTCAAAGCATGTTTCTGTAACTAGCTGTTTAAGTAATTTGTAACTTTTTAAAAATGCAAACTTTATTGATTATTAGGTGCATAGAAAAACACAAAAATACAGACAAATAAAATACAAATCAGAACACAAAAACAGAAATAAACGACAATAATATGCACATTAGTTTACGCGCAGTAAAACGGGAAGTACAGTAGTCCGTAAACAATGCTCCTAAGCTGAAAAGATTCTTCAATGAGAGAGCTTAGTCAGTCTCTACAATGGAATGCATGCACCCACAGTAACTGTAGCGGATTATACAAAGCAAACAAGGAATCATATTTCTACTGAATTATCATTGATTAGAATCTAATTAATATTGTTTCCCATTCAATCTGTTCTCAGTGAGAGAGTTCATTGAATTGGGTGAAGGGAGCCACGGCCAGGGGCCACAGCAAGGTCCAACTTGTCAACAACAGCAGCCTCATCAGCTTGCATGTGCTGCAGATTCTGTGGGTGCTAAAGAGGAAGTCACCGCCAACACAAAACCACTAGACCACCGACGCTCAGTACCTTCTCGATCAGCTAGACCCTGCGATCATTTGTTCAGAAGCTTTTCTTTACAAATCAGCCTTGTCATTTTCAGATTAAGTACAAAGTTGAATTCCACATTTTAGATTTGTTGTGCTGGCCTCGCCTGTATTGTGTGTGAAATTGTGGACTAACATTTGGGTATTTTCAAATTGTCAAATTACAAAGTACAAGGAATTTCTTGTTCGATTGTTGCAGCAATTTCAGTTCAGTTATTTGACAGCTTTTGTTTGACTTACATGTTAAGATATTTTTTTATATGTGGTTATAATATGTTCTCATTTTAATACAACAAATGATCTCAGAACAAAAAAATGATAATTAAAATAATATGCATTAGATGTTCTCAGTAATAATATCCCGTGCCATACTGCATAGAACAATTGGGCACAGACAAGTGACAGACAATGCAGGAGAATAAATGAAAATGTTATTTAAATATCTGGCAAAATCACAAGTAGTGCAACTTAACTGTTAACCTGCCTTTGAAAACTCCCTAGTGAATTCCAAAAATGCCAGTACTCTAAATGATACACTTTATTGTAGTTTTAAAAATGTTAGTAACAGACAGCCCCCACCACAGGTGTGAATTCAGGTCCCCCAAAATGTTTTCTTTTTTTTTCTAGGAAAGCTGTACAGCTGTGGAGGGAAGTTTGTTGCCTGATAACTTTGCTTAGGTTATTTGCTCTCTAAATATCTCGGTATCTCTGAATAGAGAATTGTTTCCTCTTTAAAAATATGCTAAATATTTGAATGAGCAGTCTGTCCCACAAGTACCTCAAATACGATCCTCTTTCTACCAATGCACAGTGACTAGGTATCGCATGTATACCTTTTACCCTCAAAAATATGTTTCTGGCCAATGACTCCACGTAATATACCAGTCTTGGCCTTCGCCATTCAGGAAACTCGTTGGGTAAAGCATTTGTCATTCAGCATTTGTCGTAAATTAATTATATTTAGAATTCCAGTGTACAGAGAAGTTGCTCATTAAAATCTTTAACACATTTTTAAAGAGGAGACATGCAGGGACACCAGAAAATGTAGCAAGCAAGCAGCTGAGGTGAAGTTATCAGGCAACAAATGTAAATTTGCCAACCCAGAGAATCCTTTACAACCTTTAGCAATAATGTTTTTAAAAATTCAATAAAAAAATTTAGCACCTCTTACTGCCCCACTTTATCTCCCTCTCTTATGGCGCTATTCAATCAACTCCCAGAACACTGCATTCGGCAAAAGTGTCAGAACTTGAGCAAACATTCCAAATGCTCATTAAAGTGTAAATACATTTTCTTCATTTGTTACCGTCCCTTATATTTTGATGATGGTTGCAAGGCAGTGTGGTTCTTATTCAATTCAGTTGATTCCTATGATGATAAGCTATAACAAGGTTGAATCAATACTGCGGCTGGGTCCGTATGATCAAAGGTGAATCACAAATGCTTGAACAAAGGGTGCTGCAGCCTCTCACTGCCCGGTCCTGTGAAAAGCTACTATGTGTCTGCAGGTCATGAGAATGCTGCCTCAACCTGATCACTTAATTAGAAACAGAGTGAGCAAAACAAAGCTACAAAGCAGCGCAAGGTCCTATTAAATATGAAATATATACCATCAAGTGGGGAAAGTGTAAAACAGAAAACAGCTACCAGGCCCTCCTGAGGAAACTTGTGTGGGGAGACCAGAGCATGCTGTTGATGTTATCTGGGTAGAGGGGGGTGGAACCAAACCTGCTGACAGATGACATGAGCTGGATAACCATGATTTAAAATGGAGATTATACTGTCGGTTTGAATTGGTTAGTAGACATGGCATTTATTATACATGTAACATATATTTGAAGAGGAATTATCTTCTTTGTTACTCTCCCCTTAAGGTATTATGATGTTTACAATCATGAATTATTGCAATTACTCAAATACAGTGTTTTATTTTTCTTAAAGCCTGTCTTAAGGTGCTTTCCTCTGAGTTCACAACCTCGGTTCTAGCTGCCTGTCACAGTAATATGTAAAACAAGCCAAATCAGCCACTATCTTAATAGAAGAGCCAGTGGCATCTAATGATCTGCCAAGTTTCCTTTTGTTTTGCTGGCATGCACTACACTGCTGTGCACAACAAGGGTCTGCTGCTTATTAACATAAAGACTTAGGCTGACCTAGCCTACGTATGTCTATAGCTGGAAACTAGCATTGAAGAACTGCTTGTGAACTCACAGTCACACAGTTAGCAAAAAAACAAAGGATTTCACATTCAAAGCTACTCATTCTTTAATTCTGTAAAACACAAAATAAAAAGCTTTTGGATGTTAGTCAAGTTTTTTTATTGTCTGTAACACTGTAATCACCATTCTAAAAGTTCCACATAAAACAAGCATAGCAAAGTGTAATAAAAGCACAGTGAAAGCATAGCATTGTAAGCACTGCAAAGCACAGAGAGGTATGGTAAAGTATAGTAAAAAAAAAAAAAAAAAAAAAGGAAGACCATGGTAAATGCATAGCATAACCATGGGAAAAGCACAGGAGAACTGCTAAATGACTGAGCAGATTTACTGTGTTAAACCTTTATAAGGGCAGACACATAGCTGACAGTGTAATTATTCATGTAGACAGCTGTCTAACTAATCGAGATTTAAATCTTTTACTTACTTATCGTAGAATTCTGATATTCTGGTCTGGTTTCTAGCAGCCTGTATTTCATTATCTAGTTCAAGCTGGATTACCAGGGTTTGGATTAGCGACAGTTTATTGTATGAAGTTACTATGTACCCACCAAATATGCCTTTGTTAAGAGTGATATTTAAGTATTGCAATGTTACAACATAACCTCAGGATTAAATGTGAACTATGATGCTGCTTTCCTTAAAAGCATATCCGTGTAATAACGCATAGTGAAAGCATTATTAAACATTGGTAAGCATTGTAAAGCCCAGAGAGGTATGGTAAAGCACATTAAAAAGCATGGTACAATACAATAGTAAGTGCATGATATTGCAAATTTACTGTGGTAAACTTGTATCCCCTTAAAGTAAAACAAAACAACTCATTTTTGTGACAACTCATTTTTGTTAGTATGACATTATTGCATACAGTTATCTTTGTTGCCGTTATTTTGATACCATACAGCAATTAAGATTTGAGACCAGTGTTATTCATTCATTATATATACATACAATATATATATATATATATATATATATATATATATATATATATATATATATATATATATATATATATATAATGTAAAAGACCCAATTATAGTACAAAAGTTGAGTGTAGCTTTAACCAGCTCCATATTAAAAACTGTGTTCAAGAGGTAAGCCAATTTGTACACTGCCCACTCAAACCCTCTCAAAAGCAATGCCTGCCTGTCTGAAACAATTTATTCTCTGTGACGTCTTCTCAAAAACTAGCCGTCCTTCCTTCCTGTCTGCCACGTGACTACATTCCTATAACCCCCCCCCCCCCCCCACCCCCAGGGTGCAGAAATGTGATTTCAATTAGAGTTCACTCAAAATGGTTCATGGCTGAGGTTGAAAAGCTTTATTCTCTGAAAAGAAAGCACTCTCTGGTTTGAGATTCTGCTCATGGAAAACTCTTAGTGAGTAAGTTTCTCTACACTCTAACAACCAGTGCTGGTGAACAAGAGAAAGGGGAGCTCGTAGAGTTATTAACAGTCTTCCTTAGTTCTGAGCAGCTCAGGCAGAGGAAATGCGGCTCTTGAAGTTGCTTGCCAACCTGTTTTCAATGAAAAGCTGTCAAACCTAGATATGGCACACTTCCTTAGTATATATAGTGGCCGGTGGCTGTAAATTGAGTTCATTGCATTTCCTTTTCCCTTTGCAGAATTCAGGAGCTGTGTATCTTACCACACAACCAGGTGTGAGTCCCACCTACAAAAGAACAGCTGTTCTCAACACACTCAATGCATATACACAAGGATTGAGCCAGGCTCTAGGCATGGCTCCTGGGGAGCAGGGAGCAGAGACTGATAACATTCCCCAGCACTCCACAGAACCTGGGTACAGTTCGATTTCTAGCTATGCAGACTACATGACGAGTGATATTACGCGTGTTATTAAAAGGCAATTAGAACCAACTGTGAGCAGAAATGCTGCATTAGAGTTGAACTAACCCCTACCTGACTGGCAGTCTGTATCCATTGGTGGAACAGGTGTCATGCACAAAGAAGGTGATTGGCATGTGTCTCCAATGGAATTAGATGCAGGTACTACTCCCAGCACTGATGGTAAGGGCTTCCTGGGTTTGGCTACTAAGCTGTCATCTATTATTATTCAGGAAATACATGAAGAGATTAATAAGGGGCTAACAAGGCTCTTCCTCCCAATGCACCAATAGCACCTTATCAGAAGAGAGGAAGATTACTCGTATTCAGTCTGTTGCAGAGGAATTTGCATCAAAACTGACAAAGGAACTGGACTCTATATGTATGGACGAATTAAGAGACACAATAATGACATTGACCTTGAGGGCTCTGTTGGAAATGGATGGAAGTATAATGGGCCATGAATCATGTACCAGTGGGAGGTTCTCTGAAGAAGCTAGACATATAAACTCAGTCAGATCCCCAGACACACCAATGCCTTGCTGCACCAGGAACTGTTGCAGGAGAGATCAGCATTATTGCTTTCCCAGCCCAGTGGTCTGCAATCCCCTCTTAAGTGAGGTGGAAACTCACTGCAGGTTTTTCAATTCATTTTTAAGAGAGTACGGGACAGGGGGCTTCATCACAACAAGACAAAACCAAGAGCCATCCTGTTTTTCAGCTCCAGCAAAATCTGTGTTCTCCAACAAGAGTTTGATGGACTATCCTGATGCTCCTCCACCCACCCCCCTCGTGCCAGAGAAAGGTAAGAACCAGAGCAGCTTCTCTAGGAAACTGAAAGGTGGCCCCGCCAAGGAGTTCCTCCCATCTCCCCCTCCGCCAACCCCCAAGGAACACTCTACTAGTTCTTCCAGGAAAGAGCAAGACACTAGGGATAAGGCAGAGTTCATGGCCAAACTCATGAGGTTGCTCCCTCTGGAGTATTCAGAAAGAGAAAGGGAAGCAGAGCAAAGTATTGGTCAGGCCAAGGAGGATGGAAGGTCTCAGATGCATTCAAGGGAGAATCAAGGATTTCAACAGATTTCAGTCTATGCTAACTAGTTAGCTTTAACTATAATGAGCTGGAGTGCAAATGAAAAACTTTTAAAATACCTGAATGTGAAGACTGGGGACAGCTGTGTGGACAGCACTTCAACAGAAGGTAATCTAACAAGTATCCAGGAGCAGTCTCAGATGCAGAGCGTGGCTCTCATAAGAATGACTCACAGCCCACTCAGCCCTGTGTCTGTCTATGCAGGGAGTATGTCAAGAAATAAGAGGCGAGGTTGTGGCAATTCAAAGAGAAATGTTGCTTGAAAACAAAATCCCCTGCAAAGCCAAGGCAGCAACAACAACTAATGGGATCCAGCCACACTGTGAAGTGCATCTCAGCCACTTGGCAGAAAGGCTTGCCGAAGAACTCATTCAGGCCTCGTTTCAGATGCTTGTGACAAGCCTGTCGGTGTCGGATATCAAGACAGGCAGAGGAGGGGGGACAGCTGTCCAGAACTGTCCCTCATCCAGACTGACATGTGATGTTCAGCCAGCAGTCAGTTTTTTTTGATGGGGTGATAAAGAAATGCCAGACACATCAGTGGAGAATGCATCAACTAAGACACCTGCACCAGGCAAATGTGCCGTACACTTGGGAGACCAATATTAACTTTGGTGCTTCCTAAAATGCAGACCTGACCCAATTTGCAGGGTTATTGATTAAAGATGTCCTGCAGGAAGCTGTCAAACAACTCAAGAAAACCCCTTTTGACAATGTAAAAGATCAGTGCCCAATCAGACCAACCATGGTAGAGGAAATAGCAGAGAAGCTGAGCAGAAAGATCTTGGCCTGTACCGTTCCTTCAGTGGTGGAGCAAGAACACCACCAACTCCATAGGAAGCTTTATGAAAGAGAGGGCGCATCTGCAGTTACCATTCCCCAGCAATCTGGAAGGAGATTCAATGGAGGTTGTACACAGTCACACCAGCCAGAATTGATTGACTTCGAAATGATGAATTTGCATGGGTCCTATGCTGAGGATTTAGCTAAAGCTGTGCTGAAAACTTCATTAGATGAAGCTGGCAAATACGGTAGTGATCTTTTTAATAGCCCTATTTTAAAGCCTGCCATTGGCACAAAAAAACCCCACAACCTTCAGGTTCACACATGTGAACTCAGGAGAAAAAAGGAGATTCCCAAATGGAAGGGCCTTGAAGGCATACCAGCACACTGACCCTGAAGGAGCCTTCTCTGCATCTGGGAAGCCAGGCCTCAGGCCAGTGGTGGCACAGCTGGATGCTCACTGCGACATTACCACACACCAGCTGCAGGGAGTGCTCCAATGGGCAGTAGCCTCTCAGTCAAACATGCCTGTACTCCAGTGTAGAACCCTAGCAAAGGACCTTAGAACAAAGGTAGGTAGTCACATGCTGTACATGCGCTTAGTAGCAACATTATCACTGGCAACCTTATCATTTGGTATGCAGATTTCTTTCAAGGACAGCACTGTTACTTATGATCTGGGCTTCAGCCAGAAAAAAAGTAGTTTAGACTTATACATCTAAAATGCAGAATTTTAAAAAAGTTATATTATTACCCTTTTCAACATTTTTTTTTACTCATTTAAAAATGACATTGTGTTCTGAACTGTTAGCTACTTTGATAACAGTCTGAAAACTTTTCATGCATACCACACGTAAGAGTATGATGTTTTTAACAATACCATAGAAAACAGTAGAGATGCTTAGTACACTATTCACAGCAGATGCAAAGTATAAATTGCTCTTTAACCTAACCAGAAGGGGCCTTTTAGTAAGCAAACCCTTTTTTAGACATACAGGTTTAACTGTGCACATAAATAAATAAACCATTGAGGCCAGATAGTTAATCTATTATTATTTTGTTTTCTGTCAGTTTTCCAGCCTGGCGCGGAGGGCTGTGGAGGGGGGCTGGACGGTGGGGGATCTGGTGATGGCTCTGCTTCGCTACAGTGACCTGACAGAGCAGACCGCAGCCAGGGGTCACAGTACACAGAGCTCTCTCCTGGACTGGCTGTGGGACTGTATGGATCTCCTTCACACCACTTCTCTTAGCAACAGTTCTCCACCCTAAACCAGTCCCAGTTTTCTTTCAACCAGTTCCTATAAAAAGGGTGGTTTTATTGTCAGTTGGCCGTTTTGAAATGCTGCTGTGGAAATAAAACATTCAAAAGTGATTTTAAAAGATGCCATCCATCAGGAGGTCTTTTGTGCCTCTGTGAAAATGCAGCATTGGTGGTTTTAATGACGATCTCAAAGTTTAATCCAAAATGTCACAAGCATGATTTTTACATGTACTAATAAACACATCCAATAACGTTACCAAATCTGAAATAAGCCGCAAAGACGTTTACTTTAGGGCACTATGAGCAGACTGAAGATGATTCCTATTGCTTTTAGAACTGTAAATAGTTATCTGTTCTTTTTTATCTCTTGACAGTGTGGAGTAATCAATCAATCACATTATTTTGATACAGTGTCATATTATAAAGTAATCTATTTAGCTAACAATTTAAAATCTCATAGACAGTTTGTGAATCTTAATGTACTGGGAATACATTTCCAGACAGAATTCCCTTCAACAAAAGTCCTGGATCAGTGTTGAGAAGAACAACCTTATATAATTTGGAGCTGCAACTTGGAATAACGAATTTTATAAACTGATGAACTAATACTGGCCTACGTTTCCCTTGGAGTGTTTTTTGATTTTGTCTTTAATTAATTGTTTTGTTTTTTTACATCTTTGTTTATTGATTGATGGCATGTCTATTTAATTTCTGTGTACCATTTCTCTTTCTCTCCTTTCATGTTCTTTCTTCTATTTCTTGCAGTGCAGGAAATTGTGTTTTGAAAATTACTTCGGGGAAACTGACTTTGTAATACATGCATTCCTAACATACCTGTGTGTTGTCAGACAATCCTAATAGACAGTACATACACAAGTGTTTGGATGTATGGTCTAGAAAGGTTTTGTACTGGCTGCAGTTGTAACTTCTTAGAGCCTGGTCTAAATCTCATAAGCTATGTGTTCTAGAATGTACAATTGAACCTGGGTTACAAAGGGCCCTGGATGAAACCTGCATCGCAATTCATTTAGATGCAATTCATGTGCCGTGGTTCAGTTCAAACACATTCTGATTTCATTACTTAAGCTCCATTCCGCCACGGCGCCACTTCCTTCAACCTGAGCAGGCAACAGTACCTGCGCTCGACTGAACCGATACTGAGTTCATGATATTGAAACTGAACAGGTAGAAGGAACTGTAATCTTAAATATACAAAGTTATGCATAAATGAGATCATCATGTTATAGCTATTCAACACACCCTCTTGAAAAACATATGTTTAATTATACAACAGAGACTTTGTTTACAAAGAGCTGAAAGCTCTTTAAAATGTTTTTTTTTGAGTCTGTTATACACCTATTACTGTTGAACCAGTTTATTTAAAGGTCATAAACCTCCACGTCATGCTGTCTCACGCCATCCTAAAATAGCTTCTGCATTCAGCTGTTGCATCATTATTCTACAAAGACCATTACAACAGCACCAAAACCAAACTTTCTGTAAACTTACTGTGAAAGGCTTCTGTTATTTATTATTTGTATAGTTTTAGATTTTATGCTCCAGAAAGGGGCTAATAGACACCCAAAACTTCACGCAGACACATTAACTCTGACCTGAAGAGCCTGTCCTGCTTTTCAGCATTGGTCTCCATGTCAGAAAGTATATGGTAGAGTCGACTACAGCTGCGGCCAAAGGTTTTGCATCACCAAGAATTTTAGGATTCATATATATATATATATATATATATATATATATATATATATATATATATATATATATATATATATATATATATATATATATATATATATATATATATATATATATATATATGAACATAATTTAGATCTTTTATTTATCATAACATTATTCGGCAGGTTTCATTTGAAGCAAAATGAGTTAATTCTATAGGGTGATGCAAAATCTTTGACCACAGCTGTACATGCTTATCATGGTATTATTCCTTTTCATCCTATAGTTTACGTAATTCATTATCCCAAAAGATCTTGAGGTAAATCCTTTGGCAATGCATTCTTTTTGCATGCTGTTGTACCGGGGCAGATGTTATTGTTTCAGCTGGTCTCCCTGGTCAGTAGAAGTCCTGTCTCCCCCCTCCGGGGCAGCTGCGATGTGGGGGTGGGATATCTGTTACTTCCAAGTCTCAAACACAGCATGTCTGTTGAACAACAGCATTCGGTATGCATACATCTGCCATGCCTTGGTTTTAGTGTTTTCGCTTGGGGCTAATCAAGCCCACTCACATTAATATAAGAGCTCCACTGTTCAGATCTCAGTGAAAAAATGTCGCTGTTCCAGAGTGAAATATTAAGTTGTCTCAATTTGTAACAATGTGGTACATATGCTCAAACCATATGGTGTACCAAGCTGGTGTCTAACTGAACCTTTTATAGTAATCAAGGAAAGTCACTAGTAGGGATTATCACGCTATTTTGTAATACTAAAAAACCATATACCTAATCTATCTCACAGAAAGGGATAAGGTATTGAGAAGCTACATTTGCTAAGTTTGGAAATACTAAAAAAAACTTAATAAATGCAATGAATAACGTTTCAGCTAGATGTCTTTCTCAATGTCTTCAATGCTAAAGTGAATTTGAATTAACATACAGTAGTTACATTACTGGATGGTGATGGGTGGAGTCAACATTCTCCAGTGATAGATGTACAGTATGTGAATCTAAATTATTTTGAGCATGGAAGACAATAAGAAAGAGTATTAATATTTCTAAATTCAGCACTGAGTGCTTAATGGCTACAGATGAAGAACCACACTGTGCATTTAGAACATTTAAACCACTGGTTCCTAATATCTTATCACTTCCTGTGCTGCGGATTAGCTCTATGGTCTAGCCTCATTTCCTTGGGTATCACTGTAACAAATGGGGCAGTCATACAAACACCAAAGCCCTGCAGGAATAAGCTTTTGGGGAAGTAATACAAAAGATGTGCAATAATATGGGCTATAGATTTCAAAACTAGAAAAAGAAAAAAAATGACATTCTCAACAACTGCTCAGTAAATGGGAGTGTCAATCCTATTGATGACACCACTGTAATTTCACAGCTGCACTTGCTGCTGAGATGAGATTAAAAGCTTTATAAATGTCTCCTTTGTGCGGTGGTCAAGACGCCGCAGTATGTGTGGTCACTGGTTCATAAATAATAATCAAATACTCAATAGATAGAAATACTACACTTTTTTTAATTCAATCACTAGAAGTCTCTCTCAAGGTCTTCAATGCTGAAATGAGTCTAGATTTGCATTCTTCTATCAAGTGTGAAAAATTTCTTAATGTGTTTGTGCTAATTATTCACAAACAGGAAATTAACCTTGCAAGTAGGCAAGAGATAAAAAAGAAGTGGAAAATTAAGGAGGAAAAATAAGCCTATGAATGGAGAGAAGGGATCAATTTGTGAAGTATTCCATCCTCCTTCCCCTTTGTCTTATAATTCAGACCATAGCGATCCAATTAATGTGCTACTGTGTGCACAGTAATACTGTATTCATCTCTTCCTCACAAAGATGGATGTCTTTACCACATGCATGACTGAATCATTTTGTAAGGGAAAAACATTGTCAGTATACTAACTCTGAAATCTCTTCTTGTAAAGGTTCTCTGTATAAATAGAATGGGCTTCAGCAGCTCACTACATGATGGACTTCGCTAATGCCATGAAAGGATCAGTGGGTTTTTTCTGACTGGTGCAAAGCTAAGGTCAAGACTAGATTTCACTCTCTAATTGACTTCATTTGTTCCAGTTGGTTTTCCAGGAACACAACTTGTGTTTATTTTAAATGACTTTCATTTGCTTTTCTAATTGTGATTCAATTTTGTCTGATCTATTCTAACATTTGTTGTTTTCTATAGTTTTTTCCCTTTATCATGTCTTATTATTCTATTTGATTAATGCTGTCAGAGTCTAATAAATTCTTTATACTATAATACACTCTGGCTAGGTGTTATAATAGGTGATTGCTGTGTTTTTTTTCCGAATTTGATTCAGCTCAGTGGCCTGCATCTATTGTTTTACCACAGAGCTGCCGTATTCTTGTAACCCAAAACTAAACCTTTGATAACATTCACTTTCATTTACTCCAGAACAGAGACGAGATCCTGAACACTGTCTTCAATAAACACACTTTACTGAAGTAGGAGATTAAAGTGATATATTACTAGAACCTTGCTAATCTGAACCCTGATAGTCCAAATTATAATCTGAACCACAACTATACAAGATGTTATGCTGACAATAGCTGTAAAAAAAAAAACTGAATTTCCATTCAACTGCACATCATGTTTAGTATGGCACAGTTTCTGGTCACTACATCCTTCAGCAGTTTAACCTTTGGTTCAAGGTACTGTGTGGGTTTTAAAGAAAGGATACATTTCCGACTGCAGGAATCTACTGTACAAAATGGCCCAAAAATGAAGCAATGTCAAACTCGTGTAATTATATTAAAATGTTTAAATCTCAAAATAAGTTTAGTTAGTTGTTCATGTTCTTCCTCTCAGCCAGCAAACACATTAACAGTAAAATATAGCATAAATCCCCTGCCATGTCTGTAAATTTAAAATTAGAACTTTACACTTTCAAAACTTTACAATCACACATGCGTATATCTTTAGTGTTCCCTGGTGAGAGAGCATACACACAGCTCGACAGTGCTGCCATCAGCTTCATTGTGTGGGTGCTGGGTGTTCCCAGTAAACCGGTAAATCATTTTCTTAATAAGGTCGAACGGGAATAAGAAGCCTGGAGGCAACGAGTTAATCCTTTATCGCCTGAGGTGTGTTCTGAACCTGTTAACCTATTCATGGGTTTAACTATGTTTTTTTTTTTTTTTTAAGTGTCTTACAGCATAAACATTCACTTAGTTTAAAACATTTAATAAGGTTCCATGAACTGTAAACTTGCTTTTATTATTCAGAATGGAACAGTCTTTGAAAACATTCACTTAAACCTCTTTTGCGACAGGACCCTTTATTTGAAACCTATATTTTCATATGAATTTGCTTTTTTACTACTTACTTATTTGAATGTGTTGGTGAAAAAAAACAAAAAACAAAAAAACAATTGAGACAATTCAGTTCAGGTGTTGTGTGTGTAGGGCTACAGGGCTGGTATACATCATTTTATATTTCTATAGAATTTTATAATGAACATTACTCTATATAGTTCTACTGTAGACATATTTGTATAGATAATTATTGGTATGTATTTTCAAAATATTTATTTATTTTTAAATAGTTGTCTAACAATGTGACTCTAACCTTGGTGCTGGAAAGGGTTAACTACAGCTCATTAATTTGAAACGTGCTCGCTTGTTAGCAGTAACGCAGTAAACGAACTGGCGCTAGTCTGAGATATAACACGGCAAAGTCCTCCCATAAAAAGCACTCTGGCAAAACTTTTTAGCAGGAAGCTGCTTCCTTCAGTGAGTAACCAGGGTCAAACGGTACTGGATGTGTGTACTACGAGGAATGCCATGGCTAACCAGAACAACCAGGATTACTCTAGATCCAACAGCAACGACTCAAAAACGTACATGGTCATCCCGGCTGCCAAGCAAGGGAATAATACATCTTCAAAGCTATGGGTCGCCATGGTGGTCATTGTCGTGATTGCGCTACAGATTGCGTGTACCACGGCGCTGTTCGTTTACTTCAACATGTCGATTTCACAGGTAAGATATTGACATGTTGCTCTTTACTTAATATGCAAGTGCAGCAACACACAGTAGCTGTGCTCAGGCAGGCGAGTCTTTCCAAACACCGCTGACTGTACGAATTGGCACAGGTTCACCACCGTTGTGTTTTTCCAAACTGATTTATTTTTTAGCTGTTCCTTTACAACAAAGCAAAGTACAGTAGGCTAATGCGGTAGGGCGCAGACTACTGCAAAAATAACTGCGTTAAAAAAAGTGAACTACACTGTACAGTATTGTAATACTGGAGTTCCCTTGATTTAAAATCGTATTGCTAATTAACATCTAATTTAATGGTATTTTGAAAAGTGAATAATAATAATAATAATAATAATATATAATAATAATAATAATAATATATTTAACACTTTAGTTATGCCTATTATTGGCTAACGAGGGGCGCGCTTGTTCTGGGAATGCAGTAACTGCGCTGATGTCAATTTGAAAATAAATAATAATCGATTATCAGGCAGTAAACATTTGGGCAAATAAAAACAGGGTTGAGATAGACAGCTGGTAGAACTAAAGTGATGCCAGGAACAAAACGTGTCATTGTAAATCAAAATAGGAATAAACTACACAATTCTGTAAAGCCTAACTAAAATGTTTAAAAGATAAGCGAGGGCACTATTATTATCTCTCCACAATCCCTCGGTCTCCCTACACCCCATCTCTCCCTCTTTGCGTCGACTGGTCATGCCTTCCCTCCACTCCATCCTGCAGTTTAAACAGTCACATAACTGAGAACAGGTAATATTTTGAGCTATATCTAGAGAACTGCCTATTCATATGTGATGAAACTTAGTATGTGGGCATTGAGTATCAAGGTTATGGGGCTCAGTGCACAGATGTTTTAAGGACTGTTTTTACAAATTGATTGCATAACATTTCGAGCAATATTTTCAGCTACGGTGGGTTACAAGTTTATTAATGTGTTCAAAACATAGGTTAACCAAAACAAATGTTTGTAAACACTTAAATAAACATAGGGAATATGAGGACCTACTTTATTCATAAGTTCTGGCTTGTGACTGGGGTATTGAAGGTTATGTCTTAGGAAATGATCCTGTAAATGTCTGTCTATTTTACAATTGTTTTCTGTATCATGTCATGCAATTACAATGGATGTAATGTAGTGTATGGTATCATATGAATCTAGCTGTGATCACTACATTCAAGCATGGTTTGTGATTGGTCAAGCTAATAAAGGATATCATTTGGGTTCAATCTTTACATTCCCTTTTTTTTTTCTTTACAATAAGCTCTTCTGCAGAAGTTCAAACACGTAGATCTCTGGTTCTGTGATGCTATGAATGCCTTGATGTGCTTAGCTTGGGTCCAAGTGAATCATTTTAGATGTTATTCTAAAATAAAATGCAGAGCTGCAATTAAACAGCCAGTAGGACATTCTTGTGTAATGACATCTTTCTGTTGGTCTCAGATGTGATTGAAAGGCTGGCCAAAGCCTAGTTTATCCCTGAGGTGAAATAAGATGTTTTTTTTTTTTTTTTAAGTTGTGTATATTTCTAACCTTTTCACATGGTAACTGACTCAAACTGACTGCAATAAAGTTTGTCTAAACCTGCCAGTTAGAAATGTTGCTTTGCATTATTAATTTGAGTCCACAGCAGTGATGTACTTATATTCTGTAGAAGGAGAGGCACTGGCTGCAGTCAGACAGTGCTCAGGCATCATGGGAGCTTCCCCCCCTCTGGGAGCGCACCTCAGTCCTGGGCCTCTCGCAAGCAGGCTGCCAGCATTGTGTCAAGCTCTGCGGGTGTGCAGCAGATTAACGGCCCATTTCACATCATGGATTTAACCCAAGAGTGAGCCTGCTGTTACACCCAACCTCCTCCACCCCTACACACAGCAAAGACAGCCTGTGTGAAACCAGTTCAGATTACAAGTGAAATGAGCCTGGTGGTCTTTATGTAAAAAGCATCCCCCTGTATCCACTGAGACCATCTAGGAGGGAAGGAAGGCTCTACACAAAAAATATGTAAATGTTATTGGCTCCTTAACATAAATACATTGTCAGAAAAAGTAATTAAAGACTAGTGTTGCATTTCTTTGGTGTTGTAAGGGAACATGTTTGGTTTTGCTTCCTGTAAGCATTGTTTTACTTATTCATTTTAATATACAGGTTCTTAAGACATTATTAAAATAATTAAGCAACTATTGATTACTTCTTGCAACTCTGAGATGAAAAAATAAACAGTGTTTGTCATAATAATACTAGGTATTCAGTATATATCTATTCTGGACATAGTAACATAGTGCGATAGTAAATGCATCACTTTCCACACTATTGTTTTACTATGTCCTTTTCTTGTGTGTCACCTTTAGATTAGTTTCATTTCATAAGAAGGAAAAAACGGCAGGTAACAAAATGAAAGCTATAACTTTTATTTCTCCTATCTCATCTTGTTCTTTTGCCCCTAGCAGATATCTTGAAAAGACTTCATAAACTAAATCCCTGCTCAAGGCACTGACTCCTACCGGAACTAAAACACTTTGCTACACAGTCTGTAGAACATTGTAGGGCTGATTTTCACACAAACGTCCAAATGTGACATGAGTTTAATTGTACAAACCTAGACTTGTTACCTCCTGAGGTCTATCCAGTTTGGCTCAGATGTGACTGCTCAGATTGAAACCTGGATCAGCCCAAACAGCTGATACCGTGCACTACCACACTTCCACCTACTGACTACGTTTTTCTGTGCCGCCCTATATGATAATGCTTTGTGTAAGTCTGTGACCCTCGCTTGTAAAAGTTTACCATAGTTAAAGCATAGCAAAGTGGAATAAATCACAGTGAACATGTGGTAAAGAATTGGAAGCATTGTAAAGCCCAGAGAGGTATGGAACAGCATGTTAAAAAGACAGCAAACCATGGTAAATGTAAATAAATAGTATATAACCACAGGGAAACTAGAAAAATGACATTGCAAATGAACTGTGGTCACATTTTGCAAGGGCTGCCCCTGCAGCTATCACACCCAAAAGTGATCAAAGTCTAGTCATGTTCATGAGTCACCTACTAAGAATAAGAAGGAATAGACAATAACAGCACTAGGCAACTGCTGACTGCTATTTGAATGAGACCTATTGAACTATTAGCCTTCTGTTCATAATATTAGAAGAAACAAAGTTTGATGTCGTATCAAAAACATTACTTAATATTAACAACATTGTTTTATTTATGAAATACCAATAATGATTATCTGAATATGATGTCTGAAGCATTCATTCCATTTCAGTACAATTCAAACATTAAGACAGAAGTTCATTTACAGCCAAAATTACTCCACTAAAAAAGGGAAGCAGTTCAGCTCCACTGTACAGAAACCGCTGTGCAGGATGGTGAACATCTGTATGAGTAGAAGTGTTTTCTAATTATTGTCATCCTTTAGTCCATTTCATTGAAAAGAGGGAAAAGGTTGAAGAGAACTCTTAAGTGGCAGGTGATCATTTGTGATGTCACCGTTTTGAATTGTCTTTGCAGTTGAATGGAAATCCGAGAGGTGCCTCTGGTAAGACTTTTTAAAGCAGGTGTATTCTCCATGTCAGCACGGTTAAAACTAAAAGTGGGACACTTGATGTCATGTTCAGTTTTTCTGTGATGTGGAATGCAGAAGGCGAAACGTGCATCCTGATTGGTTGAAAAATCCTGAGCAATCTATAATCTATAACATAATGCCTTTTTGTAAGAAAGATATAAATTACAGGACCATTTAAAAATTGTTTTCAGACTGGAATGGGTTTGTTACATTTTTTCATTGACTTGAAAACTTGTGCGTGTCTTATTTACTCACCTACAGAATGCAGCCTATATGGTAGTCTCCATATTTAATGGCCTGTTACCAGTGTATTACAGACTTACATTTTCTTTTTAAATTAGAGCATCAGTAAAATAAAATACAATAAGTTAATGTTATACTTAACAAATAAAAAATCATGAAAAAACAATCTCATATTCATGTACTTTGGATAACTACAAATCTATTGTTATTGAAAACACTTGAGACACCATGAATTCTGAAGATCAGCTTACATACTGGCAGCCTAAAACAAGATAAATGTTTTTGATTTATACTTAACACGAAGCAAAGCAGCCTTAAAACAAAGATTTCTGGAAGCCATCTTGCTTAGTTTTACGATTGTGACCAAAACTGTAAGACAAAAAAAAAAAAAAAAAAAAAAACCCTCAATAAAACAGAAAACTAGCTAATACATTTCCTTTTTTAAAGTTACAGCTTGACTACGGCACCGCATTCCACAAATGTCTTATCTTTCACTTTCCAGTTCCTGCGTGTGTTTCCACTAAACTACAGAACGTTGCCAGCCTTTAAGAGCTGTTTTGGCACAGTGGATGACTGTTGCCTTCGTTTGTGCTTGTCTTGACTAAAGTTATAACCACATTCATGAGCATGTAAATACATTGGGTCGCCCACTCATCATTTATCCAAATTCACAAAGTTAATATTCAGCCTACAAGGAGTCTGCACTGAAAGGAATCTAAACTGAAAATCCTGCACACACTAGGCACTTTTTTCATATATGTTAATGCAATGTAATGAGAAAATAGATCATATTTTTTCATTTACTTATTTTGAATAGCATGCCCAATTATTTTACCACCATTTTTCTCCCCAATTCTGCATGTCCAATAATGTTCCCTCAACCCACAACAGCACGGGTGAACTGGAGATCAGTGAGGTCCTCCAATCCCTTGACCAAGTTCCAGTGCCTGACTGTATAACTCCCCCTGCACACCACTCGTCATAGGGATCTTGTTGCCTTTTTTACTTTGCAACGTGGCAGGCTTCTTTAAATTGCTGGTGTTTCCTCTCTGGCAAAGACAAATGCATTTCTCTGTATTTGAAGTATTATGGATTTTTTTCTTACTACTGCATCTTATAAAGCTCTTTGTGATGGTGGTCCGCTGTGAAAGATGCTATATAAAATAAAGATTGATTGATTGATAAACTCTTGTGGTGCTGTGGTGGTTCATACATATCAATAAATAGTTTTCTCATCAAAATGTTTGTCTACATTTTATAAAATGTTTCTTTTTATTCCTACTGTGGGATCTAAAAAGTCCAAAATAACAAAAACTATATAAAGAAAGAGGTTCCCTATAATTGTATATGAATAAAAAGTTCAGCTTTAAGTATGAATGAAACTGCACTTTTGTAGTACAAAATAAGACTTAAACATGTTGTCTTTTGCAGACAAAAAACCAAGGTGTGACTGAGGAGCTTAAGTGCCTGAAACTCCTGAACAAGCTAGAAGATACAATCGCTGGAGGACAGATCCCAGAGGAAGTGAGGGTGTTCATGGAGCCCTGCATGAAAGTGGCAGACAGTATCAAGTCCTACATATCCAAGGTTACCAACCAGGATTTTCTAGATTTCATAGACTTCATGGTGAAGCTGCTTGTTCAAGTTTCCCTTCCTTTAGGTCATACACTCCTGTTCTGTGCTCCATAAAGGAAATGTTGCAGTGGGGTCCTCTTACCTGAAACACAGGCTGTGGAGAGTTACTGCCAATAAAGTGAAATTAGTCAAGAAAAAAGACCAGCAAGACAAAAAGGAGTGTTCTAATGAGAGAACATTTTATAAAACTGAAATACCCATGATACAATATTTTCATCTATGTACACAACATGTTCCAAACCTCCAGCATCCATGCAGTACTTCAGCTGCATCTGGTCTGAACTTGAAAGCTGTTGGTTTCCATCAGTTCATTTCAAATGGCCCGTCAGGTTTGTGTGCTCGCGTCATTGTTGTGAAGTGTGTGTTACAGTGGTTAGCCTGGCGTGGAAGTTCCTGTCTTTGATCCCTGGTCAGTATTGGTTTAGGGGGATGCAAATTATAACAGAAATGGAGGGCAAGCTGCTTTCCTGTACAGAGGGTAGTTGCATCCACTTGATTGGAGCCAGGGGTATGAGAGCGATGTCTGCATGGTTCCATCAGCCCTAGTGGAGAGGATACAGCCATCCCAGGAGGCTGTGAACCAGCATATGAGTAGATGAATGGAATGCCGGTCTTTTTATTAGATTGTCTTTAGAAAAGTCTGATTTATACAAACTAGTGTCTGTAAAATTCTCAAATCTTCTGCAATCAGTTGATTGGCACTTTGGTGCTTTTTTTTCTTGGTGTTTCAATTGTGCATCCAAGTATTTATTTATTTTGTATTATTAATTAATTTTAATACCTTGTGTCACAACAATCTTCAGTATTACATATGTTCAATGTTGGGCAGTAACACATTACTATAATCTGATTCCACGTCTCAGTAACTGTAATGGTTCATTTTTTCTGACAGGCAGAGAAACGTGGTGACAAATAACATTTTATGTAGTTACAGTTAGTTTCATTAAAAGAAGTGCATACCTTGGAAATCCTGAAAGTGATTCAACAGTGCAAGTGAAACCTTACATATCACACAAACATGTGTTTCATATCATCCTGCTCAGTGGAGAGAACTAGTGTGTTTGATAAGTGGCTCTTCAAAGAACATTTCAAGCAGCAGCCTGACCAAAAAATACCTATGTAAAATGTGTCTGAGAAGTAGCTATTTGTAACTGATACTAACTAGTTACATTTTCCTAGTAATAAGTTACTGTAACTAGTTACAAGTTTAAGTAACTTGTAACTGTAATAGATTGCTTTTTGAAAGTACTGGTTTGACATGAGGAGTCAGCAAGGGGTTTAAACTGTTAAGAATTTGATTTGGCTTTTTCTTCAATCATTGAAAATCTGGAGCCAGCACTTCATTTTTTTATTTGTGAATTGCAGAATTCAAGTAGGGGTGCTATTTTCATAACAAATGAATGTAAGGGTGAGCTGATTTACACAAAAGTGTGCATACTGTCTAGATCTATTTCACATGTCTATTGTTCGTTCTTATAGATGATAGCTGGCATTTTCTCAGTCAGTCTGCAGGGGCTAAGGATAATGGTCTGAATTGTGTGGGGCAGGTTTGGCGTGTGTGTGTTCCTGCAGGCCCTGCTACATGAATAAACAAAGACTGGCCCTTGTTATCTGGAACAAAAATATTTATCTCTTTATAGGTCAACATAGCTTGGAGTCCTTTATTCTTGCGTTTTGAATTGATTGTTTTAACAATCCATTCTTTGTTGGGGATTGATCACATTAAAAACAGATTTCTTGGACACAATTCTAGTTTTCCATTATGTAGTTCAGTCAGCCTCAAACAATTCAAATATTTATACAAGGTCAAAGACACATTTTTCATGCTAACTTCCTTGTATCCTGCATGTATGATTGGAATTTAAACTCCTGTAAAAGGAAGATTACCTGTGTTTTAGATGCAATTGCATTGTAATTGAGAAATGTTTTGTAATATCAGTAATAGATGGAATAAATACATTAGAGGGCTTGGGCTTATAAAAGCTTACTGTATTATACTGTGGTAAAATCCTAGGAAAATGTAGTAAAGCAAAGTGAAATTACGGTATAGCACAGGTAAGCGTTTCTCTCGGGTAAATGTAAAAACAGCGTGCAGAATTACTGCGGTAAACTTTGACATTGGTTAGTTAAAGGAATACTTCATACTCTGAATATGATTCATACTGTTTTTTGATCAGTTGTCTCATTTATTACAGTTTTGCACTCATTGGTGTTTGGGATGTTTATTAAAATCACCAGCATAGTTTAATGTTAGGTCTGTCTGAACATGCCTGGATAGTATAACAAAAGAATACAAATGACACTATGAGTTAGTCTGAGATTTTCCATTGCAAATCTTTATTAAACGTACTGCTTCTGGAGGGCAGTAAATTACTGGTGCACACCCCTAGTGGTCATGTTATACTGGCCTCATTATAGAAATCCCACCTCGTTCACTGTAAACGCCAACTATCCAACAAATAAATTATGTTTAAGAACATGTATTATGAGATAATAAATAGATAAAAAAAAAATGTTTTGCAAATTCCAAGGGTTTAAAGTACTCATTTAAGAGCACTCGCTCCTTTTAAATGTGTTTTTTCTTATTCAGGTATCTCCGATAATGCTCACAGTTTTATAGCTTGTGTGTAAAGATTACATGTGTAAGTAAAGGTTACTGTTGTCTTTCAGGTTACTGAAAATGTCATCAGGAGACATGTACTTCAAGGTAAGCACTTGTTAGCATGCTTGTCATTCTGAAATCTAGAAAGCTGTATTGGATGCAGGGTTAGGCGTGAGGGATGTCACGGTATGCCGGTTTTACGGTAAACCGTGGTATAAACTGCCAGTTTATGTTCGGTGATCCACTGGGTTCGTCAGAACTAACGAACACTGACATCAAGTTCTGAAAACTGCCATGCATGAGACTATCCGAATAGGCTGTTTAATATAAACCGCCATACTAAACAGCGATGTGGTGACATCAAACCAGAAGAAAACACACAGCACTGTGAGTGATATGGTAAATGCGCTTGCTTGCGCCGGTTTATTGTAAAATAAAAAGGGTGAACGAAACAAACAAAACACAGGACACGGCACTGGTAGCCAAAACAAAGAGGTGAAACAAAACGGATTAACACTTAAACAGTGGACTAACAGACGAACAAACACTGGGAGTCAAAACGTTCTATTAACGTTATTTTACTTTGTTTACTCTCCTTCTCCACACCCGTTCTCCACTCACCGAACACACAACCCTGAGTGAATGAAAACATGCTGCTTTTATGCAGCTGTACCGAGACTCGATCGCTAATCAATCATTCAATTGGAGTCTCTGTACAACTGCACGTGAATTAATAGTGCAATTCTCCGTGCTCACATATTACAACATTTTACCTGCATGTGAAGTGCTGTGCAATCCTCGTGCCTAAATACAAATATACATTTTAAACGCTTGTGCGCATAACCCATGTTATATCCCGTGTACCAACTACAATATAACCACATTAACACACCACATGCAACATATAACACCGAAATACACACAGGGGCGGGGCATCATTGCCACAGATTGTCAGTAAATGAAACACACATACAAATATCAGCAAGAACAAGGCAGTGGCACTAGACAGTCCCCTAGAGCAGTGGTTCTCAACCCTGGTCCTGGGGGAACACAGCCCTGCTGGTTTGGGGGCAAGGTTAAAGAGCAACTTGGATTGGAATCTTTTGGATTCACCTTGTATATCATTATCTGTTTTCAGTCGTCACATATCAGTGAACCGATGTGTAACTATTAACCCCCCCCCCCCCAGCAAAACTATGCCCCAAGTGGATGTAAGAAATACTTCATATAATTGAAGTGGTACCATATCCACTAGAGGCAGAGTGTCGCAGGGGACAGATTAATGATTACACTTCAGTGTACCGGGTTTAATTATAAAGACATTATTGCAGGACACAGGATTGTTTTCAACTTTGATTTTTAAAAAGTCCCCAGGATGTGAAGCGAAGTGATTCTAAACCGTAAGGAGAATACATTAGTAAAGATAACTATGATATTTCAGAACTGGATCTACTTGCTCTTCAGGACTACCAATCTCATTAATAAATCAGTAGAAACAGTCAAATATAAGTATGTCAACAAACTTTCAAATGAAACTAGGAATCCAGCTTTGGTTGGAAAATAAGTGTCCATGCTCAGTTTTGGCTGGTGTTGTGTGCTTGGCATGAACACAGTCCGATTTTATAATGCTTTAGCAAACTGTACAAACCACCCCTAGAAGAGAAAAGCCAGAACTGGAGATAACATTCTCAATGCTTGAGATAATGTTTCAGAACTAGTTCAACATGTAGCTTCATATGTTTATTCCAAAGCTCCTCTGTGTACACATCATTTGATTAAAAATAATGAAAAAAGCATGCTTTTGTGTTTTGCAATTAAGCCGTTTTTAACAGGGTTTCTTTCTCTTTGAATTAATACCTTAATTAAAACATGTCAAAGGGAATTACTTGGAGACTCCGAGTATCTGCACAGCCCTATCATGAGTAATTAAACTGCTCCTACTGGGGTGCTAAATTCCGTTTAATTTAATAAACATTGAAACTTTTAAAAATATAGTTTAAATGTTCAAATAAAAACATTTTGAAAGACGCTGTGTAAGGGGGGGTAGTACGCGTCCCCCTCTGTGCGTCTCGACAGCAGGAGAAAACAGGAATTCGGCCATCTTGGGGAAGTGCGTTACCTGCAAGGGCTCCAAGGATTTTAAAATAAATAGCTTTCTATAAATTACAGCATACACAGTGCCGAGAAGAAGTTTGTGAACCCCTTAGGATTTTCACATTTCACGTATTTCAAATCTAAAATGTTATTAGATCTTAATCCAAGTCCTAATAATAGATAAAGATAACCTGATTAAACAAATGACATAAAATATGATGGTAAAGCATACCTCTTTGCGCTTTGGGGTGTGTGTGGGAATCCCCAGTTGCTAATGCAGCCTTGAGATTCCCCCAGAGGGTTTAGTAATGAGGGCAGAGCTGTTTGAGAAGTCCAACCTTAAGGAAGTGAAAAGTTCTGACTGTCAGTGTTTCTTTGGAGGTGTTTCCTTACTGGAGTTGTGTCTGTCCTGTTTTCTAGAAGCAAGAAACATTCCAAGGAGTTTCAACACATCGGATGCTCAGTTTGTGAGCGAAGTCACCCAAAGACCTTCCGCACACCTTTCTCTGAGGGACGTCAGCCATCGACCACACGGTGAGACCAACGAGTTGAAATTGTGATATCTGCTTTAATGCAAAGAAGATTCTCAAGTCTTATCACTTATTTAACTGTTGATATGTAAGTCAAATCCAAATAAATATTGTCCCAGTCAGTTCACCACCTTTTCCTGATGAAAAAGGTGTCTGAAATGGCTTCACAGTGAACACAAACCAGAAAGCCGCTATTGGCTTGCACTCTGTATTAAAACTCCAAACAACACTTTTTTCTGACTTAATGCCTTCATTGTCAAAGGAGGTTTGGATGAGGTTGTGTAATGCACTGGTAAGACCATTCTGGTCACCAAGTTACCACCACGTTGGCCTTGGAGAGTCTAACAAAGAGAAACCAGTCTAATCCAAGGGATTAAAGAAATGAGCTACGAGTACAGGGGGAGGGAATGGAATTTATTTAACACAGAACAAAGGATTAGGGGAAACTTTGACTGAAGTCTGAAATCTTAAAAGGAGTTGACAAAGTTTATCCTAGCAGAACCAAAACCAGGACCGGAGAACACCGTTAGAAATTAAGTGGAAGTAGACTTAGAACAGAGTGAAGGAGACACTTCATCGCACAGAGGGTGGTGAGGTATGGAATGGGTTACTTCGTCATGCTGTTGAGGCTGAATCATCAGGGATCCTTTAAGACCCAACAAGTTTTTCAATGTCTCCTCTCCCTCATGCTCCCAACTCTGCTTACCTTTCCTCCTCATTTTGTCCAGATGAATCCCAGAGCAATGACTTGCACCAGTCTTGCCGTCACCCCATCAGAACCTGGGACACTGGCAGCTTCGGATCGCACATCCACAACATGAGCCTGAGCGAGGGGTGGCTGAAAGTGCCCCGGGATGGCCGCTACTACCTGTACTCTCAGGTCTACTTCCGCTACCCCTTGGACTCCTCCCTGGACCCCCACAACGCAGCCCCGGAGAGCCACAGCAGCCACCAGCTCGTCCAGTGCATCTACAAGAAGACGTCCTACCTGAAGCCCATCCTGCTGCTGAAAGGCGTGGGCACCAAGTGCTGGGCGGAAGACGTAGAGTACGCCCTTCACTCTGTCTACCAGGGAGGACTGTTTGAGCTGAGATCAGGCGACGAGGTCTTTGTGTCAGTGTCCTCCGTGCCCATGGTCTACACTGACGAAACCTCCAGCTATTTCGGGGCCTTCCGACTTGACCTGTGATCGTGACGGATCGTAATTGCAGGTGCATGGATCCTGTGGAGGTTATTAATGTGAATGGAAGAGAGGGAGAACCATTCTTATGAATTTATTTTATTTTTCTGAATTTTGCATGTATTCAGAAGAAACTTTAAATCTAGTCCTGTTTACTGTGCGGACATAAACAGCTTTTTAAGAAAAGCAAATCTAGTTGATAACCCTGGCATGGATAAGAAAGCAAGTCAATTCTTCTTACCATTCCAAGGTCACCACTATAAATGAGAACCCGTTGGCCTGACCTGATTCAATTGGAATTCATAAACAGTATACATTTGGTGGAAAATGTCCCACAGTTCCTGCTGCTTCTCATATATCATATGTTTTGACTTGTTCCGTTTTAAGATGGTAAATGGGATCTAATGATTAGCTTCCTGCTTGCCTGAGCTTGAATGTAGCTTTCTTCATTAGTCAAGGGATTTGAAAAATCTTCAATGGATTATCAGGCAAGGTAAAGATACACTACACAGTTTGGCACAGTAGTTACAAAGCAAAGGACAAACTACCAGAACATACTAGTTTGGAAGCTCTTGCATCACAACTGACCCACTCATTGAACCAGATTCTGATTGGCTCCCACCCCAACCATCAAGGGGAGCAAAAGCAGGAACTCGATTGATACCTGGAATGTGGACTCCTTACCTTTCCATAAACCCTAGCCTAGAATAATCCAAGTACTGAAAAGAAAAAAAACTGTTGGTTCAGCAGGTTGGTTGGGAATGTGGGAGAATACTACGCCTTCACCCTTTTGATTTTAATCTATTAAGACCTCGTCGTATATAATAAATACATTGAAAATGAATTGATTTATAATTCAGATATAGTTTATTTGGCCTGACATTAAATATATAGTAACTGTATTGTGGACTATTTTCATATTCAGTTTGTTTTGAATAATGAATTTTAAGGATCAGCAAATATGTTTTAGATATATTTAATAGGTTTGATATATAATATGAAAAATTTTCAAAGAAATGAGTGACGATAAATCCATTACAGCCCTATGCATTTATCAGGGAGCTAATGCTTGTTATTAAGACCTGCAACTAAAGTTAGAAAATCAAAAGATTAAGACCTTGCTGCAAAATGGAATAATTGTGCACATGCACACAATGTGTGCCAAAGGATTTGGTCGGGACTTGAAGATTTTCTTCCAGCTGTAATTTTCTGAGAGCAGACAGGAACATTCTCATGTTGGCATCAGCAGGTGCCAGAAACCCCCTTCTGAGCTATTTTTTGCACGGCGAAGCGAATCTCTTCTCAGATTCGAAAGCCTAACTTAAAACTTTTGTCTTTGTTAGTTTTATAAACATATAATGATTTGGTTCTAGATGGTTTGGAATTTGTGGCTCTTTTTGTGGCATTTGTGGAATGTATCTGTACCTTGCCTTGCTGGTGCTACAATTGACATTTACAATTTTAAAAATCTGTTTTATTTGTAACAGTACTTCACCTCATCAGTCATTCTACAGTTACAGTGATAGGGGACAATGCACAACTCCTGTGGAAAATCTGATTACTGTAACAAAATTAGTTTAGTAAATCAGACTGCACCCAGAAAGGAAACAATGTAAAAGTGATATAAATTGGATTGGATTTCTGTGTGACCCCGAAACATGCAGCTTATGTTCTTTTATAACAAGAGAAAAAAAAAAAAATCGATATGCTTTAAGTTTTAGAGAAAAAGTTGTTTTTTTTTCCTTAGAAGAAGAATGGTGCCGTGTACAGAGAACAAATATATTTTCAGTTTTACTTTTGTATTTAAACTTAGGAATGCCTGTCCTGTAAGGTAACTTTGGTTGTTTTTGGAGGTTGAAGATTTTACACCTTACACATTTTCTGTCCACTAATTATATATATTATACTTTTTTTTTGTTGTTTTGTTTTTGCACATTAATGGAATGTTTGCCATCTCGTACACTTCTGTACATACTATATCACAGAAAGTAGTGTTTTTTTGGAAAGGTTATTATACAGTCTCTGTTTGCATTTATCTTTGAAAACTGTGCAATATCAACAGGTATATTTTATTTGAAAACTTAAAGTTCATATCTCAATTTTAGAAATACTAAAAAAAGCATAATACATTCAAATGACAAATGTTTCTTTTCAGTGTCTTCAGAATTGAATTGTCTGTCACTGTATTTATTACATTTTTGTTCGTATTTCAAAATCCCACGCTGGTGAGTATTTAACAGTTAGGGATGAATTCCTTTTCAGAACTGTTGGTGCACAGTGTTACTGTCATCATTTTGATTAGGTGTGAGTGGAAATCGTTGTTTTGGAGTTGGGTTGAAATACACTGGTGGGAGGATTGTCATTAGCGCCAGTGCTTACCGGGTAGCTCTGTTACTGATATACTGTGGTAAAGTGCTTTAAATTCTTGTTTAAACTGTAAATAGTATGAAACTCCTCATACGTTCATACAATTGTATCTATGTGCACGCCTTAAGAGTCTCTCGCAAATGTGAATTGACCCAGTTTTTTTTAAAAATGCATTGTTGCCATGTAGCTGCCTTTTAGTTTTATAAATTCAAAGAAAGCACCTTCAAAGCCTGTCGAACAAAACAAGAAGTCTGATAAGTGTTAGAAAAACCTAAATAACATGGTAACAAACCATTGAACTGCCATCACTGAAATGCAAACTGCTCCACTTATTGGGTGTACTGTACCTGTAAGAAGTGTTGGCTGTCACAAGAGGCTCTTTGGCCCTTTCCAGCACACTATTTGCCCCGGGACATTACATCGAATGAGCCCCCCCGTGTTTTAGCTTCACTTGTTAATGTATGCAATAACATTCACAGTATGAATTGTTGCAGAGAAAGAAAAAAAACAGATTAAAATATGTAGGCATACCAGTTCTTGATGTGAACAAGGTGCTCATTGGGAATTTGTGAATTTGAGTCTGACTGGTAGGACAGCATACTTCTCATCACGAAGATCATATGTTGACATGCAAAGACAGCTTGAATATAATGGGGATGTTTGGTAGATTTTAATGCATTCTTGAAGTATGACTAATTCTTTTTTAAAGAATACACAAACTAACATCTGGTTTGGATGAAATAGAGTGCCGTGTGTTAATGTGACCATTTGCTGGGGGTTCATAGTGGATAATTAAAAAGGCCTAACTCTTCTGCAAAAAGATGGTATTTCAGCTTTAAGATCTGAACATAATGTACACATTATTTCAGTGTAGCATACACACCACTGTGTCAATGGATTAGAACTGACAATATGAAAGAAAAGCATTGCATTAGTATTAACAATTAAATCACTAAGTTGATGGGATCACCGGCTGTCACTGTCTATCTTCATCAGCTTTCTTATTGGTCTTCTGTACAGCATGATTAAGCGCTTGTAAAAATAACTCTCCTTTATTGATGACTAACCATGATTAAAAGACATTACTGAGGAATTGAATTGTATTATTGTTCTATAACTTGTAAAACAGCAATTCTATGTTTTATTTCAATTTTTAAAAAAATTAATTCTGCTTTTGAGCAATTGTATGTTTTACCGACTAGTGAGAACAGATTAGTTCAGAGTTTTTACTGTTTTAATAGATTTTTTAAAAAAAATTTAAATTAGTAGTTTTTAATATTACAAATCAGTAAATTAAACAATGTTGTGGAAATGCTAGGCATTTAGTGAAATGAGCCTCTGCTGAATCATTTCATATCCTGATTTTCAGGATGTGCACCTGTAGCACTTACTTTTTCATAAATTTGAGGACCAAATTAAGTTCTCATCAGTCTTATATTCATCTCAATTATAATTTACATGAGGCACTATTAATGTTTCATTGGTCTTTTACTGTGTTATGTAGAAATTTGCAATACCTCTAGAAATGCACAATGTTTAGGGACCACTTATTGATTGTGAATGTATGTGTCTGTGATAGGGCACTTTTTCACTTGTATATTTTCTGTAAAATAAAACCACGATTCCTTTGATGAAATGTCTTATTTAGAACATCTTCAATGCTGTTCTTTATGTAGCAAGCATCCAGTGATGCTGTTATTAAGACCTGATCTTGACTCTCTAGATTTTATTTCTTTTAACAAAACTGAATGAACTTGTTTAACACCAAGATACCGGGGACAAAATAAAGGTCAAGTGTGTATTACCTATAATCATGGGAACAATGAAGAAACACATGCGGACTGGATTTTGAATGATCCGATATAATATTTAAAGTTTCATCAAAATGTGACTAGCGTTCTCAAGGTATGTAGTAAAACTTCAAAGTAAAATTAATTTGTTAGTGATAATTGACAAACACCTACACAAGGTGTGCTACATGCAAAACCAGCACACACTCATTGCACTAAACTGAAATATTAAGACACATAACTCTCTGGTATAGGAGTGTGAGCTCAAAACTTGTTTCACCAGCGAAGACATTGAAAGACCTGTAGTTCCTACTGGGCAACACGGTGGCGTGGTGGTTCGCACTGCTGTCTCACAGCACCAGGGTCCTAGGTTCTATTCCCTGTGTCTGTGTGGGAATTTTTGCCATCTGTGTGACTGTTTGTTTGTGTGTGGTGCCCAGTGATTGACTTGCATGTAGTACTGCCTTGCTCCCTGTGTCTGCTGGGTTAGGCTCTAGCTCACCACGATTGATGGATGTAGTTCTAATGGCTCACCTGGTAAAGGCACGGTCACACTGGGAATCCTGCAGTTGCAGATCTTCACTGAGGATTCCACAGGAAGCGTTGTATTGGCTCTGGTGCTCTGTGGGTTAGGGAGACAAAACTGGCAGGGAAGGTTTCTTCTCATGCACTCAAGTGGACACTACTGGCCAGGTACCTGGTGAGCTCAAAGCAGACATCTGCAGCCCTGGCTTTTTTTTAAACTTCTTTATTTGTTAGGGACAATTTTTAACATTCATGACAAGTCACAAGATGTATTGTACCCAAACCTAGCTATAAGCTAATTTACATCATAAGTCCCTGGGCTTGTGAGAACCCCCAATTCTATATTATATAGAATCTTAACAAATACTTACTACAGAATTTTTCTACCTTTTAACTTAAATGTTATTGCATGGTTGAAGTTGCAATTGAAATATGTATTTCAAGTTTTAAAACACCTTCAATATGTCTTTTTTTGTTTTGTTTTAATGGGAATCATTATTTGTTTGGGAAATCAAATGCAACTGGTATACAACAGCTGTCTTTAAACTGAGAAAGAGTTTCATTTTCCTAGAAAGCGCATTTGTTGGTAGGACAGCATCATTTCTGGCTCAGTTATGTTAATGTGGCTCATTCTGCTCAGAGACTCCTATGCACCTCTTGATGAAGTTCAACTCCCTGTCTCAGAGGAAGAGCTGGAAGCTGGGTGTGTCTTGCTAGCTGTTGGCAATTGTTAGCTTTTCCTGAATGCATAAACACTGTTATTTTTCCTACTGAACTTAACAGAACCTAAAAAAAAAAAAAAAAAAAATTAAAAACTAAAAAGTAATGACAACAATAAGAGAATTTGATCCAAGTATTCCTTCCAACAGTTGCTTAAAAGACTTTGCATACAGAGAATTGCAGGCAATGTCTATTGAACCCAGTTTACTTTATCACTGGGTTAAAGAGTGAGGGTTATTTTGTGTTTATGAATATTCTTACTGAAACAAAGTTTATCACAATGGGATAAGTAGTTCTCTTGAAAGGTAAATGTGTGGCATACCTGCAGACATGTGCCTCCATATATATCCCAGATTCTCAAATAATTTAAGATAAATAATGTCCTTTCCAAGTTTCGTCGCAGTTGCAAGTGTCCACAAGTATTGACACCGTCAAATAATTTCAATGTGATTCCCTTGAGGAGCATGCAATATTCACTGTGACTAAATATTATAAAACTGGGTGAAAACATCAAAGTTCTTGTTCAATAGCCCAGACTTTCTCCAGTCACCAATAATTGGGTGTAATGATCAAGACTTTACTTGGTCCCCAAGTGGCTCACCTGGTAAAAGCCCGGTCACGTGGCGTGCAGGGCAAGTCATAGTCAAGGGAGAGCAGGCTTGCATCCTGGCTATGCAAAGTTCACAGTCTATGCTGGGGATTCCATAAGGAGTGTTGCAATTGATCTGTTGCTCCTGTGGATTAGGGATGCAAAACTGGCATTGTGCTACAGTGGACCTTAAATGACCAGGCACGTGGTGAGCTTGCCTTTTGTCCATGAGGTGCCAGTAGCTTGCTGAAATCTGCTCTCGAGCCCCTGGGTTTAGAGGCAATTGGCTTGGTCAAGGGATTGGAGGACGGCCACTGACATTCAGTTCTCCTGAGCTGTTGAATTGACTTTATTTAACATATCAATTTTCATTTAAAATTGGTATGAACAGTAATAAAAGATCTGTATCAAAGTGATGTCACTGAAACATAGTTATGTAGTTTATTTTATTAATACTGCAACTATCTATGTCTATAGTGTTTCAGATTTTAACTACCTGTAACAGAAAATAAGAAAGAAAAGCAAGTCCTAAAGAGTTATTGCAAGTTTTTTTTTTTTTTAATACATTGAAAAGGTGATTAGGTTAGGGTCTTTAATTATGCCTTCTTAGTCACATTCATGCACAGAGGATGCAATACTGTATATTACAATGGAATGTTACAACACACATTTGCATTGGATTTTTAACATATACACAAAAATAATCAATATGTGAACACAAATTAGGTTTATAAGTGTTACATTATACCTGGACATAGATAATAAACAGAAACATAATATTACAAAGTACTTCAAAAATGCCACTTTCTCTCCCATGACGAACATGATTAAATATAGGATGAACTGGCCTCAAACCTAAACACAATGATCTTGCTGGCACATCTGAGTTAAATAAGAACATAAGAACATGTACAAATGAGAGGAGGCTGTACAGCTCATCTATACTCATCAGTTACCGATTCATCTCAGAACTTTGTCAAGTTGGATCTTAAAAGTATCTAAAGCCAAGTCTATGGAATAAAGAAAGATTTTTTTCTTTTACATATCTGTCAAAAGGAATCAAAATGTTACTGTTTAATAGCTTGTTTTGGTAACACTTAGAGATTCCAACATATACTTTGTGTTATCAAAGTTTTACAGGCCATGTAGTCTTATCTTTTGTGTAACCAGATATTACTTGTCCTATAAACTCTAACAGGGAAGGATCCCTTACCGTTGCTGTAAAAAAAAAAAAAGGGGGCAAAAGAACAAAATCTTTCAAATAGGATTTCATTGTTTTGTTGTGGTTTTCTTTTTTATGAGGTTTACATTCCGAGTTGCTTTGTTGCTTCAGAGTTTATTAGGGATACACAAATGTAAACAAAGGCTCTGAGTGGATTGTCACCCAGACGTTCGTCATCCCTTGAAAATGGACTGTTGACTGTTGTGAGAAGACCTTTCATTAAAATAATTTACATTCATTTGAAGAACTGAAGGTTTTTGATTTACGGAGACAACACAATTTATAAAGCAAAAGAAGTTTAAATAGGCAACAAATGTCCCATAACAATGTTTAATCAAATTGCTGTTGGATGGTGTTCAGAATATGCTTTAATTATCCCAACCAGTCAGAGACCAAAACTCATGAAAAAATATGTCACTCTGATCTGATACACCCAAGAGCTTATCACAAGTTTTATAACAGGATAAGTTGTTCTCAAGATAGAGCTTCAGTGTGATATATACTGGTGCCTCCACTATATCCCCATCACCAATGCTAATCACAATCCCAGAGGGATAATACAACTCTTCACTTGAGCAACAAAAACACCACTCAGAACCATTATAATAGGGTCAAGAAAGGACAAAACAAAATACAATAAACAGCATCTTCTCATTTAGAACAGGTATTCATTTAATAAATAATGATTCATCCAGACCACTCAGTCTTGATCAATGGAATGATTCCATGAATTTTCAGCCTATAAATTCTGATACAGCCCTAATATTTAAAAACATGTTTTTGAACCATCCTGGGAAAAAAACAAAACAAAACTGTTGTGGTAATTGAACCTGGTTACCTTCAGGTTCATGGCGTTTATAAGACTTGCTCAATTGTACAACAAAAACACGCATTGTACCTGTAGTTAAGACAAAGTAGTGATAAAAATATATTGGTCTGACATAAGGGTGAGTTGTGCACCATAAACAATGTCCCTGAATGAGTGAAAGTAACTCCGGCAGTAGCATGGATTTCCTATGGTGCATAACTCACTTTAATGCAAATCTTGTTTTTTTATATAGACTAAAATCACTGCACATACAAAAATCAAGGAACACATCTCTATCTCTTTCTTTCTGTGTCGTTATGGACTTCCTTATTTTGAAGAAAAGTGTTTAAAGTCCTTAGAAAACAGCTTGTTGTCACTACACATTACCAAACATACTCTGCAAGGAAGTTGGAGGTTTAAACTTGCTAGAACATCTCAATATACACCTGGAAAGGACAACACACACACACACACACACACACACACACACACACACATATATATATATGTAGGGGATAACACAATCCTGGGAATGATCTGCACATTTTGATATTCCTCAGACTGTATCCTAGCTGACTATTACTTAATAAATTCAAGTCAACATCCCTGCAAATAATGTGTGTGGATACTCCTGCTGAGAGTGATGTTGTCATTGTGTATTGTGTATAATCAGATGGAGAGCTCCTTAACAAGGGAATTAGCAGGAGAGTTAGGAAAGAGTTTTTTTACAGTGTAGTGACATGCAACAGATCCAGGCAGCTGGCTATGCCTGCAGTTATAAACTCACGCAGGCTCTGCCTTTGTTCTGGCAGTGGAGGCGTGTTGGACCACATCTCTCACTTATTTGTTTTGATTTTGCTTTTGCCAGAAATCCCCCAGCATGAAGTGAAAATATGCTTCATTATAATAACAATACAGTAGAACCCTTTTAAGACAATGTCCCCAGTACCAAATGCATATTTTAATGTAAATGCTTACTCGGTACTGGGAACCAGCTTGGTTTGTAGACAAGTATTTACTGTTACCACTATTAATACATCTTTGCTGCTGGATCTGGGCTTAAATTTAAAGCCTTTAAAAAGCATTTCTCATTAATATATCATTGTTCTCTCAATCCCCTTATTATTTTACATTTTGTAGACTTTGACTCTGGTAATAATTTATTCTGCCACTAGTACATTACCTGCTTGTGCAACTGTTATTAGGACAGTAGCGCTACACTCACAGTCTCAGAGAGAATCAGACTATTTTACATTAGTTTATTCTGCTTATCAAAACCATTGTATAATTAGTTTTCCTTCTTCGGTGTCAAATAGATCAATTAATATTATACATGGAGGGAGGGATCACAGTTTAGTTTCTTGATTTATGAAACTGCTCTGCACTGTGCAGCTTGTGAAAGACTAATGCTGAACCCTGAAGCACTCTCAGAAATTGCACAACATTCAGACAAAACCCACCTGTGCTAGTGCATGCCACCAAGAAACCAGGTCTAACAGATGAAACAGAGACACACACAAACACTTTCATACCAGCACGGTCCTGCAAAGTTTAACCAGAGATGCTTTTCCTTGTCAGTATCGAGTCCCAGAATCATCCTGCTGCAGTCAATTCTGCAATATATACTGGATTTGTATGTCCCTTCATTGTTTACATTCATTAGAGGGAATCGGCAGTGCCAGACCCTAATTTACTGTACAGCTCCGACCCTTTCAAGTTGATATGTTAAGGACAGGACAGAGATCTTGCAGCAATGAATGTCATGTCCAGTCAGGTTCCTATTCAGGCTCGACTGCAGCACAATGGCTAGTGTGGGTCCCCTGTACAGCTGACACTGCGTTTGATTCGACAAAGAAACCCAGGTGAAAAGAGACTCCCACAGATAAAGTAGTGCAATTAATCTGAACAGTTTGTATGAAAAGAAGCTAACAGGAGTATCCCGTCATCCTGGGTGCAGTCACAGTGAAGGGGAGGCTACTTCAGTTGAAAAGAATGGAGTCTGGGTCCTGATTCACTACCTGGGCCATGTGTTTTAATATGTCCTTTTTCGTGATAATTCCCAGAAGGCGGCTGAAAGGAAGCAGACATTTTTTAAATTAAAAATAAGGTCTATATACATACGTTCTTGCAAAATTGATGCACATATTTCATTACCAAGACAAAGTAAGTCACCATGGCCTTAAACTACAGTATGTAAAATAACAGCTCATAACAAATGGACAACCAGTTTACTAAAGAATACAACAGGCTGATCCCAAGAGAACTTCACTAGAGTAGCTAATAAGCCCAGAAACTTTCACAGTACAGCATGTGGCATGATTACTAAAGAACAAGCAAAGTTTAATCAAATTGAGAACCGATGTTAGCCCCTCTTCCTTGTATTCAAGTGTTAATTCCTTTAATCTGTCCCAGTCACTACAAACTGTATACTGCACAATTATTAAGTGTATCTATGTGCAAAGAGGTTCTTAAGATGCGAGTAGCAATGTCAAATTTGAAAATGAAAGATAATTAGTCCAGCAGATAAACCATCTGTCAGCATTGAAAGATTTGTCTAAACACACAGTATGTCTACTGGTCTATTTCATATTCCATCAAAAAAAAGTGTTACATTGGTGAAAATAGTCCACTGCAATTATTTTAGACACAGATTCACCAGTTTAGTTATTTATCTCAAAACATTTGCAATTCAACTGATATTCATTCAAAATGTGATTGCCAAATATCACCGACAACATAAAAAATGTACGTATGTCACAAATCTCAGGAATTAATTACAAAAAAAGTGTTGACAGCTACCAGTCATGCAAATTAACTCGAAACGCTGACATTTCAATTCCAGTGTTTTAGTTTGTAAGAAATGTTCTAAAAACAAGTTATGAATACTGGTTTTCAAAGTGACTGACTTTCAGAGAGGAAAACAAGCAACTGACTAACAAATCCACAGTTAAGACACATTCACAGTTCTCTGTGTGCTCAACTTTATTTGCTCGCTTACCCCAAAGACTTGGAGTAGAAGAGGTTATGAAACTATAGAGCAATTAGAACCCCTCATAGGAATGCAGTTTCACAGATGTTTCTACCTTGTAAAGCTTGATTATCACCCCAGTCACAGAGCCCCTGGGCTGCCTCTTACCCATTGTGAGTGACCAGACACTGGCGCAGGCCCAGCTTGCGGAAGATGTCCACCACAATCTCCATGGCCGTGTGGTCGGTGACAGTGAAGGGACTCAGGTCCATGACTTTGCGCAGTTTGAGTGTCGCTGGGCTGCTGGGAGGCTGTGGTGGAATGTGCTCTGTGAAGTAAATATCTGAAGAGCTAACAACACCATCCTGCCTCTTTCGAGCATTTTCTGTAAAGAGAAAGATAGAGAAAAAGCTCACTCTATATACAGTACTTCTGTAAACAAACCTGCATTGTGATGGAACTTGCAGAGATCAAAGGACTGGTTCTGTACGATTTTCTGTAAAACATCTTATAGTCCCTCGTACCTGAAACAAATGTCCTGCGTGCTTGAGAGTTTTACTAACAAGATCAATTTAAACGCGATTGTAATTCTAGAGAAATGTTAGTGTAGAACTTGTTGTGCTATAAAATGAACAATTCATGCTCTATTTTACATTTACTAGCAATAGCTGGAATGAAACACTACTCTAGTATCTTGTAAAAGCACTTTGTGATGGTGGTCCACTATGAAAGGTGCTATATAAAAATTATTATTATTATTATTATTATATTATTATTATTATTATTATTATTATTATTATTATTATTATTATTATTCTCCTCTTTGTCTCTCTTTTAGCTGCCTGGGGACTACCCAGTGGAAGTTATGCAGAAACCAACAAGTTCACATTTCACACTTGCAAATATATAAAGATCCATCAACAAATTTTTATTTTAAACTACAAAGATAAAACAAAGAAAATAATAGTAATCATTATTTTATAAAATAGACACAAATGCCTTGTAAAGCTAAAGTTGTACTCGCAATCATTGCAAAAGCCATTTCCTAATTTCGTTGATTTTAAAACATGATAAAAATGAGAATCTCTCTTACTCCACTCATTTTATAAAAGGAACAATCAATACTGAGTCGGTGTACAGCTATGCTAACAAAGGTATAAGAGCCTGCCTCAGCCTACTTGCTCAGCTCACTGCTCAGAGACAGTACTTGACCCAATCAGAGATTTATTAAATAATTAAAAAAACAAAACTAGAAATGGGAGTTTGTGAACTGGGGGCATAATGAAAGGGGCCTGGCATATCACATTGAAAGGATACGTGAACAATATCTGTATCATCGATATGTAATGGTTAAACAATGTGAAATTAGCAATGCATTTAGCTTCACTGGTGCTTAACTACAGACAGCTTCAGTTTTTTTCAGCAGAGGCAATGTTGTTTCAGTGAACCACCTAGTCAGGCCCTACAGGCCACTTCTTAAATTATTATTTGTCAAACATTAATACGCTTAAGAGGCTCACTTGCATGTTAGAAGTTTCATTTTTAAAACTAAGCAAAGAGCCCTTTTTTATTGTAAACAGTGGCTTTACTACGTATGTGGTATGGTGTCTTTAAATACTGGTGTACATAACACAGCTGATGGACTGCAGATCATTTATATATAATATACCGATGAACAAAATGCAGATCATCTGGTTTAAAAGCCTTTTGGCAATAAAGGCTTTAATGTAACTTGGCAGTAGCAAAGCAAAAAAGTTTAAGACACCACCTCAGTCAAGTGAACAACAAACAGGAATGTGTGGACGCCAGGGCACAGGAAGGGGGTGAATACCAAGCTGGAGGTGCATGGCGTGGAAAGGACCGGTTCTGTGCAGCTCTTATTGTAAATAACTGTGATGGTTTAGAGCCAGACTGAGCTTCAATGGATAATAAGATTGAACTGGAACATGATGCACAGAACCACACCTTTTTCTTTTAGACAGAAGCCTTACCTGATCTTCAAAAAAAGCATTTTACCATAGTCACAGCTAAATAAATGTATCGCCTTTATGCACATATTGCCCTCAGGCTTCCAAAACCTACTTTGCGTTTTAAATTTACATGAGTCATAATAAACAGGATTTAGACTGTATAAGAAGTGCACAGAACCTATCGCAGTGTTTAAAAGAAAGGCTATGACTTTACTTCTTTAATTGTTTTGATATTTGTAGTCACAAGTCATAAATAAACAAACTAGGGAATTTGTTTTTTTCTCTTCACTTTTCCACTGTTTTGTAAAGTGCAGTGTATCCAGATCATGCTCCCTCCTGAAACAATGCTTGATCTGGATACACTGCGATCCTTATAAGCCAGGCGAATGCTCCTGAGTACATTTTGAGAAAAGTATTTCCCAATTGACCTTGAGAGTGGGCAATCCATTTAATACGCTGAGATACAGACAACACAATGCAATGTGATTCTTGTAAACTGCAGGTTGTTCTTTAACACTAAAACATATAACTTAACCAAGTAGTATTTAAAAAATAAATGACATTTATTACCGTTTTTAGATGTAACTTATGCTAGCCATCTTGCTAGTGCCAAATTAGAAATAGTACAGTTTTGTTTTCCTCCCAATCATCACATCTCCCCAAGGTACTTCCCTCAGTTATATTGGAGGGCAATTTTACTTCCCACTGTACAGTATACAAGCAATGGGAAGCAGGGATATACATAACTGGGAAATAAACAGAACAAGGGTAGCCCAGATCCTAAGACCACCCCTCTGTATATAGAAAGGTTTTGAATGACAGTCAGGGTTTTTACTGGATTTTGGGTTTAATGTGTCAGGTGGGACATCCATTTATACAACTCTTCTTCAGAACTTTATGAAGCAGCACAGCTGAAGAATTAAACTCTTACCTATTGATATAATAAGATCTCTTTTCAGAACGAAGCCGACCAGCCTCTGGGACTCTCTGGACACTACCACGGGGAAGCCACTGCAAGTGGTCTCATTGATAAGAGTCTCCACGTCCTCCACCTTTAGGCCGTCCTGTGTGAGCACAGTCAGCGGCGGGTCATTCCTGCGCGGCCGCATCACATCCATGGCTAGGGTCTTGTGTGTGAACTCCTCCTTGGCCTCCAGGAAGGGGTATCCATTCAAACGGATGTGGGCATCATAGATCCCCTCTCTGCCAATTGCATCTGCCACCCACTTGCTGGTCATGGCCGCAGCCATCAGAGGCACAATGTATTCCAGCCCGCCGGTCAGCTCGAACATGATGACCACCAGGGACACGGTCATCCTGGTCACCCCACCTGGGAAACAAGACATCGTCAACTGTACAGGAGTCTTAAATTAACTATATCAACACTAGAGGGGTAAAAAGGGTAGTATACTGTTTAAACACAAATGACATCTTACTGAGAATCTGTACAATCATTTTTCAGAATCATATTCTGATGCAGAATTTAACCAAATCGGACCGATTTTTGCAGCTTCCCCCACTTCTCATTTCTTTCAATTGTCTCATTCACAACCCACTTCTGAACTGAGCTTCCTCTAAACCGACAGCTCTACCATTGTAAAAACACTAACTGCAAGAGAAAGTTGTGTAAGGCTAATCTGATTAAATACTGGCTTTAGACAGCAAAATGTCAACCATCATTGGATATTCTGAATTTAAGTATTACTGCATATAAAGTAAAGGTCAAATCTACTAGACTTTTTTTTGTCTTAAATCTTACATAATAACTTTGTTTAGTAAATGCACAAGGTGGAAAGTTACACAAACACAACTTCCTTCAAAAGTATTTAAGTGGTAAAAGGGCTACAGGAACAGAATATAAGGAAATGGAAACCCCTTCACCAGTAACACAACTTGAACAGCTGGCACTCCAATCCTTAGTGGAGGGGAATGGCAGAGTTAGCAGAGTGAACTGTAATTTAAAGACCATTGCCAAGAGCTGGTTCTATTAATGAAGATATTAGCACCTGGGTCAAAAGAAGGAGAAGACATGGATAGACTGGCTACTTACCAAGGCATGCTGCTGCTCCCACCATGGCATAGAGCCCTGGAGTGATGCAATCTGCCCCTGGGCTGCACCAGCCTTTGAAGATGACCCAGTCGTGGTGGTAATAGGCCAGCTGTTCCATTCCAATTCCCAGCAGCCTACCCGCTATTGCACCCACAGCCAGACTCGGGATGAAAAGTCCTGATGGGACCTAAATGCACAAAAGAGACACATATTTAAACCAGATCTATATGACAACTGCAAACCCACCCTTTCTATGTAAATATATACAGGGGTTACACAGGGGTTGAGTAAGTATATATGTCCCCCCTGTAGGTCATTACAAAGACAAAACAGATGTGGCCCTGCTACTACATGCAACTGCAAGATGTTACAAACAAAAACTGCAGGCTGTACTGGCGCCAAGGGACCACAAACAAAATTACATTTGTTGTGTGAAACACCCTAATTACAAAGGTAAAGAAATACAAACATTGATACAATACTCATGGTTTAAATATAAATGGGTGATGAGATAGTATTAGGTCATGATTTTAAATCAAATTGCTCTGTTACAAATATAGTAGTTCTGCTTGCATTCCAGATATTGCTTGTATATCAACTCACTACAAATGAGAGGACACCATTCCACCCATCTATGTTTGTCAAGTTCCTTAAAGTATCCAAGTGATTCTGCATCTAAAACATGACTAGGTAGCCCATTCAATACCCTCACCCTCTGTCTGAAGAAGTGTTAATTTTCCTCTATCTATCAGTCTATCGCAGCTTCATTTGCAACCGTGTCCTCGGGTCCTGGTTTCTGTACTGTCATTCCAGTCCTGGTTAGCGTTAACTTTGTCAAGTGCTCACCTTCATGCCAAAGGTGATGATTGTGATAAAGACCTTGAAGACGAGCGCAAGTGCGAGCTGCCACATGGCGGTGTAGACGTTGGGGCCGGCAGCGCGGTCGTCAGTGGTCTCGGTGGTGTTGTCATTGATGTAGTCGCAGAGCTTGGAAGAGTCCAGCAGGCCACAGTCATTGAAGAGCTCTGATATGAGCTCACTGGTGCTGATGCGCGTGTAGTCGTTGGGGAAGGCGACGATGGCTGTGATGGCTGTCACCACCAGCACCTCCAGCACGGGGTAGCGGCCCAGCTTGGTGGTCTTGCGGCGGTGACACCAGGCTATGTTGGTGCGGATGAAGAAAGCCCCCCACAGCCCCCCAAAGATACCCAGCATGATGAAGGGGATGAGCTCCAGTAGGTGCCAGGGGGCGTGGAACTCGACATAGAACAGAACCAGCCGGCTGTTCCCAAACGGGTTGATGGAGCGCAGGGTGAAAGCTGCCACCAGGGCGGCGAAGAAGGACCTCCACAGGGTCTTCAGGGGGAAATAGTAGCTGACCTGGAAACAGGGAAAAGAAATCAGCTGCACATAATGGGCTGAATTTTAATGATCTAAACAGTTGCAAATCTAAAAATACAGCCCCCTTTGAACTCTATGAACTCTGCTGGTGTGTCATTCCCCCGCCCGTGACATTTTCTTTCCCATTCTTTAACCCAGTGTAATGCCACATTAAGTTGAGAACATTACAAGCACCCTACCTCCTCCAGGCTGAACAGGACTCCTCCGATAGGGGCACCGAAAGCCACTGAGACTCCAGCCGCTGCTGCTGCAGACAATACCTGAAACAAAGCAATTGAAGACATTTTACACAAGCCAGGTTTTGTAAATAGGCATAATAATTTGAGTCATCCCTTCATTATTGCAGCAAAAAGACCAGCATAAGTGTATCTGTATAAAAGCAGGAATCAGCTACCAAACTCCTGATCATTTTGAAGCCTGACCTCTCTTAAACATATTCATTATTATTGTTGATTATAATTTGATTTGTTGCAATGCTTCTCATAGAACAGGAAAATAAAGTACAGAGGCGCTGAAGGTTTGCATTGATTCCACACCTAAATAACTAAAGAAGTCAGTCCAAGCCTCCCAGAGTGCCCCACTGCCCTCACCTCTCTCCTCTTGGCCTCATTCTTACTATACTTGGTGAAGAGGTGGCAGAGGATGTTGCCACAGCAACAGGCCACGTGCACCAGCGGTCCCTCCTTGCCCAGACTGAGCCCAGACGACACAGCCAGAACCAGGGTGATGGTCTTGATCACCAGTGTCCACTTCCCAAGATAGCCCCGGATGATAAAGCCACTCAGAATGGTCTTAATCTGAAGAGCAAGGTGAGCAACAAGGCTCTGTAACAAACATTCTGCTGACTCTCAAACCGTTTGCATGTTCGATACGATCATGCACACATGGCTTGAAATTCGAACTGTACAACACAATACTATATATTATCTAATGCTGGAATGACCACCAAATACTTTTCTGTACAGTAGAGTAGCACTTATTTATTTCAGACATCACGTAATACAGTACATATAAATCTGACTACTCAGATGGAAGGTTTTCAGTACACTAATGTCAATAAATTATGTTTGATCATTTATATGTAGCAATACTAGATATAAAACAGGTCATCAATACACATCATTGTAACATCAGCAGGTCGTTCCCCCCACCCCACTCCTGCACTCAGAAAGCCCCCAGTGGAAATATAGGGCCTACTTGACAGTTTTACAAGTAATACATCGAGAGTAAATATTTCTGGACATTCCAGCCCTGTATCCCTGTACCCTAATAAATTAAAATTCATAGACATGTGCCTTTTCTCAACATACAAGCCATAATCAGCGATGACAGCTGCCTAGCAATGAGACAACGTTTATTTGAGCTTTTCCTACTGAAGCTAGCTGTGGTTAAAAATGTGTAATTTTTACAGCAAAAAACCTAACTAAAATCTGGTCTTACTTGTTTCCTATTGGTAGCCTAGGGCTCTGGTGGGGTTCTATTACATGCACAGGAAGTGAACTATAGGGTTCTGGCACAAATTGGCTTCACCAGAATCATAGTCCAGAAAATGTAAGCAATATGACAGCAGGCTTGTGAGCATGACGTATTGCTTTGGTTATTCTACCTTTGCAGTAACAGCGTGCAGGTATCAGGGCTTACCTCTGGGATTCCAGACCCACAAGCATAAGGAGCGAAAGACCTGACGAGGGACACAGCCAGGAATGAGAACAGCAGGGCCCAGATGACGTACATCAAGTAGTTGACTATGTAGGCAAATGCTCCCTGTAAGACAGAAAGAACAGATTTAAGCTCTGTTACGCTCAAAAAGAAAGACAGAGATTTTGTCACAAAAGACAAAGCAGCCAAGAGCACAATCAAAGGTAAATGTCGTGTAAATTTGACTGGTTTGTACATTTATTTGCAATAATGTGGAATGTTTTAAGTCCTGTCTAATAAACATTCCCAATAAAATTGATAAATAAATAAATGTTGCTTTCAAAAAGTCATTGCTTGAAAACATTTTACATATTTTCATTTACCTGGCTCTTTAGTGGAAACAAATGCTATATTAGAAAAGAAAGAGCAGAGCCTGACCAAATGAAAGCTGTCCAAAATTACTTTGTGTACATGTAAATGTAAACAACAATATGCTATATTAAAAAAATTAAATGTACAAATGGCTGAACTTTGGAAGAATGTACTAAATAGGTAAAATAATAATAACACAAAAACAGCAGATGGCACTATACGTACATAAAATAAGTTTCGAAGTTCAAAGCACCTTGGCTGCACATTGGGGAATCCCAGCCAGCCTATGCCACTGTATGACTCTCTTATAATATGCTTGTATTATGAAAGGCACTCACATCGGGCTGTCCGACAATGAGCTCGGCCCAGCTCCTCCACTGAGGGCACTTGTCTCTCTCGATGAACGTGGTCTCATTGGAGGTCCAGCAGCAGTGTTCATGATTGAACCAGAACCCAGAGAGACACACCCCCTCTTTCAGATCCGTCATCCAGTGAGCAGAGATATCGATCAGACCAGCAAGGGAACCTTGAAAAGCATCATGCAGTAACATGAAAAATAGAAAAAAATATCCTCCTGCATTAGCTTTTTGAATAGATTTGAATGTGCATCAAACATTTCTTTGGGACGGAAATGTTTACTGTTTTACAGCAATTTAAAATAAACAAATAAATTATGGTCAATCACAAAAAAAACTTTATTATGAGAGGGAGATAAACATTTTTATTCTCGTTGATATTTCCACAACTGAGACAGCTGCTTCTTTTACACCCAGGAACGAGAGAGAGGATGTCAGCGAGCTACCGGTCTCTGGAGAACAAACCCCAGCCCTGCAGGTGTCTGCTTTTGAGCTCACAGGGCGTCTGGCCAGCAGGGTTCAGCTGTAGCATGATGAGGAGAAACAGTACCTGCTGGTTTTGCCTCCCTAACCCACGGGAGTGCCAGAGCCAATGCAATGCTCCCTTAAGAAGCCTCAGCGAAGACCATCAACTTCGCACAGCCAGGACATGAACCTGTGCTGTATAACTCTTTGACACTTAGTATTTACCGGATTCTGCCACGTCAACGCTGGACTGAGTTTGAGAAGCCCTACTGTAGAACAACGTCACCCTTTGGGTACTGAAGGCTCAAGCCAGCATTTATTGAATGAGTAAGGATAGGGAACAGGAACTGGAAGCAAATAAAAGACTAAGGTAGCTAATGAGCACAGTGATTCGTAAACCCCCGGAGGCCCTCTCCAGCAGGTACTCTGAGACACAGATAATAGCAACAGAAACACGAGCTACAGCCTTGCTTAGAATTTAATCTGCACGGTCCCGTCCCCACTCAGCACTAGCTGCCACTCCACATTCGTGCTACTCACACTCCCCAAACAACTCCAGATAACCACCACAAACACACCTGGGCTCTCGACACCCAGCCATTCAGCATTCCCTCCTCGCTTAAGACCCCCCCCCCCCCCCAGGAATATAAAGCTGTGTATTTCATTTGAAAAAAATATGCACACAATAATGCAGTTAAATAGGAAGCCAGGCAAAAAAACGAAGCAACTCTGATGTTTTCTTGTTCTACAGTATGAAACTGAAAAAACAAACAAACAAACAAAAAAAAACAATACGGTAAACAGAAACAATGTGGTGTTCGTACCTGCCATAAGACCAATTAGCAGCATCAGCAGCCAGCCAGAGAAAGCATCGCTCACACTCTGGACAAGTGCCCATGTTGATTCTTTGCTTTTATTTGCAATCTGAAAAATAAGCAAATAAGGTAGGTGAACTCAGTTATTTAGGTACAGTACTCATTCCACATTGCCTCTACCGAACAAACACTATTGTGCTTCACAATGCCCTCTGCTGGCGATGCTGTGACCTGCTCTCTGAATCAACAATAACAGCTTTTATTATGTTACTGAAAATAAACACTTTCAGCACTGCAAATACTGAGCAAAGTGTAGCCATAGAGAACACACAGTTCTAAGAAACCCAGTGCTAAAAAAAACACAAAATGTTTTCATCAAAGTACCTGTACTTATGAATCTGACAATGATTTAGAATGTGTTATACAGTATGTACACTCCTCATAGTCCCATACTCTCAGTAACTGCACTAAAGAATGTCCTAAGCAAGTTTCAAAGTTGGAAAAGTGATTATATTTTTAAAACCCTGAAGTGCAAGTCTTACCTATGAATGGGCGCCTCAGTGGGGGTTTAAAACTCATATGCACCAACTACAGAATCTCCATTTTTTAAACTATGAAACTATGTGGATGCTTAAAGAATCCATTAATCTATACCATAACTTAAGCCGCTGGTTAGATATTGAGCAAATTTAATATTTAACAAGAGAATATAAAAGTTCACAGTGTCATGATTAAGATGGACCTTTGGGTTCTGATAAGGATTACATTGCACTAACAAGACTACTTTATTGTTTTACATTAGACGCAAGAAAGATGGAATGATTAGGAAAAAGGGTGAGAATATATTTGTACAGCAGTAAACGAGTAAGTCAATAACATACATTCACCCCCACGGCAGCTTCAAAATTAGAGCTGAATGAATAAGCTGATAACCAGATATACAGGGTGATTAGAAAGTAAGTTTACCGCATTAATGCACCATATTAGTGGTGTGGTAAACTTACTTTCTATCAACAGTATTACAGAATATTTTAAGAATTAGCAATGAAATGTGCAATCACGATTTGATAAACCATTCTCTAGATTAAATTATAAAAATAGGTGTGTCACACAGACGGGTGGACGGATTAACGGACATACAGACACTCCCCTGCATCCCTAGAATATGATATTCTCAAAAACTTAATCTAAATAATACTAATACCAAATTCAAATGACATTTGGATGAGCGGTTCAACAGTCACCTCCACTAAATTTCATCCACGGAGCGGATAACAACATCAGAGTATACTGTCTAAAGGGAAAACATCAAAATGGTACAACAAGTATTTTAGTAAGATGCTTTTCCCGCCACGACCAATAATGTAACATTATAACCATCGGTTGGATCACCTTGACCTACTGAAAATCCATTGTTTGCAGATGTCAAAACGTACATGTGCCACACGGACCACACCATATATGCCCAGATTCTGATCCTCACAATAACCTGCTGTAACAGCGTGTTTCCACAGTTGGAAAAGCAGTTTAAATGTAGGTGTGCCTCAACCCTGTTGTAGTATATCCATAAGCGTCTCTTAAATCTCCAGATTCTTACGCTTACTGTACTGAAGGTACGACCTGCTCCGATGACATGGTTAATACACAAGAGTAAGATTTTTTTTGTTGGACCTAACAATCAGGTTTAATTGAGCTTGATTATTAATTTGATATGTACTGATTATCAATTGTGATTGATTTCTAGTCAGCATATCATCAGATTTATGATTAATATATCACCTCACCAGTACTGTTTTAAAAAAGAACTGAATGTCATCAACTGAATCTTTTGGTCGATACCCCTGGGTGACTGGGAGTGCAGGTAAGAGATGGTGGGAGATGCTAAAGACCTCATAGATTGCAATGGGTGTGGACAAAATCTTAAAAAAATAAAGATTGTTCCTAATTTTTTTTAAAAACACAGTGACATTGGTGGTATTTTGAACAGGGCTAATAAGTGTTGAAGCTACCGGGTAGTATAACTTAGAGCTACTTGCCCTCCACCTCCCAAGCCATTGAATTGGTTGCGTCCCCATATTTCTGCAGGTCATCCTTGTGCCCCCACTGCAGCAGGGAGGCATATCTTGTGGCCAATGTCTATTACTCACCTCTCTGTGCCTGTCTCTGTCCTTCGACTTCTCCCTCACCCAGTCGATAGTATTGAAATCTTCATACGTCCCCACCCCTGGGATAGGCTCCTCTAGGAAATCCATCATCTTACTGGCACCATTCAAGCCTTCTCCATTAAAAGTGGAGTGTCCTGCAAAACAAAGAGAGAGCGAGAGAGAGAGAGAGAGAGAGAGAGATGAGTCTAGATCCCTTCTACTCAATACTGTAGATGAGGCCTACAATGACTTGCAGGGCAGAAGCTTTGGATTTCATTGACTTCATTGAAGAACCTCCTAATCCAGCTCCTCTACAAGATGGCACTCTGAATAATTTGTCATTATTTTGCGGTCTCAACCAAATCCCTATTAAAATTAATGGTGTGACTCTACATAATCTGGAACCTGTCTATTGTGGAATCCGATACTATTTGTAAATCTTGTCAGCCTAAAAATCACTGTACTGTCCAGCACCAAGTCATGTGATTATTCTTCTCTAAATTTATAATTCAGTCAGTTTTTAAAGTGTTAAAAATTGTACCTTTGTTCTTTTTAGGTACAGTGTTAGATTTTGCAGTACTTCCCTAATCCAGCACAGGTTCCCAGACAAGAGATACTGGAATAACTGGTTTTACTGTACTAATAGCATAACTTCTCACAGAAAATAAATACAACTAGAAATGAGAACAAATTCTAGCTAAAATGTCTGTAATTTAATTTTTTAAGTTTCTTTTGGCATTTCTTCAATGTAACACTATTGAGTGTTTAGCTACTGTGTGGGTAAAAAAAAAAAAAACCTCCCACATTTAACATTGCAAAGTTAATGGTCCCATAATGTGCATGACTAAAACAGTGCTTGTAGGGTTGTATCTGTTTAAGGGCATGCCAAAGTATTACCTCTGATACAATAGGTTTGATTGTTTTACATGGATTTTCTGCATGCACAAATTTGTTTTTTTTTTTTTTTAAAAGGTACATGATTTGCACGGTCTGGTAGGTTTTACTATGCACACACTAGAAAATGTATTTTTCAGTCCTGCAGTATATTTCACAAGCTCATATCCCCACAAAGGCATCAAGGAATAAAGCACATCCCAGTCTTGTATCATCAGCAAAATAGACAGCAGTGGCATTAACATTAATGGAATTGTGACAGGCTCGCCACTTCCTTTTAAGATGTCAATATGGTACCATTTGGCTGAAGTGGTTAATAAACAAACAATGACATGGGTTCCTCATTATTTCTTACTGCATGAGTTCTTCCTGGCTAGCATCAGTGATGGGCAGTGAAAGGAAAGATTAGAAGTCATTAGCCTAGAAGAGCTGGCACTGCGGTTTCTTTTCTGAAGTCATCGAAAAATAAAACCAAGCACATCTTGATTTAAGGGCATTATTTTCCACTGACTTATTTACTGGTAAAGAGATTTTGCTCCTGAAGGTCTAGGAGAGGATTACTTTATTTATATAGGGGATACAACAGAAAAAGGCCATTAGTTTTTGATTTTTAATAACTAAACTAGGAAACATCTTGCTTCCTCATGTACTAATTAAAACCAGCAGTGTAAGTGCTCAAGAAGACACTATTCTGACATCAAATCCTCACTTCTAGGCAAGATTGTATCTATGTTCTGTACTGAAATGTTTCAACCTGTTTTATAAATGGTCACTTACTCCCTAATTTCTTACTTTAGACATTTATATTTAAACTTTCATATTTATTTCAAATTAATTTAATTTCCAGATACAGTATTTAATTACAGTGGTTTACAATGCATCATTATAAACTGAGACTTTTTTTTTTTTTAAATATATGTGTATATGCAACATTTTAAAAATCCATGCAAGATTATGTCAAAACAGGGCATTTCTCAATTAAACGTTTTGATAAATACTATACCATTTAGGATTTGTATTGTTGAAAACCTTTATAGGCTTTAAAAGGTACAAAGCTGTCTGCTGATTTTTGCTCTGCTTATTTGAGTGAGCCACTTAAGAACTCATGGCTATATCCCAAGAACCTAATTAAGGTGCTGCAGTGCAGCTCTCATGTGCCACTGCTCTTTAATTCAATACAATGTTCTATCTGGAGCACAGCAAATATGTTTAAGTACAGAAAACACACGCATTAGCTTAGATAGCAGTCTAGACATTTGTTACCTTGAAATCGGTATTGTATGATATAATATATCTGGTCTGGTAACAAAAATCTCAGAGTAGAGCTTTTTTACTAAAGTGACCATGATTTTAATATTGGGGAGGGACCTATCCTGGAGCTTAGCCAATGCAAAGGTTACACACAGTGGAATTCAATTCAAAATCTTGTCACATTCTTAGACCTTTGCACCACACCACGTTTCCTGTTTCTTTTAAGTGGCTCATAAAGGCATCTTGAAACCCAATACAATAGTTTTAACCAATTAATGCCCACATACTGTGCTCAGTAAATTCACATTAGGAGGTGTCCGTGACTCCTGTGCATGGGTGCCTTTATTAAAACTTTAAAAAGGATTAAAACTCTGGCTAAGTCAAACGGGTATCTGAAGAATTGCCTGGGCTGATATGAACAGGGTACAATATTTCACTGGCTGATGTGCAACTCACTACACAGAAACTTTTTTTACTTGGGCTATAGAATCAAATGTAAGCTTTCATTCTAAACAAGCCGTTACTGCTTTAACAATGCCTAACATACCATACTGTACTGTTTTCTCCTTCCTGTGCTTTTATTTAAAAGCATTAGTGAGTGTGAATGTGTCTTATTCATAGACAAGTGTTACACTGTGGTTAAAACATGAACTACTAACATGGTCAGCCCCAAGTTATTCCCAGACCATGCTTACCATAAAACTTTAAATAAATGCGCTGGTGTTTATTTACAATATTTGCCAGCAGCCCCAGCGACTCAATGCCCACTCAATAAATACGAAATCCAGTTTACCGACTAAAAAGAAAGGTTTGAAATCTAGAAGGGTAGGAGGCTGGTCCCAGCATTTAAAACTGAACCCTGTATGCAGTTACATCAGTTAAATGACCAAGATAAAAACAAGGAAGCTATCTGACTGGCTGGCCTGTACTAATCTTCTGTCATCGAGCTGTCAGCATATAAACAGATTTAAGACAACACTTGATCAGACCACAGGGAAGTGAGTGAATGCATGTGTTGATTTTGCCCCGACTGTTACTACTGTGCCTTGTATTTTTCTGGTCTGGCTAAATTTTAGGTGATTGTTTTATGTATCAAATGGCTTAACCCTCAAATGACTATCAATAATCACTTTAAATCAGCGTTGGTAGTTTCAGATGACATGTAAAGCTAAAAAGGAGAAAACCCCATTACTGAGACCCTTTGTTCTTCTCTTTCTGAATGAGACCTATTTGTTCCAAATTTGTCCATATCATGATGACGGGAGCAAGGGGAAATTACATGAGCTACTCTACTTTACCGTGACAGACAGCAGTGGTATGGCCATATTTAAAAGCCACAAGTGAAAACCAGGCAGGAGAAAAAAAAGCATTAACAGAGTTAACAAAAAGGAGAAAGTTAAACTAAATGAAAAGTACTGAGTCTATATTTTATTAGCACTCGAATTTTCTCGAGCAGACAGAACACCAAGTTAAACTATGTTCAAAGGTAACAAGCAAAAATCTTTAAGAACAAGCCTGTTGGCACCAGTCTTTGAATGCAACTTTGAACTGACATTTACCAGGGACTGAACAATGTTTCTTTGACATGAAATAAAGAAGGGCTAATAAGAACAATCCAGTCATACATAATACAGCACTTACATTCTCAAGCACCTCAGCACTTACTGATTAGTGCTATAATCAGGGAAAAGCATCAACCCCCTAACCCGTTTCTTACCTTGTTATTTCTCCCCTTTCCATTGCATATTTTCTCCTGAGTTAAAGCATGCTGTTGAAATGCATGGCTGAGGAAAGCTGCACGGTGCTGTGTTTTCCACTGTGGGCAGCCTTGTCCGTGGCCTATTTGAAATCCACAGCCTTGAGATCTCTCTCCCCTCAACACTAAATACGCTCTCTCACACTCTCTCTCTCTGCACAGCATTCCAATTCACCTGCACTCTGCTCATGATGTCATCAGCGGCAGGCATAGCCCATGCTACAGAGGGAGCTGAGAATATAGCTGCATCATGGTTCATTTCCTGAGTCGCTGTATTTGTTGCTGTCTCCCATTTTTATTTTTTTTATTTTTATAACTTGTGTGTTTGTGTGTGTGTGTGTGTGTGTATATATATATATATATATATATCACACACACATACACACACACACACACACACACACACACGTCTGCAGATAGGTGCAAAGGGTGGGGGGCACTTGCCGCCCCCCCCCCATATGAATTTCCAAAAAAAACTAAAAATAACAATAGTTGTACAGTGTTTCTCAGGGAAATTAATAGACTGATCTTTAGGTCTAGTTGCATTTTTTAAAAATGTGTATCAGTTAAGTTTTTTTTTGTGTAAATAAACAAATAAAAACAGACTACCTCTAATTTTCTCCAAGAGTCATCCTCCCTCTCTTACGTGTCGAGAGAAGTTACACACACACACAAGGGCTTCTGGCTTTTGGCGTTTTCTTGACTTTTCGCCTCTGCTTTACAAATTCATTTCACAATTAACAGTTTCTGTTTTAATTCAGAAACCAAAACACATTAAAACAGTGCTCAGGGTCATTTAAAATAAAATAAATAAATAAATATATCATCAAATATATTCAGTACCAGTCAAAAGTTTGAGTACACTTGCTGGAAACTTGTTTTTTTTTCATAATTGACAATGTTTTACACTGTATGTTTCTGTAAAATGAAAACACATGTTACAATAAACAAAACAAAACATAAGGAGTATCAAAGCAATGTTCAAGAAAATTGAAAATTGTCTCTAAATCCTGGATTCCTCAAAATAGCCACCCTTTGCCTTAATAACAGCCTCACAAACATGAGGCATTTGGTTAACAAATTTCAACAGGAAATCACCCGACATGTCTTCCCAGCTCTTCTGCAGCAATTCCCAGAGATGTAGGGCACTTGTGGGTAGCTTTGCTTTGACTCTTCTGTCCAGTTCGTCCCATACAAGTTCTATGGGATTGAGGTCTGGAGACTGGGCAGGCCAGGTCATTAGATTGAGTTGTCCTTCACTTTCCTTCTTCGCCAGATAGTTCTTGCACAACTTTGAGGTGTGTTGCGGGTCATTATCTTGCTGAAGAATGAAGGACTGCCCAACTAGCTGTAATCCTGATGGAATGGCATGACTCTGAAGTATGCTATGATAGCCATGCTGATTGAGCTTGCCATGGACTTGGTAAAGATCATCAACTCTGTCACCAGCTAAGCAACCCCAGACCATGACACTGCCTCCTCCATGCTTGACAGTGGGAACCACACATGCAGAACTCATGCGTTCACCCTCTCTGCGTCTTACAAATACTTGGCGGTTGGACCCAAATATTTCAAATTTTGACTCGTTGGTCCATAAGACCAACTTTCACTCCTCAAGGAAAGGAAACTCCTCTCTTCCTCTTATTCTGCACTCTTAACACTGGTTTCTTTGCAGCAATTCTTCCAGTTAGGCAAGCTTCACGCAATCTCCTCTGAACAGTTGATGTTGAAACAACTGTACTTCTAGTAGCATTTAGCTGAGCTTGTATTTCAGGGGCAGTTAATCTCTGGTTTTGAAGACATGTGACTCAAATTAACTTGTTCACCCTTGGCCTGCCTGACCTTGTTCGGTCCTCATGAGTGCCAGTTTCTTCAAATCATTTGATGGTTTTGGCCACAGCAGTTACAGACACTTGCAAAGTTGTTGAGATTTGTCTTAAAGATTGACCTTCATTTTTTAAAGTAATTCTTTTTCTTTGCTTAACTGAGCATATTTTGCCATTTTCTGCTCCCTTACATTCAGGAATAACAAACTTGTGCCTATGCTACCTATATTTATAGTAATCATGGACCCTCACCTGTTAATAATTGGTGACAAACGGTTAATTAGGTAACATGCTAGTTAACTCAGAGAACATCTAACAAAGACACTTTTATACTTAGGCCAATGTTCTAACACTGTGTTATACACATTTCAGACTTTTAACTGCCTTGGCTTCAGACTGAAATCCCTTTGCTTTGGGTGACTATTTCATTGAAATTGACAAGATTTACATTTTCATTTAAAAATAAAATTTTTTAATGCAGTTCACTTATGGTTATCAGCTTATATAAGTACACGTATCATATAATGAAATATTAAGTTTATAGACAAATTTATAGAGTTAAAAATATCGATAATCATGAAAAACCTGGTTTCAAGCAGGTGTACTCAAACTTTTGACTGGTACTGTGTGTATATATATATATAGCATTGCATGATAATATAAATATAAGTTTATGTAAAATAATGTTAATTAGAATTAATATAGATTTAAAGATATAAGTAAAAGTGATGTCACATATAGAACACCATTACATCATGTAAGAATAAATCATGGATTTGAATATAAATAATAAGTAGTTGTCAACACCTACAAATACCTCCAAGGTTCTGATTCAAACAGAGGCTCCCTTGAGAAAGATACGTACAACATATTGAAACGTTGGGCAGCTGGCTTTTTGAGCTCTCTATATATATATAAGCTCAAAGAGTACCAGTACACACAGTACCAGTATTTGTGTGTATATATATATATATATATATATATATATATATATATATATATATATATATATATACACATACATACACACACACACACACACATACATATTTATATATTAGTATATTTACATATATTATATAAACATGATATATAAATTTATATATATATAAATTTAGTTGTTGCCAATAATTTTTTATTTTCTCCCAATTTGAAATGGCCAATTATTATTTAGGCTCAGCTCACCGCTACCACCCCTGCAATGATTCGGAAACGGCGGAGACCACTTCTTTACACACTGCAGATTCAACATGCAGTCACCCAGGAGCTACAGCGTGGGAGAACAACGCAGCTCCCGGGCAGCTAACAGGCAAGCCCGCAGCTGCCCGATCAGACTATAGGGGTCGCTGCTGTGCGGTGAGTTGATGACACCCTTGCCGACCTAGACCCCCCCCCAACCCCACCCCCCAGCGACGCTCAGCCAATTGAGTGTCGCCTCCTGGGAACTCCCGTCCATGGTAGGCTGTGGAATAAATATAATACTTGATTTTTGTGCAATCAATGGATCTGAATTGAATTCTCCTGGAATGCATCTGTGAGGACAGGGTGAAACGCCAAGCTGCAGAGTGCAATGAAACCAAGTGCAGCCCAGTGCTGTGCGGCTCGGACTCAAGAAATGAGACACAGGGAGATACAGGTATATGTATGAGTTGAGTATTAACAGACTCTTCCTTTAGTGTTATCATTAACATTTTCTGTATTGCATTCTGAGCTACAAGAATGAGCAAAGATGTCTTAATAACCTCCTACTGTTGCTGGCAGTAGCAGCAGCTTTCCTATGTTACTCAAAGAGTGAGACAGCGGTAACTAGCTAATACGGTCTCAGGTACATGAAAATAAACTATACTGTGATCAAAGTGTCTGGTACAGAAGGCTGACCCTTAGAATAATGTAACAGTCAGCAAGGAATTATAAACATAATGGAGTCGAGAACAGAAGTGACTGTGAAATCAGACTTTTCTGTGTAATGTGTTAGAAATCAGCCTCTGTCTAATTAATAAAACAAATGCAGGTAAACAGAGTCTGGGTCCTGCAGATGAGAACATCATCACAACAGAGTATTGTTTTAAGAAAGACATCAGTGTCGATAAAGGAAAGATTAATGGCTCATCATCACAAACCACTGATTGACATTGCATGGTGTAAGCCTTTAAAGGCATACATTGTTGATTTAGTATGATCAGTTAAACCTCTTTGGTTCTGTTCAGAGTGTTGTTTTTTAGTACATGCCAACTTTCCTTTATACAAAACACAAGCCATTCCTCTCTAGTGAGTGTGCACTAGAGAAAAACTGGTTCAGAATGTTAACGATGTCAAGGTGTTTATTCAAAACGGCCAAAGCAGCTTCAATTCCAAGACAGAGCAAAAATGTATGGGACTTGTGGGGAGAAGGTGATGGCAAGGTTTTTTTTTTTTTTTTTTTTTTTTTTTTTTTAAGATGAATTATCTCACTGCAATCCCCAATCTGCTTGCCTCCAGACAATCTTGACAATGTATTTGCCTCTTCAGATTCTCAATATGTCAGATCTATAGATTTATATAGCTGAACACTGCAGATTGTAAATGCAACCCAGTATCAGGATCCTGCTTGTGTGAACTGGAATACCCTCAAATCAGCAGCAACCGATACTGTGACCATGGTAACAGCTCACTAGTGTGATGTGATGGTTACTTAATGTTTGTATGTAAAGGAAAAACTAACACCTTTCAAAAATAGGAACGTTTATCACATCTGTGGTGAGGTTAAAAAAAAAAGAAAGGCGGCGGCCCTGAAGGGGCCCTGGCACAGTGTACATCTACTGTAGCAGAAGAACACTGTTAAATGAAGTCCATATTTGAAAAAAGACTTTTATCCTGTCTCATATTTAGTGCTTTTCAAGAGCTGTTCTAACCAGAGCACAGAGCTCTGCTTGATTGAAGTATAGGAAATGACAAAAGAACAGTGAAAAGGGAAACGGGACATTCCATCCCAAGTGAGACGATGATGGTGTTGGCACACTCTACTCATACATAATGATTCCCACAGCCCTTTGAGGGACAGCCCCTTCTCTCCCACCTAGTTGATGTTGTCTCTCCTAAACTATTTTAGCCATAGCTGATTAACTAGCTCAAATTAAAGCTACAAAGACTAGAATTCATACATTTAAACCAGGGGTGCAATTTTTTTTTTTTTTTTTTTTTTTAATTCTAGTCCAAGTAACAAAATGCTACAAAAATCTACTTGTCCCTCCACGTCACACAAAAAAGTAGAATATAACTTGTTGGAATTGGGTTTTACTTACCACAATCGATCAATTAGTGATTAACCGGGGCGGATCTAGCCTTGTAGCTTGACTGGTTCTTTAAGTTCTTCAAGATACACAAAAAGTTCCCTGTGACACCACCTCACCTCAACAAATGTATAACATACTTTAAGGAAATGTTTCTTTCAGTACAGTTTGGAACAAATTTAAGTAACAAACCAAGATAAAAAATAGCTTCTGCCTGTTTTTTTTTCCCCACTCTTTCTCTATATGTTGATTTTAACTGCTGATATACAGGTGTTTCAGTTTGTTGCATCACAGATACAAAATCAATGTTATCAAATACTACTGCTGCTTAGTGAAATTCTGACTTTTCTTGATGTTCTTTCGGTTTTGTAACTGCTGAACCCCAGATTTTTAAAGGACTTCTGCATAGGTTTCTCTGCATTTTTTTACTGTTTTTCTACCAAAATGCGCACAGTATTTACAGCAAGCTCCATTAAATTCTGCAAAGGCAAAACATTTTTTAGTTTTTGTTTATTTCTGTTATATACTTTTTTTTTTTTTTTTTTTTTTTAAAACATTATCTAACATCTTGTCCCATGATGGCTAACTGGAACACTGCAGCAGCAGGGTGCTCCTGGTTTCATACCCTAATGGATGGGGGGGCAACATTCTTGTACTACTCACTGGAAAAAAAACAAAAACATAAATGAATTAATACATAAGCACATTGCCATGAGATTTACAGTTATTTTATTTGAAAATAATAATACAATATTGTACAGACTCATATAAAAGTGTTTAATTTCTATCATTATAAAAATATTTGTCAATCTTCATGTTTTAGTAGTTTCACAAATTGATAGATTGTAAAGAGCTATAAAATATACAGTAGTTTTTTTTTTTTTATATAAATTTTACTGTTGCTAACCAAACTTGCTATTTACCTATTTTTTTTTTTAGATTTAAACGCTATATTTAAAAAATAAAAATGTTTTACTAGATTTGAACAGAAGCAATATTAATTATTTATTGGCCATGCACAATCCATCAAAACTATATGTGAAACATGAAGATTGGCAAATATGTTTATAATGATAGAACTGAAATGCTTATATATGAGATTATCTGTACAACATTTTCTTATTTTTTAAAAATAAAATAGACAGTAAATCTCATGCAATGTGTTTATGTAGTGCAGGGAACAAATGCTGTCCTCCCAAAAAAATCTAAATTAAAGAAACCCATCAAGGTATGAAACCAGGATCCAGTTAGTCGTCATGGGACAAGATGTTAGATGAGGAAAAACAGCTGTAAAATGTTGTACACTGTTGTGTCTCTTTTGTGTATCTTGAAAAACTTAGTGAACCAGTCAAGCTACAAGGCTAGATCCGCACCTGTTAAACACTAATTGATTGATTGTGTTCACTGTTAACTAAAACCAAAATCCTATAAGTTATATTCTACTTTTTGTGTGTGTATGTTTTGTGCAACGAGGAGGGAGCAAGTATTTTGAAAAGGACTGTGACAGAGATCGAATGACGCTCTGTGTTAGAGCTCCCTCCTGATCTGTGAGGGCACTAGGTAAAGGGAACAGAATACCCTGGACTAAAACGCATGACACTTTATTCCCATGGGTAGGAAGTCGGCCAGCTAGAAAAGGGACGGAGCTATGGTACCTGAACTCAACGACGTGGACAGGAAACGGCGTGGAATCCGCGGTCTGGAGAAGCATATGCGCTCATTAACCAAGGGGTCATGAGGGAGGGTATAAAATAGGGGCATAGCAAAGTAATCTGTTCCTTTACAAATGGTTGGATTTGACCTTGAAGTAAATACTGTGTATACTAAAAACTGTGAGTGTTTGTTTTGTGTTTGTTAGTGTTGGCTGCAAATGTTGTTTGTCTCACTAGACTACCAGTAACACAATCCAGAGCTGTAGCGTAAGCCGGCATCAACCCGGACATCACTTTCACCCCAGCATTTCACGGAGAACTGTCAATTGCACCACTAGAACGTAACATCACTTCACTTCACTGTCTTGTGTTTTGTGTTTAGTGTTGGTGTGTGTAAAAACTGGACTTTTGATTTCAGGTCCAACCCGGGGATTACAATTACGAGTGATACACGCTGCTGTATCACTCTAACATTTATTATTTACTAGTGTTTGCCTTCAGGCTCTGGAAATTACCATTCATTAAATAAAACACCCTTGCACCTGAAAGCAATTGTCTGTGTGATTAACCTGATCTGCACTGCACTCACCTGTATTCACTTACCACTTTGCCACAAGGACAAATGAGAGCTGCACGACTCTAATGTTTAGTATGGAAATGTAATGATTGAAAACATACCCCTGGAAACATCCCTGTCCAACGGCGGCACATCGTCTGTCACTGAGGAATCCAATGTGGCTCCAGCTATCTCCACCATGTCCTCATCACTGGTGCCGCTCTGCATGCTGTTAAAGCTTCCTCTGCGGTACCCAGGCTTGTCCATGTCTTACCAGCAAAGACCTGAAAGAAACCACATCACTTATGAAAATTACATCCTATTACAAGTGCTCCTCTCTTTGCCTTACAAAATGCCTCAGTTTTCCCATACTGTTTCCATGCCTTACGATTGTTTTCCATGCTTTTTAAAATATGCTTTACCATACATGTCAGGGCTTTACATGCTCAATCTGGGTTTTCAATTACTGTAGTTTTGGGATCCCGAGTAGTGCACCCAGTAAAGGCACTCCTCTCGGAGTGCAGAATGCGCTCTAAGGTTGGAGTTTGCCGGTTCGAATCCAAGCTATGCCACTGCCGAGTTCCCAAGTTTCCTGGGTGCAGCGCACAACTGACCAAGCGCTGGCTGGGCAGGGTAGGGGTTAGGTCGGCTAGAGAATCCTTGGCTCACGCACATAGCAACCCCTGTGGCTGGCCGGTCGCCTGCAGGCGGGCCTGTATGCAGTTCAGGACTGTGTGGTCCTCCGACGTTTCAAGTTCTGGATATGGCTGTATGGCGGGCTTGCAGAGTGAAAAGAAAAAGCGGACGGCTAATAGCACTCGTTTCCGAGTTAGTTCGGGGGTTGCAGCAGTGAGCCAGGTTGAATAATTGGACATTCCAAAATTTAGAAAATGAATAATGAAATGAAAATGAATTGATAATGAAAAAAAAAATAATAAAAATAATGTAGTTTTAAGGTATGTGGCACTTACAAGGTAGTAGGGGGCACTGATATCATCGTGGCTCATAGCGCCGCTGTGAAGTGTGAGAGGGAGACATTTTTGGAAAGAGGGATTATAATGGTGCACTCTGGAGCATTGTTGCATGGTTTAAGCATGTGCTAGACTAGTAGTGGTCTGCTTGTAGTGTCTGATAAAGAACGCCATTAGTGCAATGAAGGAGCTTTATTTCAGAACTGCTCACAGCAAGATCAACAAGAAGAAATTTTACTTTAGGATCATCAAGACCCCTGCAATACAAGACTCGCTGGAAATGTGTGTGGAATTGGTGGTACAAGACAGCTCTTATGATTACATGTTACCGTTTATTTTTCAATAAAAACAAGTTTAAATTGCAACATGTTCTGTTATTCTCGATATACAATGCACTACAGCAAGCACATTGTCATATATTTTCATTAACACAATCAGAGCTAAATTTTGTGAATTGAAGTTCTTTTTACTGTAGTCAAGTAAGTACATTTAATTTTCACTTCCCTAAATATTTTGTTTCTTTTCTCCTTAAACTCCTTATGGTAAAAATGTTGCGGCTGCTAAAGAAGATGCAAGAGACATTTAAAAAATCTGTTTGTGGGACTCAAAACTTTCTTTAGGCACTCTGTTATTTTACTGGCAAAAGTTAACGTTATTTGATTAGAGTTCACAAAAAGCTTGGTACGATAACCTTTTCACTTCCTTTTTTGCTTAATTATGGAGCTGCATTACAGTCTTACGATAAAATTATTTGTGTAAATGGCAAGTGTGCAACACACAAACCTTAAGTGTATTTTATTTTAGTATTTTGCGGTTCTAAATTTCTTTATATCCTATACCCAACTATGGGATGATATAGAAAAATCCAGAGGAAAAAAGTTTAAAACACTGTAGAAAACCTATACAATTACAGTGCACTGTAATAAAGGGTCCAGAAGGATTACCATTTATTATATTGTCTATTGCAGAAATGTGTTTGAGCTCATCCAGTCGGTGGTAATACTAATGCACAACTAACTAGCATTGTGTCTCTGTAGTTTCCAGGAGGTGGATGCCTTGGAAGTTTCATAAGAGTTTAACAAAGCGTTTTGCATATTGAAATCCCAGAACTGGAAAGTGGCTAGTTCAGTCCCTTTGGTGACAGGTGGTTCAGGTTTAACTAGCCTACATACTGCAAACAACAGTCTATGATTAGGCAGGTACACTTTTTTATGACGAGCCCACTGATTTGTGTATCAATGGGCTATATTCATAAAGCAATATCAGGCCAGTAAATTAATGATAGTACACCTCTGTAATTGGTACACTGAAGCTTAAAAGAACAGTGCATACTATGAATGTAGCAGTACATACTTGAATGTGAAGTTTGAGACATTATTTGAATTAAATGTGCAAATGAACAGTTATACTTCATGGTAAAACAACATTTACAATACATGTCATCTCACATGATGCCTGCAAAGCTGTTTAACCACAAGCCTTCATTATGGTCAATGGAAATATGGGCCTACAGTACATAGGTGCTGTACTGAAGCAAGCATGTTGCACTGTAAACATTGTTATATATAGTTCCATCAATCTCTGACAGATTAACTAGAAGAATGCAAATCGTATCATTGGACTTAGAACACCTTGTGATTCTCTCATAAAGAACAATACACACAAACACATCATTATCCATACAGTAAAAAAAAAAAAACTCCTGATACTCGGCAGTATTGAAAATCACCATTCTGAGCTTCGAAATCACCGATCCCCAATTCTAATTTCCATGCAATGAACTGTGTGTGTGTAATTACGTATGACTCTGCCGAACCAACAATATACACACGTATTTAATAAAACCGATTGCTTAATTAAAATGCATGACCATCAAAAACACCAGTAAATATGTAAACTGACTGACGGGGTAAACTAAAAGCATAAATATGAATCAATAATAAATTTTTAAGTACAATTACAATTTATTTATATTTAAAAAGTACAATTACATTTGAATATAGACGTCTTATTTATGGTTACTTGTTAATTGATTCGGTATCCAGTATATTAACTCAATTTCCAGCGTTACATTTTCATTCACATTTCAGCGCATTGCCGTTCAGTACGTCTATATTGAATAAAATGATTACCTACCCTTTTGGCCTGTGTGATGTCGGGAGAAACTATTCAGTCTGATTCCCATGTCTTGTGACACAGCTTTTAAAATTTAGGTACATACCGTCCACAAGTAATGTCTTTGAAGCTTTCCTGTCCAAACCGTGCTCTACTTGTTCATGTTCCTTTGAGAAAGGCATTTCCCGTGTTCTTCATAATAGTCTTGGCGATAATAGTTATAAGCACGTTGCCATGTTTTCCAAATAATATGCGCGTAATATTTAAAAGTTATATTGAAAGACCTGTCATTATGACAGCAACAACGACTCTCAGCCCCAGCTCAGGCTAGTTTCCTGTTTGGGCATTAAATCGATCTCAGAGATGACGATGGAAACGTTCAATCGGTGACAAACTACACAGGCTGCTGTCAGGTTAACTATGAAAGCGTATGGGGCAAACAGTGTGTAAGTCAGTCAGTCAGTCAACTAATAACGTACATTTTTTATCCATATTTTCTGACTATAATACCTTTTATTATTATTATTATTACACGACTTCTCTTTACCTGATTTTTCTTCCTTGCATGTAGCGTGCACTGGGGAATGCAACAGCAGAGTTATGCTGGAGTGCGAGAGGTCCCGAGTTCGCGCCAGCCCTCTGCCTGTGTGTGGCCTGCCTGCGGGAACCGAGACAGACAGATAGATATAATGTTTTGTCTGTGTGTGTGTATAATAGCATCCGTATTGGGATAAAAAAAATATCAGCAAGAATCGCGAACTTGCCTCATTTGCAGATAAACACGAAGTGCGGGCGGTGCACCGTTGCAGGTGTGACTGGTAGAGTCACCGTGCCTCCTGGTTTCTCAGAAGCCGAAAGTTAAGTGATGTTTTTCACAGAACTGCACATATGATTAGTCCATTCCCACTGCAGTCTGCAGCAGAACAGAATACCACCCAGGTAACCCGCAAATTTACATTAAAACCCGGCCCGCAGACCAGACCGGTGAAAGCCACTGTACAACCAGCAAAGTAAAACGTAGATCTCTGTTTGGATGATATAAACAACAGAACTTTGTCATTAACAACATATTATGATTCTATGTAGACGCCACTCATTGAAATGCTCTTAATTCCCACTTATCCACAGCAAAGTCTGGACCAGCATTTCTGTTGAGGAAACCAGGGACCTATGCAGAATTATTTAAACTCCCCCAAAAAAACGGATACTACGTTCAGATGCTGTATATCACTTGAATTATTTTCTTATAAAAGTGACATCGTGTATCACATGCTTACTAGCCAATAGGAGCAGATTTGCATGATTTTGTTTGAACAGGCTATGGTCTCGACAAATATTTATATATATATATATATATATATATATATATATATATATATATATATTATTATATATATATATATATATACTCGTAAGGATTTACCTCCACACTTGTTGGATTTGGATATCTAGACAAACATTGACTACACTGATAACAATACAACATACAACAATACTTTACAGTACTTACTTCTGCTTCCACTATGGTACAACGTGGATATACTATATGTTTAAACAATGGGGACCAGACAGCAAAATGCATGGTGCAGACTGAATATTTCAGGGGGTTTCCAAAGTTTTTCAAAAAGGGAACTTGGGAAAAGTTGCAAACTGTTGTCATCTGTTAGATAGTGGCAGTAAGCTGTTACCATGAAACTAAGTCAGTTTGCTGTACTGTATCATCTATCCTGTCTTACCCTTGCCTCCAGTGACATGGATGTAGGTCAGGTGCTCATACATTTTTATTGATCATATCTTGAGATACATGTATTATGAGCTGAGAATGTGGCCTGCATGTGTCATTTGTCATGCTGTTGAAATCTGATTGGCAGAGGTAATCAATGATTTAACTAATGGGGTCTTTGATGAGCATGATATTGACAAAGAATATATCTCATTAGTCAATCCACTGTATGTAAAGCACAAGATGTAAATGCTGCCTATAAGTGATGGCCAAAAATGAAATATTTCTCTAATTCAGCCCCTCTACAAACCTGTCTAATTCAGCATAATGGCCTAAATCCCTATTGAAATAGTGGTGCGGTTCCCTCTACAATCCGGAACCTGTCTATACCAGAATCCAACAATTGTTCGGTTCAACTACCCCCCTAGCTTCCATGACTGTAATAGATGTGGTAATCCTTGAGGAACTGAGTTATCTCTTCAGAATACTAGAAAAGTGACAGTCAACCTCAGATACTGATAGTCAACTAATCGCACGCTTCAATTTAAAAGCAGCAGCAGCAGCAGCCTTATGTTTTGTGTGCTTAAAGTGTATTCTAGTAATGAATGAATTATATTAATTGTATTCATCTGTTTGAATTAAACAGAAAATAATTGCAAGCATGCAGTTTCAGATGGCTGGAAGTGTGGTTGCAGTTGCTATCCATTACATGAATATTATATTTCATAACATTAATAAATATTCCAAGCAGTTTTAAAACATAGTGCCCAAACAGCAAAGTGGTAAAAATCTGTACATACACAGAGAACTAGTTTATTAATATTTTCTTATTAGTGGCAACTAGTCAATTCTGGCAAATAAGTAGTCATTCTACTATTAGGCTTTAGTGGCAGTGCTGTGTTCAGACTACACATACCTATTAACATTTTAAATGGATGTGTTCTTTAGCAGAAAGTAAATATGTAAGAAACTGAAATACGTTTGTGAACTAGAAAAACTCCACCCGACATCAAGAGAAGCTGTGGGTGTTGCTTCTAGGCCCAGTCCGTTCTGAGAGATAAGAGCTAATGAGTCACTTCACAGCCAGAAACATTTTCCAGCTGAGCTTCATCACACAAACTGTGAAGACTAGTTTAATACTGCATGTGAAACCTAATTCTTGCCGTCTTGTTTTTGTTTTCACCTCAGTGATTACATGCCATTATTTTAATTTCTTTGAAAGTATTTAGGCAAGAGTCCCTCTTAACTACTCTAGTAATTTTACTAAATTTAAGGATAGAGGGGATTATCGTGTATGTTTAAAATGCATTTGTTTGAATATATTATTGGCTGGCAATGAGCTTCTTTGAATATGGAGCTCCTATAACATTTTCAGAGACTCACAGCCAGCCAGTAATCTGTTTTTATATAATCTGTTGTGGATTAAACATTTAGAATGCTTTGTCATTGGCATTCAGAGCATGAGAGCTAGTCTCAGAGATATTATAAGTGTAGTTGTGGCTAATAAATTCCAAGTGGGACATAACTTTGGAGGCTTGGTGGTCAAGTGGTTAAAGAAAGGGGCTTGTTACCAGGAGGTTCCATGTTCATCCCGGCTCAGCCACCGGCTCGCCTTGTGCGACCCTGAGCAAGTCACTTAACCTGCTTCGGCTCCATCCTTCGGATGAGACGTAAAACCGAGGTCCTATTGGAAGGTACTCAGCAGCAGCAGTTGTGATGCATAGTTCACCCTCAAGTCTCTGTAAGTCACTTTGGATAAAAGCTTCTGCTAACTGACGAAATAATAATATCTGTCTCAACACCAGCAGCTGAACATAGTTTAAAATTACCTTGAACAACCCAGAACCATGACCAAAAAATGTAAAAAGCAAGCTACAGCAAAACACTTTGTTAGCATCATTTATATGGCAGGAGAGTACAAGTTACAAAAAAATACAGTATTCAAATGAACTGTCAAATTTACACTCTCTACACATTTCTTAAAATTAAGAAAAGGATACATTTGCAACCGAAGTATTGTTTAAATACAACTTTGGCATTATCATACATAAAGACAACAAAGGAAACTATTGTACAGCACTGTTAAGTCAGAACCATACAGATGTAACATTTAGCACACACATATAAACATGGTTATACTGATAATTTTCTGATCCCTCACTCCCTCCATCTCCAGTTTTATTGTCACTAGCACGGACAGTTTCACTGAATGACTAGTGTCTCAACAATATTAGTGTTATAATGACAGGCACAAGGTGCCATAGAGACTACTCAAACTGTTTAATGTCTCCAACACCATATCAACAGGTTACTTTAGTCTGCCCATTTCAATTGTGCAATGAGGGCGGTGTCTTTACACAACTTCAGAGTAACCCTGTTTTTGTATCTTATCAAACAAAATAGCGTTCTGATAAATAGCGTTCTACATGATAAATAATGTGAACTTTCTGACCTCACATAAACCGTTGTCCCCAGTAACTCAAGTCAGTCATAAGCTTAAAAAGGCACATTATTAAAGGGTACATAAGGACCTTTATTTTATTGTGTTACATGTTCCTGTGTGTTGCTACACCTGTTTTCATAAAGTGTGTGTATTGTTTTCATTTTTTTTTATTTTTTTTTGACATTTTGACCACTTTTTTAAACTTTTAAATTGCATCATCCTCCTGCTCACATACATAACTGAGATGGATTTACCAGTGAGCAGGAGGATGATGGGGAATGTAGTTCTGAGAGGTCCACGCAGATACATGGGAAGTCATCTTGGAGGCAGGGAATGCAATTTAAAAGTTTTAAAAAGTGGTCAAAATATAAAAAAAAAAAAAAATTGAAACAATACATACACCTTATGTAAACAGTTGTAGCAACACATCAGAACATGTAACACAACAAAATAAAAAGGTCCTTATGTACCCTTGAAGATGCTCTGTCATTCAGTAACACTCTTCCGCCTAGTGTTTCAGAAATTATAAATGGACTTTAGTATGTTAAATAGGGAGAGAGATAGTTACAGTGAAATTAAACTCTGTAGTGTTTTAATTAAGGCTAGCTGTGTATTGAGTGTACAATTCAATATCAAATAGGGTTCTAATTGTATAACCCAACCCTGAACAGTGAATGAATGGCACTTCCCTCTCTTTTAGACTGGTAAGAGCCACACACACCATGATGTGAAATGGAGTAAACATGCAGAAGTAGTTATTAGGTGATCGACAGTTTAACTGCTCACCAGTCCAGATTAAGCCCTTGAGTCAATAATCCTTTTGGTTTGTTTTGTTAAAGCACTGTCTAGGTTAATGGATACATATTAAAAGATATACAAATAAAAAGCTATTGTGGCTGGAATCACTTTCCCTCAAACATTTATTTGTATTTTTATTTATTTGTTTATTTATTAATGCTAAGCAGTTGTCGCGCCATCAAGAGGGCCTTTTAAAAAAGATTCAGTCAAATTGCAATTTTAGAAATCAAATTAAAATGCAGGAAGAATACTATAAATATATTTTAAAGTTATATATAATATATATATATATATATATATATATATATATATATATATATATATATATATATTATATATATATCCACATCTACAGATGTTCAACTAAATTAAAGTTATTATACAGATCATCCACAGACAAAGATCTTCAAAGCATGTCATTAACTCATCTTGGGCAATCTGCACAGTTTCAAATAAATTGCTTATTCACAGTTGCATATGTTTGACAGTTTATAAAAGTGTTCCTGTCAATTAAAAAAATAATAATAATAAAAAAAACAAAAGCAAAACCAAAAGATATTTGTCAAAAAAAAAAAAAAAAAAAAAAAAAAAAAAAAAAAAAAAAAAAAATGTAAAAAGAAACGTGCAAGTGCTCATTACTGAAACACGACACACTAGTGTTTTCATAATATTATTATATATGGTACGGTGTTATATTTTTACACAATTATTTTGCAAAAACCTTTTGTCCTCTAACTGCAGATGAACTGAAGGCCTGGCAGGATGAAAAGAAGCCTACATATCTATAGAAACACATACAGATGCAATGGACATATACATACATTGATATAGGAATAAAGTATCCATGCACTCCAGAAGGATTGTCTGTAATCATGTGTACAATATTTTCCTTCTATGCAGTCTCCTGAGTGTTTCATTGTATTTGACGCTGCCCCGAGATTAAAGTACTACTTACTTCATTTAAATAAAACTGAATTGCAACAAACCATATTTTAAACAGAACGATTTTAGTGTTGTTTTTTATTTATTTATTTATTTTTTAACAAAATGTACCTAACAATCTCCTGCAGTAAATATTTCATTAGCATTTCCAGTTTTCCATTATCAGTTTTGTTTGGCATGAACAAGGCACTGTTTTCAGGCTATAAATACATAAAGCTAGAATGCAACAAGAGAACAATTAACAGTGTGGAATATAACTTTCACGGTATACAGGTTTCAGGAAGCCTCTACAGCTATAAACTAGTAAGAAAGATTAATAATTTGCAAATGCTTTACCATTGCTTAGAAAAGGTCCAGTACTGTAACTGTTTGGTCTGGCTCTCCAATGACTTCAGAAGCACGATACTGCTCGGTTTGTCATTGCTGATTGCCTAAAAATAAAATAAATTTTTAAAATCGCCTTTCGAAAACAGTAAGAATTTGTTTTAAGAGATATTTCTTTGGCATTAAAAAGGGTAATTTTTGCATAATATCAGATTTTTGCAACTGTCCTACTCAAGTCTACTAGTTAACTAGGATTCACACAGAAATTGATATGTTGCTGCAGAGATATTTTATTTATGTCTACATTGATGGATACGCTCTGTACTCGAACATGATTCCTATCAATACATTGTTTTTGTGGCACGCTGGACATTAAGCATTGGAGCAAATGACAATCTTTGCTGTCAGATTCTTCAGGTATTTGAAGACATGCAACAGGGCTAAAAATGTTTTCTGATTGTTTCTGAACAAAATCGTTCATTATTTTCAGAAGTACTGCAAAACTTTTATAATATTGGTCACTGTACTGTATTTAAAGAAAAAAACCTGCATAGTAAAACCTGTATTAACTGTCACCTGGAGTAAGCTGTACTGACTCGGTATTCGCAGTACAGGTAAATGTCAGCAGTTACAAATGTCCCATTGGCAAACTAATATTTTAGCACCTGTCACACCACCAGATTCCTTCATTCTAGACCAGTATAGCCAGGCTCCTGGTAGTTTGTTCAGCAGTGTGCGAGGCCCATGCCCGGGCTCCTGGTAGTTTGTTCAGCAGTGTGCAAGGCCCGTGCCCAGGCTCTCACGCAGGCACCGCAGCTGCTCCTCCCCCAGCCGGATCTTTTCCTCCAGCTGTCGCTGCTCAATGATGAGCGCTGACTTCATCTTGACAAAGTGCCGATAGTCCTGGAGCTGCACCTCAGTGAGATATCGGGACAGCACCTCCAGCACCACGCGCTCCCGCCTGTCCACGTGCTCCTTCAGCTCCCGAGCCTCCCCGAGCTGCCCCGACAGCTGCTTCTTCTTTTCAGTCAGGGCCAGCTGAGAAGAAACCATGACAATTTGGAATTATTTTGTTAGCTACAATCACTTTAAATAAATGGATCTTCACATAGAGCTGCATGAGCAGCTAGCTATTAGTAGACCTACAGACTCAGGTGAGACTTATTCATGCTATACCGAAACAAGGGGAATTTGGAAACCCAGGACTGGCTGCATTACTAGTGTTTCTAATGCAGATTAGAAACAACCAAATTTACAGAGAGACTGTTCAAGCCATGCCACATACAACGAACTAAGCTAAACAACAACAAAAAAATAGCAATACATTACATTAAAAAATAAATCTAAATAAATAAATAATTAAATAATTAAAAAGAAAATAAACAGGTCAAAAGTCTGGTTTTGAAAAGGGACACCAGGCTAGAATCACTGACTGAAACGACCTGGACATTCCAGAGGAGCTAGGCTCCTGAAATCATTGAAAAATTTAGACGAGAAAGACCAGGGATCAACCTGAAAACACACTTGGCAGCAAGTGACTGGAAGTGAGGACAGGTGTTATGAGCCCAAAGAACAGGGGATCTCCTAGGTCTTACTTGATTTTCCCCAGCCTGTCCCCCACTCTACAATCCCTTCTTACCCTTTCATCATGGCTGGCCTCGAGACTTAGGCCACTCAGAGCATTCTCCACCCTGGCCAGGCGTCCGGACAGGGACAGCAGCAGGCTCACCACCTTCTCCAGGTCTCCAATGAACATGCGGAACTTGTCCAGCTCGTTGGGCTTGCAGACGGTTTGGACCAGGCTCTCCACCTCCTCCCCCAGGGTGCAGTTTGCACCAATATCCTCCAGGAGGCTCTGCTGGGCTTCGCGGAGCACCGACAGCTTCCTGCTCAAACTGTCAATCAGCTGTTGCTGTGGAAACGGACACACCAATGTTATGAACAGTTTTAAAAGGTGAACAAATTCAAATGATTTGATGTGATTTAAAACCAAGCGCCATGCATGCACTCTCCAGTCTGCCAAATACAGATCCTTCTTTCTCAGGTGTTTTTCTGTATTTATACTATGCATTTACCATAGGATTATCCAGGCTTGCCATGTTTCATAATACATTTTACCATACCTGTCTGGGCTTTACCATGCTTTCACTATTGTAAACTTTTATAAGAGTCTTAGAAAAAGCACATTACCAAAAAGAATGTAAAAGGGATGATAAGAGTTTAAACTTTAAATGTTTTCCATGTGTTAAACATGTAAACATTTTTCTAAACATTTTAAAATGTCAGATATAGGTCAGCTATAGTGCTTATACAGCAGAATGTGTGTAGTGCCCAGTGATTTATGCAATATGTATTCCAAGTCCTACAAACGCAGAGTCCACATTAATGGTGCAGTGCATCATAAAGTAATAGCACTCTAATGGTGGGCTTGATTGAAGTATATTAAAATTGAAATGCATTTAATCCTGAAGTAGGAAATTAAATGGAACCTAGCACCTGTCATTAGCATATGTTCTTTTGCAAAAGAAAAAAAAAACACACCTAAACACTATCCTAATAAAAATAAGAACTAGTTAAGTCTACTTACAAGCTCTTAAATTAACTAGATTAAATTTTTTAGTAACACTGTTGGGTTCAACAAGAGTTTAGAGTAAATAGCTTTGAGAGCCAAAATGTCATTAGTGTTATATTGCAGAACATTAGACAGACTTTAACATCACTGCTCTGTAAACATCTTGTGGGCTGTACCTTCTTGAAGGTGAGCTCATCATCCTCTTCCTCCTCCTCCATGCCTGGCAGCTCCTTCATCCTGTTGAGCAGCTCTGCCTTGCCCGCGGAGGTGCTGTAGTAGGAGGAGCTGGAGGTAGGGCTCGCCGAGGGGCCTGGGGTCGAGGAGGGGTCCAGCGGGGAGCACCTGGCAACAGGCAAGAGAGTTCACTGAATAAAGCAGGGACAGCAGCTCCTTATCGATAGAGTAGATAATAAGATTTACATTAAAACATGAGCGTTTACTATGAGAGGCCATTTAGCCCACCAGTGCTCGTCCGCTTCCTAGTAGCTGATTGATCACAGAACTTTGTCAAGTTGAGTCTTAAAGGACTTCCAGTGATTCTGACTCCACAACATAACTAGGTAACCCATTTCATACCTTAACCACTCTCTGTGTGAAGAAGTGTCTCCTACCCTCTGTCCTAAGCCTATCTCCACTTAATGTCCTTTGGTCCTGGTTTCTGTGCTGTGCTTGAAGTAGTGGTTCGGGTTAATGATGTCAACTGCTTTTTAGATTTTAATGACTTCAATCCCCCCCCCCCCCCCCCCCCCCCCCCCCCAAATTCTTTTTTGTTCCAGGCTAAATAGATTCAGTTATTTCTTTGTAGCTCAGTTCTTTAAGCTCTGTGATTAGTGAACATCATGTAGCTATATCATCCTTAACTATTAAGCACACTGCGTGCTTAATAGTTAAGGATGATATAGCTACATGATGTTCACTAATCACAGAGCTTAAAGAACTGAGCTACAAAGAAATAACTGAATGTTACATCTAAAATATTCTGTGGGATTTTCCCCTCGATTTCCTATCGATTTATGCCATTAGGCCACTTGATGGCAGTGTATACACTTATTTCAGACCACTTGGGAAAGGCAAATGATTACCTTGCAATTCAAAATATTACCACCAGATGGCACTCAGTGTAACAGAAAGAATCAGACAACAGTAACACGTCTTTGCAGGCAGGTTGCCCTTTATAGCACACACTTATATGGCCAAATGACCAAATACAAATATTTTCCTTGAAATGTATTCCATAATAAATAAAAGCTTTTAGAAGTTTAGAGGTGGAGATCATTTTAGGTTGGTGACATATCCCTCAAAGCCGATGTAGCCCTGGCTGCCCACGGTAGGCAAACCACTATTTTGACAGTGGTATGGCAGGTATTTATATATATAACATAGACCCTGATATTGATGTGAAGCAGCTATCTGAAATCTCTTTGTATCAGATGGAACTGATGTCACAAAATTGACTATACTGTTAAATGTATCTTTTTTTAACTACTATAAAAAGAATAGCATAGTAGTGTGCTGGAAATGAGGACATTTTCACCCACTCAAGGTCAGTGCGGTGGAGTTAATATCAGCTTGTAATATGACGTCTTAAACAAGAACACCAGCTCAAACACCAACTAAAACAGCACCTAACCTCTCTGGCTGAATGTCCACCTTCAGCTGCAGGACGTTTCGATTGTTCCTCCTCTTTTCCGCTGGCCTATTCTCCTCACTTCTGGGGAAAATCTCCTCCATGAGGTCTGCGGCTGTCAGTCTGGAGCAGGGGTCCAGGATGCTTGCGAGGGAGCTGTCTGTGCTCACAATGTCCCTCAGGAGCTCCTCTGGAGTCAGGTTGACCAGAGCTGCCTTCACCACTTCCAGCTGGGGAGGCTCTTCCCCCTCCTCAGAAACGGTGTCAATATCAGTCTCTAGAACACTCACACCAAGGTATGTTGGAGTATCCTGGGTGCTTTGATAGCAGGCTGGGAGACCTTCACATATGGCACCTTCATGTCTATATTCGTCTATGTTAGTTTCTAAAATATTTTCTTCGGGTTGAATGAGAATGCTTTTAGTAGTTGTTGGAGCTGCCTTTTTAAACTCCTCTGGTCTCTTATAGACGTCTCCGTTTTGTTCATAGTTCATGGCAAAATAGGACTCAGCCAGTCCTTCAGAGCCCTTCTCAGGCTTGATGCTGAAGCAGAGCAGGTTACCGTAGAGAGCCCTCTTCTCATGGCCCATGACCTTCTGGTGTGTGTTCATGGGCACCCCCATTGCTTCTTTGTCCATTGATGTTTCTGACATCCTACAAGACAAATGGAAAGTTAGCAATGGGATAACATTTTACAAAATGTAATATTTAAGAATCAGAAAGGCATGAAATTATTTCTGTTGAGCTCTATGGACATTGCAAATGTAGTTTCCGTCTTTTGAACTGATAACAGATACACCTTTTTTATGATTTGCTTTGGTTTGTAATGCACAGTAGGTAAAATTACATTTAAGACTAATTGCATACACAAACAATTTTGATTTAAACAATGTTCAAACATTTAAAATTCCCCAGCGCTGTAATAAAATATAATGTGTAAAACCTTTCAACTGCTATTGCCTGTGATAATGAAATACTGCTGTAATCCAGTTAACAAGTGGCCAGGGTCCAAGCAATGACCTAACTGTAATTTAAACTGGGCAGACTAATGCCATGAGTTGTGTTCTTTCTGAGGAATAAAGAGACTACAGGGACCCAATGCCCCCGACAAACACCCACCTCGACCGCAAGCCAGCCGCCACTGGCACAGCGAGTGCGTCTGGAATCTTGGGTGGCACGGGGTCACCATGAAGCTCGCAGCTGCTGTCTTGCCTCCCTGCACAGCAGACTGGGTTGCAGGTTTTGGGCACAAGGGCAGACCTGTGATTGGCCAGGAGCAGCTCATGTGGCTCGTGGAAGCACTTCAGGTAGTTCTCTAGCGGCTCTCTCAGAGGGAGGCTTCTCGAGCGCTGTCTGGAAGTCTCAAGGCTGCAGGGCGGAGGAGAGGAATCTGAGGGGCTGCTGTTATACCCGAGTGGTGGTGCGCGCTGGGAAGTCGGCAGGCTGCAGAGGGCACTATGGGATGCTCTCCTGTGCTTGTATCTCTCCCAGTTTGGGGGTGGCGGCCTGGGAGGTGGCGGCCCCTTCTTCTTGCCAGCCTCCTCCTCCCTAGACCTCGGCTCCTCCAGCTCGCACAGTGCCGGTGGCCCCCCAAACTCCCTCCTGTGCAGCCGTTGCAGCCGCTGCAGGTCCACCTGGACATTGCTCTCGGACAAGGCCCTTCCTCTTTGGGGGTAATTGACAGCGCCTTCCGAGTGTCCTTCCAGGGGAGTGGTGGTCCAGCTGGTGCTGTCCTGGTCTTGGGAAAGGTCATAAGATGATGCGGCTCGGTGGGGAATCCACCTGCTCTCAAAGTTGTCCCTAGGCTGTCGAGACGAATCTGCCAGCTGGCAACTGTTCCTGCAGCACTGAAAGTCTCTGAAGACACTGAAACAGAATACCATACCATACAATACAATGCAATACAACACAATACAATACATTGTCAACTCTTAACTGCTGCAGAGAAAAAGCTTTGTCAAAAATATTTTTGGTGAATTTAAAGATAATTAATAAAAAGGCTGCCTTTGTACCCTTATCTTGGCAGTTTCAGTTATTGATTTACTTTTTTTTTTTAAATCATGTAATTGTCATAAATAAACAGATGTTAATGTAACATGCACCTAAATAGGGTTTTAAAATGATGCAAACCTTTATACATTTGTTTAATCTAGAATATTGAGATATTAAATGGGTGTTAAGTGTTCTAATATAATTCCCCATCTATCAACGAAAAGTTGTTTTTTTGTAAATGTATGGACACAGCTCCAGATTCATAGGAGTCAAGTATACTTAAGAAAGATGAAAAATAAAATCTGAAAAGAGAAATTTCTCTGCACTTTCCAGATCAAGCTGCCGTTATTTTTATTTTTTTTCTTGCATGACAAACAATCTTCCCATCAAGTGACTATTAGTCATGCGTCACTGAGACCCACAAACAAGGGAAGTGCCTTACCTCTCTGTCAGACTCGCTTTCCTGTTGATTTTTCTTTGCTCCTGTTCTTCCACAGGAAATGTCTGTAAGAGAGGATTGCCAGTTTAAATGAAGTGAAAATGCAGCTGCCACAAGTGTTGTAATTACTGTAAGGTAACTAAAATAAGAACAACAAAAAGGTCATAAACAGCATTGTTCACATTTGTGGAGTCTGCGAAAAGCCAAATAATAATAAACCTGCTTAATAAATAACAAATCAGGGGAGTGGAATTCATCACTGGAATTCTGAATCCAAATGGTGCCCAGATTAGTTAGCCTTTGTTATTTCTAAACTGGAAAGGGCAAGACAATGCTTATACTCTTAGGAATGGTAGGAGAGGGTCCTTTACACTGGAGAGCTGGGTCCTGGAGAGGAGGCTAGTGGAATAACATTACTAGATCACATCAAAATACATGGAAACTATTTCTTAAAAAAGGAATTAAACTATAAACAAGTCACCTTTAATTCACCTTTAAAAAAGTTACAGTTACTTCCTTACGGGACGATCACAGTAATTGTGTAGCACATACAGTAGCACTACATCCAAATGTGTATTAACAAAGTTAATTTTGCTTTTTGTATAAAGTGGATTTTTAAATGAACAGTATGGTTTAGACAGAACATACGTTCATTGGTTTCAAAAATATTAAACCCAGAAAAACTGACCATTAGATTGGAATAGGCATACATTGCGCACATGCCTCGGATGAAGCATGTGTAAATACACAAAGCTACCACTGTGGAATGCAAACTAGGCGTAAAGGGAATAGATTCTGGTGGTTAGAATAGCGAAAAGAAAGCAATTTAATGTAAAACAGAACATGGCTGTTGGTGTCAGCTTTAATATGTATGTACAACACCTGGAAAGATGTTCTCTCTCTCTCTCTCTCTATCTCTAGCTTTCATTCTAACGTATTAACACATGTAATGAAACCTGAATTAATGGACACCAATAAGACAGAACTGTTAGGCTACTGTGTTTATGTATTTAAATGTATTTAAAAATATTCATAGAGGTTAGTCGTTATAAGTCACTTCAATTGTTCCAGAAGATTACGTGACGATTATTCAAGGTTTACTGTCTAATTCCTTCAGTGATATCTGCAGCAATGTCCTCAATCTTTCACATAAGGAAGCACCTACCAACCGAACACCTGCTACCAGCTAGAGAACAACAATCCATCTTGCAGCTTTTATATATTACAGAATACAGGCTGAGGAGCAACAGCCTATTTTAACAAAGGTGTATGATATATATGCACCCCTGTTTGTTTTTATTCATTTACCAATTTTCTCCCAATTTGGAAAGTCCAATTATTATTCAACCTGGCTCACCGCTGCAACCCCCGAACTAACTCGGGAGAGACGAAGACGAGCACTCGCATCCTCCGAAACAAGTGCCATCAGACATTTCGCCTTTTTTCACTGCAAGCCCGTCATGCAGCCATATCCACAACTGAACTGCACACAGGCCTGCCTGTGGCGTCTGGACAGTCAAGGACTCCCTAGCCGACATAACCCCTACCCTGCCTGGGCAGCGCTTGGCCAATTGTGCGCTGCCCTCTGGGAACTCCAGTCAATGGTCAGCAGTGGCATAGCTTGGATTCAAACTGGTAATCTCCAAGCTACAGGGCGCATCTTGCACTCCGGGTGGACTGCTTTTACTGGATGCACCACTTAGGAGCCCCCACCCCTGTTTTTTGCTTCATTTGTATTTTAGTTCAAATTGGGACATAGTTGATTTAAAAAAAAAAGATTCTTGTAATTTTCGCATTCCCTGGTCCCGGACCGCACACACCCTCACAGAACACAGCTTTCACAGCTTAATGCTGTACTTGGATCACAATGTAGTGTTTGGGATCCAATGGAAGCTCTAAGGGGAATGCAGTGAATTGTTTTATCCGACAACATCCTATTGTTTTCACTGCCAAAGGACTCCGGCCTGGGCCAATGGTCAACATTTCACACGGTCTCAGCTGGGCCTGCCTACACACTGCCGGGACAATGGAATCTAAAAAACAAGGCCTCGACTTTCTTATTTTTTTTTATAGAAGAAGAAACCAATTCAGTAACAAAAAGAAATAAAAAAAAAAAAAAAAAAAACACATTCTGATTGTGTTTAAAAATAAAACCTTTACCATCAGTAGCATACAGGAGGCAAAAATAGGAAGCAGTGAGTGTTGTAGAAGAGGCGCTCACACACACACACGCAAACATAACATTTTTTAACATATTTATATTTTGAATTACAGCAGCTTATAGAAATCTGCTTAACACAAAGTGGATGCGTAAGGTTATAGTGTGCATTTGGCCGGTGGCCCATAATAATTCTGCATTCCAGACAGAAAGTGGGATCTGCAGTTACTGTTGTGGTAAAACAGTGATGTTGCTGCTTGGCCAGCCCCTGCTGCTAGGCCTGTGGTGCCCCCACAGGAATTTAGTAGGGCGGTGCGGCCACAAGGACAAAGGGCTTGTTTTTCTGGACTGATATGTATCTAAACAAATAAAGCTATTAAAGCAAAACATTTCCAAGATTTTTCAGAGCCCCCTGTATGAAGCAGCTCTGTTCCAATTTTTTTTTTTATTTTATTTTATTTTTTTAAATAAAATTAAGATATTTACTTAAAGCTATTTTTGGAGGGCTGGATTTTAAAGTACGCATTCTATTCTTTTCAGCTTGGTAAACTTGTGAAGAAGATGGTGGTCCAGAAAGGTGCTATATAAAATAAATATTGATTGACTGATTGATTAATAGCCTCTGCCATGCTCATCCATTCACTATATACTGTAGGTCCCAACAATTTTGAAATATCTGTTTTCATTTAAAAGCGTGATATCTGGTATAACACAAGGTTAAAGAAGTGTTTCAAGCCTTGACTTCACATTGCCTGACACTTTCTTGGTCATTTCACCTGGAGAGTGCAATTGTCACGGTCAGTGACCAACCAACTGCTTCGCTTAATGATTGACAGTTTGCAGCCAGTAAGATACTATAACCCCAAAGACCCTAATGAGGTGAAATGACCTGGGAAGTAAAGAAGCAAAATACTTTCTGGAAAGCAAGGCAAGCAAACTGAGAACTTTCTTTACCCACGTGTAGTACCAGATGTTATGTTCTAAAATAAAAATACATTTACTAGAACATAACTGCACATTTGATACGTACATAGTGACCTAAATGTACAATTCTAAAAAAATATTATGTTACCTACAATTACTTTAAAATGGGAATCTGCTTCCCTCACAGAAGGCAGCTGGAAATATCTCACTATGACATGTTTAACTTACCTCAAACAAAGGCTTCCTTGCCGGGTTGCAGACATGATGGGAGGCACATTCCTCATAAAGTGCAACAGGTGTGGGATAAAAATCAGAGTTTCTAGTGTCTAAATACTGATCACAAGGCTGCCTATGTCTGTGGGGTAACACCCTGCAGTCTTCACTTACAAAATAGGCCTTGAGTTTGTGTGCCACTGTTTCAGAAGCTCTGATCCTGTAACAGCAGCTGTGATCCAGGTCTGCTTCATCCTTATCTTGGTTGCAGCATGTTTGTTGTTCCACGGGTCTGAGCTCTGTGGGATGACAGGCACTTAATACTTCAGGACTGTGGCAGGTTTGTCCTGTGGAGTATCTCCTTTCTCCTGGACAATACAAGTTGTTAGGATTGCAGTTAGGTTTTTCCAGGTATTTTCCACTGAGATCAGACTTATTGTGCTTTAACGGAAGGTTTGGTAGATGAGATGAAGCAAGGCTCTTGCTTGTCTCCTCAAAGAATTTCCTTCTGTCTGCAAAGGGCAGGATATCACTCTCTTTGGAAGCCAGGGTTGGAGCTGGCTTGCTAGGTCTCACCACATCCGAGGTCATCCTGCTGTGGTTTTCCTTCTCTGGCTTCACCTGTGGTTGTAGCTTGTGCTCAGGTGTCCACTTCCATCTTCCACCTCTACCGTGGGTCTGGTCTTCTTTCTTCTCTGAAATTTCTGGGGAAGGAGTACGATGTGTGGTTTCTCTAAACCTGCTGCCAAAGTTCTGTGGACCCGTCTGCTGTAGGGGAGGACTTCTACAGCTGGTTTTCTGCGGTAACTTCAGCTGTGGAGGACTTCTGCATCTGATATTCTGTGGACCTGTCTGCTGTGGAGAAGGACTTTTGCACCTGATATTCTGCGGACCTGTCTTCTGTGGAGATGGACTTCTGCATCTGATATTCTGTGGTAATTTCAGCGGTGGAGAAGGACTTCTGCAGCTGATATTCTGTGGACCTTTCTGCTGTGGAGAAGGACTTCTGCAGCTGATATTCTGTGGACCTTTCTTCTGTGGAGAAGGACTTCTGCATCTGATATTCTGTGGTAATTTCAGCAGCACAGAAGGACCTCTGCAGCTGGTATTCTGTGGACCTTTCTGCTGTGGATTAGGACTTCTGCAGCTGGTATTCTGATGCCAAGAAGAGCTTCTGGTCTCACGGAAAACAGCCTCTTGGCTTCTGGCATCAGGTTGGCTAATGTGCACCTCAGTAGGGTTGGTGGTTTTATTTAATTTGGACTCACTGCCTTGTGAAGAGGGTGAGCTGTCACTACAAGGTGAATCATATTCTGGTTGCTCGCTCACCTCCTCCACTGTTTCTTCTCCATACAGAAGGGTTGAGGAGCCTCTGCTTTTCTGCAGTTGTGCCTTCTTTCGCTGGATCTCGTTGCGCAAATTGGTGGCAAACCGCTCACTTCTACGCCTGGCTTTGGAAGACCTGTGCTGCCGAGAAGCTGCAGGCTTGGCAGCAACCTCAGGCTTGCTTTCGTCATATATCCTGGTTTCACCCAGTAGAGTGTCTACACTGGAAGCTGAAGTCAAGCCTGTGTTTTTGAGGTCAAGGGTTTCTGGCACAGGCTTTGGCATCTCACCAGAAACACTAAAACACCTTCCCCAGGTTCGATTGTTGCAGCTTCCAACATCCAAATGACCATCTATAGTGTCAGTTTCTGCTTTGGGCTCCACAATTTCTGAAGCTGTGACTGATCCAGGTGTGGAGCACCCGCTTTCTCCCCACTCGGCATTATAGCCTTTGGTTGCAGAGTGAGGAAATTCTTTGCTTGTCAGGTTCTCTTCTTCTTGGGGATGCAAAGGGGACCCTTTCCACACATATGGATCATGAGGAGCTGGCTTATCTAAATCACTGTCTCGACGACTTGAGAGGTCAAGAGATGGCAACTGTGATGAAAAGAACTTTTCAGGTGCACTATGTGTGTGCTCATGATGTCCCATCAAAGCCTCCCTCTTTCCACCAAGGCACCCAAACTCTTCAGGCACACAGGGGCTATAGTTCTTTTGCCTTGAGGCATCTGTGCTATGCTGATTAAGGTAACCGTCATTTGGAACGGTCTCAGGGCTGCAGCTCTTACACTGCTCCAGTTGTGAGCTCAGCATGTAGTACTGGTCAACAGCATCGTTTTGTTGGAGATTTCTAGCATCTGGTGAACAGCCCGAATTGCAGTTTGGCAAGTCCTTGCTGTTGGACAGCAGGGTATCAGAGGTACAATTACTGGACTGGTTCAACATGTGCACAGGATCAGAGGCTGTACGCTTATCCGCAAACCCAGGACCAGTTCTGGTGGCTTTGAAACTCTCCCGGCGGATAGGAGGCTGGGGAGGACCTTTTGAAGCACTTCTGTTCCTGTCTTCACTATAAGAGGACTGATGACCCTTTACCTCCGAGTGCTGGCTTAAGCAACAGGGCTTACCGTCTTCCGATAGTCCACCAGACTCAATGACACCATGAACGCACCTCCCTTCAGCGTACCTGCAAGGCCCCAGCCCATGCAGGTTGTCCAAGGAGCCGGCCTCATCAGGCTTCAGAGAGACAGCGTAGTCTGAGGTGTTGGAGCTGGCAGAAAAAGAGCTGTAGGCAGAGTCCCTCTTGTCGTGGAAGATGGACTGGTCGACTGGAGAAAGTTGGCCCTCGTAGTAGCCCTGGCTGGGCGGGTCCAGGCTTTCCATACTACCAATGGAGCTGCTTCGGTCCGTACTGCAATGTCGAGAAAGCTGGTTCCACTGCATTGAAAGATCACTGGAAAAGAAGACAGAGTATTTGCTTTATTTACCAGCCCACTTGAGAAACTTTAGAAATAATTACTGTCCAAATATTTTTTTAATTTTACTTCAGAATAGCCCAACAAAATTGAATTCAGAACAAACTAAATATAAATTATTACTGATATAGTATGACCTTGTGTTTTTCAAGTCGGTTTTAAGGGCACAATACTTACAGTAAGTGGCTAATAAGCAAAATTATTATAAAGAACAACAATTGACCGAGCCATATAAGTCTGTTTCATTTTTTTGGAGATTTCAGAATCAAACTCCCAAAATAAAACATGTATCCTGTACATGTTGAAATTCAACCAAACTTCCTCATAAGTGTCTCACTGGGAATATGTTACTCACAGAAATGTCCCCTTTTCAATATAAACAGAATTGTACAGGCACAGTACTGTAAGTACAGCATTGCCTGTGCAAACACATCTCTTGTACATGTGTACGGCAGCATTTCCGTGCTTTTAACAAAACATCTGAACAAAGAAAGCACATTGTTTCCTATTAAGACTTCTCTTACTGTTATGCATTTGACTTGTTTTTCAGGTTTTTTTTTTTTTTTTTATGTATTTGATCCCAGAAACTGGCCCTTCATATCTAAATCTGATACTGTTGCGAGGGATGGGGAGAGGAGTAAATTGAATTGATAACAATTTTCTTAAAAGAAGGTATAACAATAGTGTGCACTCTGTGTATGAGATCAAATACACATGATCACAAAACACTCCCCATCGCACTCTTACCGAAAATAGTATTGATTATTGAAACTAACAATAACCGATACTATTTTTAGAACTATTTAAAAAATCGACCATGCCATGCTAAGGATTCTCCATATTCATTAATTACAAAAAATAACCTTGTAATAATGTAACTATTTCATTTTAGATTTAAAATGACCAAATGTAATCAAAGTGCAGGATAATACACATTATACTACAAATAGAAGTAAAAGTGAAATGAGAAGTACAAGTTTAACAAGAAGGTATATTGAAATTCGTTCTTGGCTCTCTGTTGTTAAAAGCTTTCGTTGCAGCTCACTACAGAGGCACACTTTACCACACTGGGCCCTAGTTTGGTTTGCAGTCTTCACAAGATATAAAACAGAGCCCACTCACCTAGATTCACACCCAGAGTGCCAGGACAAGCTGAAGGAGCCCGGGTGAAACTGCATGGCAGGGCTGTCAGGCTGCTGTTCGGAGAGCTTGGCCAGGTGCCATGAGTGAGGCCTGATCACTGGAACATTCCTCCTGTAACAAGGGGCAGCAGTGAGCCAGTTAACCAGCTAACATTTCACCACTCACTGAGATAAGACTGTTTTAATTCAGTGTTCTGCACTGACTCCATGCCAATGAAGCAATACACTCCACTACTACCTGGTGTGGCTGTTAGAAGTACAGTATACACTGGTTAGAACGCCACAGTCTGGCGGTATATAGATTTCTAAAGTAAAAGCCAATTTAATTAATTCTTAAAGTACTTTTGTACATTAGAATGTGTGTTATTTAGTTCACAAGATGCCATTTATGCATTGGTTTTCTTTGCATGATAATAATAATCTATTTTTATATGGCGCCTTTCACAGTGGACCACCATCACAAAGCGCTTTACAAGATACGAGACTAGGGTGTGTGAATTATACATCAATTGTAGAGTCTCTTACAACAACGTCTCACCCGAAAGACGGAGCACATGAATACTGGCTATTATTAGCCACATGTTACACTAACCCCTCACCCCCACCCTCAAGTATATTGTATAAACAATTATTGCCCTGCTTTGATTAACTGGCGATTTAAAAAAAAACGTACATTGCGAAGAGGACATGTAAAGGTAGTAAAATGAGTGTTTTGTGGTGGGGGAGTGGAATGTGGGAGAGACAGTTGCCTGATGGAATGGTAAGTGAAGAGCAGAGGGCAGGTTACTTCAGCTAGCAAGCAGTACCTTGTCTTGGGTGATCTACAGCCTGTGTTTGAAATGAGGTAGCTCACATGCCTCTGGGTAGGAGGAGCCAGTGCGGGAGTCTAAACAGCAGCAGGGTGCTATAAAACCACCGTCTGTCTTTCTTAGGCTAAGCATCAATTTCCTTTCAGACTCGGACAAAGCACAAATACAGGCCGGAGTGATTGGAGTGAGAGAAAGCAAGCGTGTGCCTGTGGGGGGGGGGGGTGCATTTCATTCCACATTGTGTAAAAATCCGAGCCGTTCACCAAGATGAAATATTATTTCCCCAAAGTTCTTCCAGACGATACATTCTTAGAGAGGTTTGGAAACTTCACCCTGAACATTCTTCCACCCCATTGTGGATGAAACTATTTTGCACCATGGTATTCTGTTGAATGTGAGTGGAATGACACATGCTATACACCCCCAATGAATACTCTTCAGAAACAAGCAGCAGTGGGTATACACCATTTCTTTCTTTATTTCTCTGCTTTTACTGTTAACTTCAAGACCACTCCAAGTCAAACTAGACGGCAGCTCACTGCACAGCCCATTTTTCTTTTTTTTCAGCTTGACAGCTGTAAAAATACACCATGTTTTTTTTTTTTCTCATGTATGTAGGGGAGACACAACTTGGAAATACATTTTAGTTATTTATTCTTTCATTCCTTTTAATATGTCTTTCTGAAAGCATGGGTTGCACTTTCGAATAATGTTATGGTTTTAATTTGCTATTCAGTGTTCATAATTTACCTTTTGCTCACTATCCCTGACTTTTCATGAAAAATGAATTCACAGACACCAAACATATTTAAAGAACTGTTTATATTTACACATGCAGTAACCAAGAGATGCTTGTTCACAAAGGTTCTTGAAAAACCCAGTTGGATTGATATTGTAGCCTATGTGCTATACTACCCATGCCTAGGGCACGATTCACTGTGTATCAAAGAATCGTGATACTTGCTTTACGATATATCGTATTGCAGTAGAGGTACGTATCGTTTGTAATGTGACCAAAAGCACAACGTTTTTTTACAGTTGGTATAAACAGATACTCTCCCTATCGCATTTATTTGTCTTTTAACAAAATAATCCATTACTAAATGATAATCTGATCATATTGTGCTTCTGAGAAGTAGACCACCTCATGTATCGTGATACATATCGTATCATGGCCTGCATATCGTGATATGCATAGTATCGTGACATTAGTATATCGGTTCACCTCTACTCCTGACAGGAATCCCATTTCTTCTCGTGGAGTTGCAGGCAGTTATTTTTAATAAACGGGGGTGGGCTCTCTTGGCACAATAGTTTCTACAACAACCCTCCAGGTGTTGGCCAGCATTCACCGCTAACACACCTTTAGCAAATACAATGTGAAAAATGCAATATAGCCCTGTTTGGACAGTGCTTACTAGAATGGGAAAATGAATACAAATGAAGTAGCACAACTGCACTGGAGAAAAAAAAAAAAAAAAAAAAAAAAAAAAAAAATCCAGAATAATCTTTTTTGGCTTGCTCATTTCTATTTGTTGCAATGTCAAAACGTACTTTTTAATTGGTTGTTCCAGGAAACCAGCAATTTAATTTCCATAATTATCTTATCATCGGAAGTTTTATTTACTGATGCAGTACTCAGTGGATGGAAAATGAGAGTCAGACTTAGACAACTATCAGAGTACGATACAATTTATTACATTGTGTGGTTTTTCACGCAAATTAGGGACAAGTTTTTTAGTCGTCGTAGTGCACAGGAGCGAACGTTGATCTCTGAAGTACAAAACTTTGTATTTATTATAAAGCTGCGATGAGTTCCATATATATTTAACAAGCAAAGTTCTTACACATCCCGTTCATACACAGACAATCATCTTGATTCCACATGAACAGCATTTACAAATATCAGCTTAAAAGTTAAGTTTTTATTCCCAGAGAATAACTGTTACAGACTGGTTTCCAGCACATGTTTTAAGCACCAAAGCTACAGAAATAGCTGTAGAGACCCATATCATCAATCTAAGAGTTGAAGCCATGTGTCATCATGAGTTACCTTGACTTGTAATCAAGTGGCTTAAATGACAGCATAATACTGAAGTTTCAGCTGTCCAACCCACACTGAGCTGTACTATCCACTCACATCAAGAATATGTTGAGTCTTATTACAATGACAGGCTGGCAAACTCCTAACACGCTTTCTCAAAAAAAAAAAAATCAATTGGCTTTGTTTATTTCAATGTTTTTTTTTTGTTTGCTTTTTTTAATCTATGGTTTATGTTTCTAAACAGCAAATAATAATAATAATAATAATAATGATAATAATAATAAATTAGCTCAAAGAGCCACATTTCGATATGTTGTACATATCTTTCTCAAGGGAGCCTGTGTTTCCATGATTTATTCTTACATGATGTAATGGTGTTCTATACATTGTGACATCATTTTTACTTATATCTTTAAATCTATATTAATTCTAATTGACATTATTTTATATAAACTTATATTTATAGTATCATGCAATGCTGGCTCTGAGGATCAGCCTTGATTTGGCCTCCCCAGCACATCATGCATGCACAACTTTTGAATGAATTTTGTTTGTTTATTTATTTATTTTTAACTTTGATATATTTATTGAAATGAATTAGTTCATTCTTTTCTGTTGAGTCCTGCTGGTATAATCGTGTTCAGTCTATTTATCCATTTACTTTCTTTTATTCTTCTATATGTCGCATTGCCTAATTTGAGCTGTTCTAATACTACAAACTTTATATCATTTATGTTTGTGTCTTTAAATACAATAACCTAGAAATGTTTGTTGTTGTATAAAAGATTAATTGGATCATTCTTATTTTTAATAGTCTCTATTGTTTTATTATATACACACATCAAGGCACTCACATTTCAATGCAATGACACTTAAGACAAAGTTAAGAGAAATGTGCAATGCAGTTCACACAGATAAAGACATACAGCAAACAGTCAAACAGATAGACTTTTAAAGGTGTAATACTTACAGGGCTCCTCATGCATCAAGATTCAGCTAACACTTTAAACAAGCCATGCAGAGACCGAATGGCAGTCAATTATCAAATCCATTTCCTGGACAGACTCTTAGTCCATTTATGAATATTTTCTTCTATCTGTGTAAATCCACAAGAGGCAGTTTTAAGCCAGTCTCAGAACAGAAATACCATGCCACTTCTGTAGCAGAACCTTCCCAGGTCTTACCAAGTGGAGACAGACAGAAACACTGTTGAGTCACTATATATGTTAACCCAACCTGTTGTAGTCAAGTTATAGAGTCACATGACCTCAGTGAAGCTAGACGTCACAGAGCACAAAATGTATTTAAAAAAAAAAAAAAAAAAAGGAAGATGATGATAGAACAATCAAGTAGGTTTTGGGACCTGGCCTCATGCAAGGGCCAGTCTCTATGCCCCTGGTTTTGTATCTGTCACACTGAGCTTTGTTTCATCACTGCTCCAAAGCCAGCCCAGACTCCAATCAGATATGGACCCCCACCCCCCTCTTATTCTCCTCTCCCCACAACACACCACAGTATTATAAGGCAGGAAACCTGGCACGACTAGTGAGGAAACAATGCTCGGAAAAGATAAAGCTGTCGCAAAAATAAAATGGAGGTATTTTAAAAAGCAAGCCCATCCTGTCATCTAGAAACTCATTTGTGTTCGGCTGCTGGAGCTGGAGGAAGCGAGAAAAGAGAGCTAAATGCTTTGGTGGCTGGTTGCCAAGGCAAATGTTTTTTTTGTGTCTGTTTTCTTTAAGGGCTTTTGGAGATGCTGATAAGTTGTTACAGAACACATCTAAATCAGCACTGTTGAAGGCCGCCTCTGCAACTCTACAAATCCCCACCACCTAAAAAGGCAACAAATTAACTTAATGGTGTTGCAATAGCTATACTTTACAATGATGGTGCAGCCAAGCAATTTTAATCTTAACCAGAGCCCCAATCTTCCTACACTGTACACAGTGCTACAGGAGGGGTGATGGATGCATGACGTGAGTACCATCCTACGGAAGAAATGCAAACCGGACCCTATTAAAATTCCTCTAGTCCGCCTTGTAAAAACAATTGTGTGACACGGCAATAAGAACTTGAGGGTCATAACAAAACACAGTTGTAATGGTTTAATTGTGAATCAGTTGGGGTAATACGGCCACGTTATGGTGTAAGGCAATACCTCCTCAAGTCCCAAACCCACAATTGTACAAGCAAACCAGAATTTTCATGTGGCATGGTGACATGCGACCAATTTCAGCAACCCTTACGAAAGGCAGGTGCATCACATGATAAATCAGGAGTCTGTTTGAGAGAGGTCCTGGACTGAATGGCAGGTAGGGGGTAGACACGAACCGCAAACCACACAGTTCAAAGAGGAACATCTTGCCATTCAACTAAAGAACAAGCTCAGCGGTCGAGAGGTAAGCCTGTGTCTTGTGCTGATGTCAGTATTACTGACTGATGAGCCGCTAGGAGGAGATTCATTACAAAGCTTGTCCTTGAAAACACAAGTGTGAGTGCACCTCGGCTCAGGGAGTTTCAACGCTGGGCTCGTAATCGTGACCAATCGCGTCCCCCAGGCTTCAGAGGGACTTTACTAAATCATTTATGTCACAAGCCAGCATACATGCTGTAGTGTACAATAATGCAAAGAACACAGACATTAAATTACCTGGCCGTTCTGACTTTGAGTGGGGTGAAAATCAGTTTGTATGAATACTTAATTCATTAGTAACAGCACAGCTAAAATGAATGGGACACCATTTATTTCAGAAGACTTTCACATTAATTCAATGTTTACAAAAAATAATATTACTAATAATAATAAATTTAAGCCAAATTGCTAAAAATGTAAATAAAAGTTCATTACAACACTAAGGGATGCTGAAAACCTGTGGTTCCATATGACTTATGCATCTACAAATTGGAATTGACTAATCCAGCTATACACACATCCCACGGGAATAGGCTAGCTTACCAGACCATTGCAGTGGTCTCAAAAAGCTTCAACTCTCATGTCCTTGACCTCCCTCCTACCCTCAGGTTGCTTTGTTTCCACCATTAACTTTAATGGTTTCTTTATTTTATTTTATTAGCAACAGGGAGTCTGAATAAGAATGAGGCTCTGCTCCACACAGGTTTATAGGATGAGGTCAGTGTGTGTATTAGTCACTATCCCTGCTGATGTCATGGAGATGAAGATAGAGCAATAGGACTGATATGCCTCGAAACGGTCATGTTTCCACGTTTCTATGGAAATACAGCAGGCTGTTTTATGAGCAGTAAGGAAAGGCAGTAAGAAAACCTAGCAATCAGCACTCTGCAGCAGTAGGCAGATATCTAAAAGAAATTCGAGTGCAGAGGAAACAGCTTTAAAACAAAAGACTTTTATAAGTGCAGGACAATGAAACAGACTTTAAAAATGACACTATCCTGACCAAAGAAACAATGAACACCACACACACTTTCAAAACATGCCAGTAGACTTTTCATTTGTTTGTACTTTAAAAAGACTGACGATATATAGAATATTATTCATTTTTTCTTCTGTGAACTGACCACAATGAACAGGTTGGCTGAACAGTACCTGTACTATTGCTAATGAATTTTTGCACATTAGCTTTAAAAAAAAAAAAAACCCTAACACAGTAGAGGTATGTCCAGTTTAATTACATGTCACTAAACACCCCTCCAAGCATCTCTTTATTGGCAACCAAACATAATCAAGATTAAACTAATTGAAGGAAGATTCTTTATTTTTTTCACAATACCACAAACAAAAGCAACACTAGTTTCAGCGAGTTTTTTTTTCACTGCATAACAACGGTGTAAACATCCTAGATAGAAAGGGGTCTAGAATATACATGCTGGAAATCAAGGGAGTCACATAATCAGGCAGTGACTGGAAGAGGGTTCCGAATGCTGCTGGGAAATCCGCACTCCAGTCTCTATGGAAGTACTAGTTACAGGGTTTTTGAATAAATGAAAAGTGGTCCGAGTTAATGAATTTATTCGATACATTACATCTACTGTGCTCATTCATTCATTTGCTATAAAGGTCTTACATGTGCAGTTTTGAAAGAAGCACATATTGTTGCAAACATTTATTCATGTATTTACTTATTTAAAATAAAGGCATAATGATGTAGCTTCCATGATTCCTAGCAACAGAGGACATCATGGGGCAATCTCATAACACACTTTCTTAAGGGAAGCTGTTGCTTGAAAATCCAAACCCACTATCCCAGGACACATGGCTCTTTCATAACAGTATGTGAGTTTGCCTGCCTGTTGCTTACTAAATTTTGATGAAACTGGTTCATTATTTAGCATTAGTTATTGGGAGTATCATTATGGGGAAGACTTCCTGTATGGAACACAAGAAGTTTTCCCACATACTGTCATTTTAATACATTAGTACTTCACCATACTAACCTCATATAGGTCTTAATTGCCACTTTTCCCATTTTCGTTTAACTATTAATTTCTACTTCCTGTTCTTATTCCGTACAAACTGTTGAAATATGTCACGGTGATAAACTTTTCACCAAACTGTTAACTCTAATTGTGTGGCAATTGCGGATGGATGTTCGTGACATGCTTGTTTATCAATGGTTTATGGCCTTTAAGCTGAACACCACCCTCAAAATACCCTCATCCAAAACGGACCAAACCTGTTTGCAGACTCCAGTAATTAGTGCTTAACTTATATAGAAAACTAGAAGCAAATAACTAGCAAGGCCTGGGCTGCAGAAATGATTAAAAACAGCAACTCAATGCATTTCTGGAAGCTGCTGACCTTTCCAGGGACAGTCTCATGATTTGGAGGAAAGGTTAAAATTCCCCAGATTCTTACCGAATGGGTTAATTCCAATTTCCCCTCACCGGTCCCTGATTACAATTAAGTTTATTTGTGTTGAACACCAGCTTTCCAAAATACCACACAGATATGCATTCCATTGAATGATCTGCGCAGGACACGGCCGTGACTCAGTCCACACAGGAAGGGCGCTGCAGGGGCTTTCTCAACACAATGCCCTGTTTGTTATTTTAAATATACAGAAATGAGTTCAGTTAAGAAACATATTGTGCATGAATGGAAGTCCCTCTCCTTATATATTAAAGGTTGCTTGATTACAAAAATGGACCAGACTGCTTTTATAACAACACATCACTTGTATTCCAAACACTATTCAGTACCACATATGTGTTTTTATACTATATATACCATACACTTTGTGTTTTGTAACATCATATTTAAGGGATAATGGCATTGCTGTGGAGTGCTACGAGGTAATAATGGAACTCCCAAGTCAATAAAGCCAGAGACTGGAAGAATGCCATTATCACGATTATACTACAACTTTCTAAAAGTTATTTATTTACAGTATTTACGTCTGTGTCTAAAATAATCATTGTAGTCCACTGAAGTCTCAGCTGTGCTTTATTTGCCATTCTGTCGTGGAGTTATAACATAATATCTGAGTTCCATAGAAAACAATGGGAAGGCAGTGTCCGGTACAATACAGTACACTCTTGCTATAACTAACCTGTTGGGGTGCTTCCATATAATATACTCATATTCTATACTCTCAAGAACTGCATCAACAAAGATGAAACCAACAGCAATAAGTCAAACAAGGAGAATGACATCAACATACAACCAATACAAAACCTAGACCAAGACCAAGACCACATTCCACACAGCAGCTCCCCCCACCCCACCCCACCCCACCCCTCCCTCAATCAGTCAGCCTCACAAGGCCCCTTGGTATGATAATTGCTCATTATCTAAATGGACTAAATTGACCAGATTCAGGATAAATGACCCATTTAAAGTATGATTGCGATCTCTGGAATAACACTCCCCAGAGCATTAAGCCTCGTGTCTAAGAATAAAGCAAACCTGACGTTCTAACTGAAGCAACGATATGTCTATGGTCGATACAGTAACCATGTACTCCTCTTCACTCTGTGCTTTTCAAAACATGTTTGAATGCCAATCCAGGCAGCCACATTTAGGATGGTTTTCAATAGTATTATGTATTTCAATTATTGGATGCATTTAGATTCTGTGACGCTGCTTGTCTGTACCCATAAAGTGGTAACCTCTATTTTAGTATGCTGTTAAACAGTCCTCCATGTAACACTGGCTTTGAGTTACAAGCATGCGCAAAGACACAAAGACAGCTAGGCTAGCCACTTGTCCAGTAGTCTTTGCGCTCACATACTACTACATGCTAATTCCATTTCTTTTCCCTCCACTGGGGATGAGATCCATTGCGAAGGAGCTCTAGTGGAGGCGTCCATCTGTATGTCACTGTGACACGCGTTGCTGGGCAACCAATTGAGCTGGACGCTGAGCTGATCGGGAGCTCCGGATTGACCGGGAGGCGTGCCTGGGGAGGCTGCACGCAGCTGGAGATGACTGCACCACCATGCTGCACAGAGGGGCGCTTTGTTGACATTGAGGAGGAGAGCATCTGCTCTGCAGAATTAACTACTACAGCACTCTTCAACTGCAAGGCGGTTCCTGTAATGGCTCTGCTCAGCCAGGACCGTCGCAATGACCCACAGTCGCTGGGAGCCCGGGACTTCAGGAGCAACAGCAGTAGGTTAGTTTACGGGATGCTGAAACAGCTAAAATACGAAACAGTATAGAGAGAGAGAGAGAGAGAGAGAGAGAAGTTTTAGTAGTGTAGTAGGTTCCTGGAGCGGGGTGTCTCTTTTGGTGAGGCTAGCACTCATAAGAACAAAAGTTTACAAATGAGAGGAGGCCATTCGGCCCATCTTGCTCATTTGGTTGTTAGTAGCTTATTGATCCCAGAATCTCATCAAGCAGCTTCTTGAAGGATCCCACGGTGTCGGCTTCAGCAGCATTACTGGGGAATTGGTTCCATACTCTCACAATTCTCTGTGTAAAAAAGTGCCTCCTGTTTTCTGTTCTGAATACCCCTTTGTCTAATCTCTGACCATTTGTGACCCCTGGTCCTTGTTTCTTTTTTCAGGTCGAAAAAGTCACTTGGGTCATGTGGCAAAGTGCCCCGCCTCTGGGCTATTTATTTGTGTTGTATCTTACGTGTAGTTTGTTAATGTTGGTGTATAGTCATTGGTACACAGGATATAAATGGGTCTGTGTAACACAAGTGTTTGTATTTAGGCACGAGGATTGCACAGCACTTCATGTGAGGGTAAAATGTAATAATATGTGAGCACAGGGAATTGCAGCTTTATTAATTCACGTGCAGTTGTACAGAGACTCCAACTGAATGATTGATTAGCAATCGAGTCTCGGTACAGCTGCATAAAAGCTGCATGTTTTTACTCACTCTGGGTTGTGTGTTCAGGGAGTGGAGAACGGGATTGGAGACGGAGGTAATAATAATAATAATAATAATAATAATAATAATAATAATAATAATAATAATAATAATAATAATAAATTTCAGCTCACCATGTTTGTCTGTGTAGTTCGTTTTTGTTTGTCTCTGTATTTTGGCGAAAGTGCCGTGTCTTTGTGTTTTGTCTTTACAACCTTTTATTTTCTGTTTGTTTCTTTATTAAATGCTGAGCGAAACCATTCGCTCAGCTTCACCAAACTCCACCGCTCTGTTTATTTCCTGCTTCCTGGTTTCTGATCTGACGTCACCCACTGCAGCCGTCTTTGTGACAGGTCGACGTTGTCAAAACCTTTAGAATTCTGAATGCTTGAATCATAGTCTTTTTTTGTTCAAGACTGACAATTCTTTTAGCCTATCTGCACAAGCATGCCTTTTAAACCCGGAATACATACTAACCACTCCCTAATCCATGTGCATACATTTCCTTGAATCCCTACTGCGTTCAGTTTGAGAATTAATTTTTTATGCGGGACTTTGTCAAAAGCTTTCTGGAAACCTAAATAAACCATGTCATATGGTTTGCAATTATCCATTATCGATGTTACAAGCAGGTTAGTTAGACACAATCTCCCTTTCCTAAAACCATGCTGATTGTCTCCCAGGATACTGTTACCATATAGGCAATTTTCCATTTTGGATCTTATTATAGTTTACATAAGTTTACATATAAGAGAAGTCAGGCTTATTGGTCTGTAGTTACCTAGTTCGGCTTTGTTTCCCTTTTTGTGGATCGGTATTACGTTTGCAATTCTCCAGTCTGTTGGTACAACCACTGTTGCATGATCTTGGTTAGTGGTTTGTAAATAACTTCTTTCATTTCTTTGAGTACTATTTGGAGGATCTCATCCGGCCTAGGGGATTTGTTTATTTTAAGAGCTCCTAGTCCCTTTAACACGACTGCCTCGGTTACGCTAAAGTTATTTGAAACTGGACAGGAACAGGTTGACATGTTGTCCATATCCTCCTTTGTAAAAACTGGTGAAAAGCAATCATTTAATATATTTGCTATTTTTTTTTTCTTTGTCTATGATTTTGCCATTTGTATCTCTTAGACATTTAACCTCCTCTTTGAATGTTCTCTTCCTGTTATAATATTGGAAAAAACATTTTGGAACTGGTTTTAGCCCCCATAGCAATGCTCATTGCTATCCCTCTCTTGGACTTCCTTTTTGACTTGCGTTTGCAGTTCCAGGTACTCTTTCTGTGTACTTCGCCTTGTCTGTAAACTTATTTTCAGCTTTGTTTCTTTTTCAACCCTTAGCGGTCCATTTATTCAGCTGCATCAGGTCCAGTTTATTTTCACACACACTATTTTGTTCAGAGTAAAACAGGTTTATAAGGCACTACATAGCAAAAGGACATCAGTACTGCATCTCCAGCCAAGCTGAAAGGTTTTGTCGGCTTTTTCCGGAGAAAAAAATGACTAGAGACCTGTGCTTGACGTCTTTTGGACTGGAAAGAGAAAATTATAATGTCGGACCTGGTCCGACATAGGACCGCAAAGGGTTAAATCTGACACTAGGGCTACTATTGCTGGTACCCTAGTGGTAGAACGTGTGTGTTAATTAAATCTTAGCCCTTGTGCAGCGTGTCAAATCCCGTTGCTCTGTGTCGGCCTCGGTATTATTCAGTGACGACCCGCACACTTAACACGTCACCTGGTTACAGTCACACTTACATTTTTTCACATGTGGAGAACTGCTTAACAGACTGTCACAAAACATTGTTAAACCTTATTAGCTTAAGTTATTGGGGACAATCAGATTCTGGGGACATATAGGATATACTTTATAAAGTTTTACCATAGTAGAAGCATAGCAAAGTATAATCACGCATACTGTAGTAAAGTATAGGTAAGCACTGTAAAAGAACCACAAGATATGGTAAAGCATATTAAAAAAACATGGCAAACCAGGGTAAACTAGGGTAAATGCTTAGTATAGCCATGGGAAAACTGCAAAAATACCAGGGCAAACATTTATAAGGGATCTCTGTTTTTATTAATTTGTTTGTATGTCACAAAATATTGTATATATCTGGAGAATCGGTTCATGCAGCTCTATAAGCTAGACCAAGCTTATTAAAATTAACATTTTATGCTAAATCTTATTCTATACCACTCTGTAAATACTAGTCATACATGTTTTCCCCATACTGGCTGCTCGAATTTAGAATTTACTGTGACAGGGGCGTAGGTCACTGACATACTTGTTTAGTAAAACATTGCCATCTCTGGTAAAAGCGAGCAAGTTAAATGAGCTGACAATCAAAGTTGTGTGTCAAACTGTTTCACAGTCCAACTTTGTTCTCTAACTAATTTTATGGGAGCTACACTATTGCAACTTACCCAGTGCATCCCCATCAACTCAACTTACCCAGTGCATCCCCATCAGCTCAACTTACCCAGTGCATCCCCATCAGCTCAACTTGTCAGTGTTAAGAGTTTGATGGAAGTACTTTCTCCCAGTTGACTTCCTGAGTTACAAGTAATAGGCCCCATCTGACCCCTGCAGTAAGGCTCAGGTCATGCAGTTTTTATTACCTGTAACATGACATTTTCTTAAAGCTGGGCCTGAAAGTACAAATAAAGTCTGGGAGCAGGAATCAATAAATAAGGGACTTGTTATGCTAATTAAGCTATACAGATATTTAGTAAAACCTTTGTTTAAGACAAAGTGGTTATAGTGAATGAAGTAATGCCATGGTTTATTTGTGTTCAGAAGACAGTTGCTGAAAGTCTTTATCTGTGTGAGAGTGACTTAGTATGGAATGGATGTTTTGTGGATAATGAATGCTGCTGTGTAACGGACAATTTAACTTGGGACGGTAATGCATGCAAATGGAAGTGCAGAGCATGTACAGAATAATTTCACCATCCAGACAACCCCCCCTCCAGCCCCACCCGCCCCGCTCCGCTCCTGTCTGCACGAGAAAAGTACTTAAAAAGAAAAGCTTCTCAAAATGAATAAACACTAAACGTCTAGTCCATAGTAGACCAAATACATTCTTTGGCAAACATCTACAGGAAACAAGCATCCTGGTTAGTGTTTTTTCCTCTCAAACTATGTAAACAGGTCTTCCTTGTGTTGTGTATGTAGTCTGGAATATTTTAAGGTATTGGGTTTTTTTGTTTGTTTTGTTTTTTTTTTAATTTTTTTTAACTGATATACAGTAGGTGGAATTCCAGAATGTTTGGTGGCAGTCAAAATGAAGATACCATCTAAAAGTCTTCTTTTAGGATTAGTGATCTTCACAGTCTTTACATTATGTATAAACACCAGCATTCATCATATCTGTCATGATAGGCAGGTGGTCTTTTATATAGGGTTCACTGTACATCTAAACCTTTCAGACTATAAAATTTAAAAACAGGAGTAAAACCACAACATTATAAAACTCAAGTGTCTTGATTCCACACTCAAGAGATAATGAGATCTTGATGAATCCAGTCAATGGAATAATGCAGAGATAACCTGCTGTATTTGTCAGTGCAAGTCACTTTGGATAATAATTCAAGTAGAACAGTTTCTACTAGTTTAAAAAGACAGGAATAGTTCTCTTACTGTTTCACTGTATCCTTACGTTTTCATGAGGTTTACAATGAGTTGAAGGAGTTCTTGCAACAATTAGTGTAATATTGTTTCAAGTCTGTATTACAGTGAATTCAGAGCAACCCGTATTACCCATGGAGGAGTGAGGAAAAAGTTGTATTCATTAGCAACAAAAAACTAGTGCACAGGGATTTAAGGGCACGAGGTGGGCCTTACGAGATGGCAAAGGCCTCTACTGCTTAGTTCATTCATGATACTCTAGAAGGAAGCCCACTAAAGTGAGAGTGCCCTACAGCCCAGGAAATAATTTGGTACCAGGAAGCTACAGCAACTTAACTGATGGTGTTGTTTTAATAAAATATCTGTAATAAATGTTTAAATACTGCTAATAAAAGGTAAGATTATTAGCCATCACTTTAAGCAAGGCAACATTTCTCCAATAAATATCAATTCTACTTGGACCAGTTTAAAAAGATCGGAAAGACAACATTGTGTGTTTAATCACCTTGTTAATTCACCACAGATTTCAAGTCCCGCCCCCCTACAGAATAACACACTGACACGCCACACCAGATTTTTCTCCAGCTTCACTTTGTTGCAAGTTAAACACAGTATGAAACGCGGCCCAAGGATGTTTTTGCTTTGATGCTCTTAGACCTAATCAAACAGTGCGAAGTGGGAAAGACCAAGGCAGGAGGAGTGGAGGCTTCTCCAAGCTCCAGTTACACTTGCAGTAATAAATCACTGCAGAATGGGATCAGGGCGTTCAACAGCATGCAAGGAATTTTCATTATTTTCAGAGGGACGGCTCCATTTCCTCCCGTCCTGAATCAAAGAAGAATACACTCCTCTGTGGATCAGCTCCAGTGTCCTTATGGGGAAACAAAACGTTTCCTGATGTTTTAAAGCTTTCTAAATGCTACACTCTGCCTTTCCCAATCCAAAGTCTGTAAAACATTTTGCAGCTGATTTCAGCTGGGCCAATTCTTATCCTCTTTTGGCACTCTGCTTTCACTGCTATGAAAAATCTTAACAGTACCTTGTCGTCATTATTACTAACCCTAGCCTTCTCCACATTACTCTTGAATGGCACTCATTTTGTGCAGATCTCAAAACCAGGCACTCTCTGTTGTGTCCCTGTGAGCTCATAATGGGGTCTATTGAAAGATGCAAAACAAATCAGATGCAATTCAGCACAAAGTTAGAAGACGCGATGCCTTGCATCCTATTGCATGTTGGCATTACTAGGGATAGGATTTCTCCACACAGTACAAGTAATACTACTGTTAGTATTGGTTTCTCTTCATATACTAATCCAGTATGTTGAGGCCTGGCCCTACAGGAAAGTGCCTGCCAAAAGCTCTCATGGAAAACCAGTGCAATACACAAAGCCAAACCCCCCATTTTACACATACTCCATTCTCTACAGCACTCAATAATCACCTGACCCCAGCTTGTAGCCCTGTGTACTTTAACACTGCAAACATATCAAAACAAGGCTGATTTTATTGCATTGCCAAAGGTGTAGAGCAGACAGGAGGGATGACTCCTGCTATTATTACCCATTTTAAAACAGATATTTTGGATACAGGTGGTTGAGCAGGGATTTCCTTGACTGCTTTGGTCCAGGGAATGCTTCCTCAACAGTAAACCTCCACTGTAGCTTTTAGCGACAGTTAGGGGTCTTGACAAGAATTGCTGCAGAGGGTAAAAATTAAATGTTTTTGGTATAAAGATTTTTTAATGTGGCTTTGTAGGTTTTTCTGATTATTTTGGCTGCTTTCCTATGTGTTCTGAGAGGCAGGTTTGGTTCTTAGGATGCAATATCAGCTCATATCCCCTCCTCTGTATTTACGCTTGATAGATGAATATGTATATTTAGGCAGTATTGGCTGTGATATGTAGAATATACCCCTTTTTTCTCAGTTCTGACTATTCCAGGATTTTAAGTGTCTTAAATGCTTTAAATATTGGCTAAAATCACATACGTTTGCACTTAAACGGCCTTGTCCTGAACATTTAGTTTAAAAATATGTTTTTGCATGAATGGCTTTTTGGATATTTTCTCCACTGTTAGAGAATGAGTCGATTACTACTGCTTTTCATTATTGCTTTATTTATTTTTTTTACGCACCTTTACCATATGTGTGTTTGGTTTATTAATGTAAAGCACAGTAACTTTTGGATTACTAATGATATCGTTTATCAATTTTAAATCTTGGGGGTAAATTTTGGAATTTGTCCTTATAAAAGAGTAAACAGCTCTTCAACCGCAACACAGGTCTCTTGAACCAGCATGACCAGTTAAAAACCAGCACAACTACCACTTTGGATCAGGTTAAATCACTGCTGGTCTGAATTTTCTACCAAGGAGAGAACTTTCATCGTCACAAAAACAAAGAAAAACAAACTGCTCCTCTTTCACAGGTTTTAGCTATTTGTCCCCACTTTCTAAACAACCTTCATTGTAATTTCAATACAGTGCTTGTGCATACAGGCACCTCTTTTTCACTGTTTCCACAGCTGCTTTTGATTCTCAATAAAAACAGCTTAGTCTTCACTGAAAACCCCTGTCAGTCAAAGCAGCCCCCCACCCCCTACCACCACCCCACCCCCTTCTGGCCCGCTAGTTGCCAAGTCTGGGGCTCCCACAGGAAGTGGAGAGGAAAACAGCAGGGACCGAACAGGAAGTTTGATGTCATGCCCAAAGAATTCCTAAACCGCCCGCCTCAGACTGTAAGAAAACCCAACAGCCTGACATGGAAAAAATATATAAATGTTAGGAATTTTCCCTTCATAAAATAGGAATCACTTAATTAAGAGTAAAGGCTGCCACCCTCAAATATATTTAAACTATTAATACAAAACTGCTGCCTGTGTTTAGTCAGTAAATAAACTGTTATATAACATTGAGCCCATTGCATCACTTAATTCAACAGACAACACCTCTATTTAATAGTATTCAAATGATAAATTCCTACTGATTAAGAAACAATAAAATGACAGTACATTCCAATAAATGTTTAAACCTGACTTTTCAAGCTTCACTATTTGGGCAAGGCGACTGTTGCTATGAAGTAATAATTCTAAAATAAGCTGAAATTGAGGGTGCAGGTGAACAGACTGTATTTGTCTCACACCAGAATCCAGTTTTCAATTGGAGACAGCAGGCAAAGTACATGTTTTAGTGTTGTCTTTAAGTACTGTAAGTGGTTCAGAACTGAAGGGCCATTCAAAGCATTTAATTCTGTCTGTCATTAACTGTTTTTTGAAAGTCAGAGCAATTTCTAACAATAAAACAATGTTCGGTGGTCAAGATTTATCAAGCAAGCATCGTCACGACTACTTATGCAATGTATACGTTTGTCAAAAACAAAAAAAATTAACCTCTTGCCAAATGCTTCAGAATGTAACAAAGATTCCATTCTGACATTTTATGCTGTGAAGCCAATTGAAAAGGAAAGCAAACTAAACCGCTAGAACACACTGTATCAAGACTACTGTTAGAAGATATGTTTTTTTTGAGAAAAACCCTGTTTAATACTAATGGCATAACCCGATACCTCAATACAAAGGTTACCACTGTATCAGTGCACTTATGCCTTTAAAACTCTGAACTTAGCTGTTACTTGCCTTCCCAACCTACAAAACCCAGAACAGATTTTATTTTGAATACAATGAGATATGCACCTCAAGCAAGCAGCCACCAATGTACAGTCCCACTGGTGGCCAGCTAAGAGTCTGTGTTTGGTCTCATATTAAGATGGCAGGCATTCAAGGAACATGGGTGTTTTGGAAGTGACTGGATACTGCGTTTTGCTTAAATTGCAAACCAACAGGTCTGAATAAAACACTACATGCATCCTTCCTTTACATTAAACAGGAAGACCAAGCAGACTGAATAAAGGTCTGTGGGAACAGAACATCATGAACGTCAGAGCTTTATTCAATTACCATCATCTGACTAACAAAGACCATGATGTAATGAGCACTCCACCTCTCTGGGACTACAGGAACTGACTCGTTGCTATTCTGAGGCTGTCTTGGAAATTTTTAAAATATACTGGAAAATAATTTAATCAGGTGTGATTTACACTGTAGTTGAAGTTTCTTTTCCAAACCTTGTGGTGTATATCCAGTGAAAGATAAAAAGGTGGTTTGAAGACTATTGCCATCAACTAGTCTCACCAGTGCACAGTAGGAAGAGGATGCAAAGGTCTTTATAACCACATGTAGCTGCATACTTCTATGAGCCAGGGACAAAATAGGCTGCAGTCTTAAGAGGCTACATTTAACTTCAAAGTGGTTTGAAACAGTGTCAAAACAGCACAGTAGGCAAAATAATTAATTTATAAAACACTGAAGCTTAGACTATTTGGTTAGGTGTGCAAGTGGAAGTTACTCTCAGTTTCAATATGGCAGTCAACTTACTTGATGTTCAATGGAAGGTAAAGCATCAAGAAAGATGCAACAATTTCAATTTCCACATGCCTGTTGTGAGCTCTGTAAACGCCATGGGAATTGAAAACCTCCAGCCCAAAAAAAACAAAAAAAACAAAACAATTCTCCCCCCATCACTCATCTAAATGGGGCTAATTCCAGAAGGAATGTTTGTATTTTGCGCTTGTTAGCTCAAATAATAGCAGGCTTCAGGAAAGGAATCCTGTTGCGATGGAAGTTCAGTAGACAATTACAGAGGTTTATTGGGTTCAATGTGAGGCCGCCTGCTTGCTTATCTTACCTTCAGCAGCAACAAGAAGCTAAAGGTACGTAAACAAGTCCAACCCAAGTGAAACCAAGTGTATTTCTGTATCAGGCAGTATCTTATGAATCATTCCTGACCAATGTGCTTCTTATTTGTTTATTTTCAGGAGGCCTTTCAGTGGCATGCGCCTGTATTTGTTATTGCATTTCTTTGTATATGCAGCACCCAAATTTGGCCCAAGGCTGTTTTTCAGCCAAGGCTATATTGACACAGATTACATTCTTACAATGTAAACAGGCTTGATGCAACAGTAACTGACTCCTTTCCCAGCAGCCCCGGTTTCAGCAAGACCAGCATCTCTTAAGTACAGTGTGGTTATGAAGAGCCTTGTGCACTTGGCAGCAAATGGAAAAGGTATTAGGCTACACATGGTGTTATAGGTGATGCCCTTCATAGAAAGTAGCAAGCAAGTCAGTAACAAATCTCCCACCACATCTACAAATTCAAATTAAAACTAATGACCTTGACATACATCAACTGTACATACAGGAGAGGACAGAATAAGAATTTAAGTGTTTAAATCTCCACATATAGGCAAAAATGCAAGTGGCATACAGATGAATGGATGAATGGACAGACAGACTTTCCCATATGTACAGAATTGGATGCTCTCTGTCATTAAATTACATTAATACCAAGTTTCATGACAATTGGATAAGCGGTTCACCAGATATACAGGAAAATGTGAACTGTGACAAACAGTACATACTGTACATACATCTTCACTATTTCATCATCAGCAGGGGAAAATAATTTAACAATTGGATAGCCAACCTGGCTTTAACTGGCTAAAAACTCTTTTAGAGAACACTGCAAGATGTCCTTCATGGCTAACACAGATAATATCACGTGTGTCTGTTAGAACAGGACAAGCAGACAACAAAAACATTCGTATTATTCGTCAGCACTTGTCCCCCCACGCACCCCTCCAGCAAGTTAGTTGTGTCCAGTGAAGAAAACGTGCTCACTTTGGAACATTACCTCAAACCACCTAAACCTTTTCAATATCAACAGCAGTGCCCCTAAGAGCCAAATTGGAAACTGTGGCACAAAATAAAAAAAAGGAAAGTATTTTCCACAAAAATAAAACAAACAAACCAAAACATACATTTTAAAAACAGATGCTGATAATCCCGGAACTTGTACTTTAAGATAAATATACTGTACCAGTCAAAATGAGCACAACTGCTTGAAACCAGGTTTTTCATGATTATCTATGCTTTTAATTGTATAAACTTGCCTATAAACACTTACTATTTCATTATATGACACGTGTACTTATATAAGCTGATAATCATAACTGAATTGCATTCAAAAATTTATTTTTTAAATTAAAATTTTAATCTTGTCAATTTCAATGAAATGGTCATTCAAAGCAAGGGGATTTCAGTTTGAAGCCCAAGTCAGTTAAAACATTGGCCTAAATAAAAGTATATAAGTGTCTTTGTTAGATGTTCTCTGAGTTAATTAGCGTTACCTAATTAACCTTTTGTCACCAATTATTGTTAACAGGTGAGGGTCCATGATTACTGTAAATATAGGTACCACAGGCACAAGTTTGTCATTCCTGAATGTAAGGGAATGTAAGCAGAAAATGGCAAAATACACTCAGTTAAGCAAAGAAAAAAGACCTTAGAATGAAGGTCAATCTAAGACAAATTGCAAGAACTTTGCAAGTGTCTGAAACTGCTGTGGCCAAGACCATCAAACGATTTGAAGAAACTGGCACTCATGAGGACCGAACAAGGTCAGGCAGGCCAAGGGTGACCTCAATCAGAGAACAAGTTCATTTGAGTCAAGTCTGAGAAACCAGAGATTAACTGCCCCTGAAATACAAGCTCAGCTAAATGCTACTAGAAGTACAGATGTTTCAACATCAACTGTTCAGAGGAGATTGTGTGAAGCTGGCCTAACTGGAAGAATTTCTGCAAAGAAACCATTGTTAAGAGTGCAGAATAATAACTAAACATATTTGTTTAATTGAATTGTCTATTTCAACGTGTATGCCGACAAAGCATCAGGAATAACGTGGTGCACACCGTAAGCTGACTTGTTCCAGAGACAGATACATTGACATCCCAAGACAGAGAAGTAAAAACTTTCAGGAAAAATGATCACTTTACAGTATAAACCTGGATCTGGATAATAATAATAATAATAATAATAATAATAATAATAATAATAATAATAATAATAATAATAATAATAATAATAATAATAATAATAATACGTCACTTGCTTTCTGCTCTTATATATCTCCCTATTTGTTCTGGTTAATTTTTTACAGCCCTCTGAAACGATCCCAGAACTGCAGGACACTCACTACAGCATTAATCTGCACCAGAATTCTCCATCTCACTGCTGCGGTTCCCATTCCTAACACAAGGGGCCCCCACTACACACTTTTAAACAGATAAAAAGGACATCTCTCCGGCTCAAAGCTGAACAGTTCCAAACTAATTGAAATTGGAAGATAACATGGACAGCCAGCCTGGTAGTGTGCTGCTGACTGCCTCCTATAAATGTTTTACATCCTCAGGCTTCTCATTTCAAGAAACTAACAGATTCCAGAACAAGGAATGTGGGAGAGGTTAACCAAACTGACAGCCAGCGCAGTGTTAGTTTTGCATCTCAGTTGTAGAACGGCTTTCGTAAGGTCTACTGGTATGATTTACACCAGTCACAATGTAAACTGCAAAACCTTTATGTACCGTAGCTTAGAAATATGGGAGCTGAAAAAAAGAAATCATCATGTAGGCTTATGTTAGTAACTTATGTGCACACATTTTGATATTCATGAGATATTAACAGTTGTAAGTGCTAAGGTTAAGGATTGCAAACTGATGCAATCTCCTCTCACTGGAATGTTTAATTGCAGAAGCTACAGGATAAGAACAGGGGGAGGTTGCAGAACTTCAATAGTGTCTCTGACCAATTCATATAAATGCTACAAGATGCAGTTCATTTGTGAGCATGTAAAAAGACCCTGCTGGTTGTAGTAAGAGCATTGTGATTCAACACGGTATGGTGTAACTTCTGTCTGTTCCCGTGTGATGATCACCTCGGGAGTGTGGTATAATGAGATCATCTTAAAGAGTTTAATACAAAGACGTAATATATAAGCGCGCAGGCATTTTTAAACATTAAAAGAAAAAAGACTGCTCGAAATATTTTCAAATGAAAAAGAAATTAAATATATTAAAAAAAAAAAAAAAAAAACAAGGACACAGGTAGTCGGAGTGCATGCCAAGGGAGGGGTGCGGTGGCTATGTGGCTCCACCGGCAACTTTTCTTGTTAACTTTATGAATGAGCATTTGCACTGCCTGCAAGAAAGTTACAAATTAATGTTTCAACCAATTAGTATTGCCATGTGCGTGCTGTCATTTGGTGTTTAAACCAATTAGCACTAAGCACTGCTATGCGAGGGAGATGTTCATTGTTCCAACATATCACTGACAGTATCAGCACCAAGCACTGTCATGCGAGAGACATAATTTACTTACAAATGTGCCTTAACCTAGCTGGTTTCGCTATGATAACTGTGTGTTTAACAATGTGGGATGGCAAAACATTAAAAATGTAACATCCAGAACCACATTTAAACAGTCGAAAATAAAGGACATTTAACTGTTAACGTGTGTCAATATATTTTTCAATTAACAAATCATAACCTTCCTGTGTTTCTTTTTACTAGTAGTAAGAACCAGTCCACGTTCTGTATGCCATTTATTTTAATTCACTATGTCCTTTTATAACTGTTACTGCAACAGTCCAGGCCAGTGAAGCACGATAACTTCCATTATTAGGCTCATAATAGTACTGTATGTGGAATTTCAGATTTTTTTTTTAGTATGGATTCAAGTAGAAAGTGACATTTTATGTTTTGGGTAAGAACTCAGAAGAGACGTTCAATCGTTAAGGAAGGTAGATTAACAAGGTAAGCTTGCGTCTGTTTTAATGGATGTATAACTGTTTCTTGCCACAGCAAGACAAACTGCCATTTTCATTTTTAGCTTCCAGTAGAAAATACTTTTTCCATTGACTATTGTTGATTGTTACATTTTGAGTTGAATATTTTGCAGTTGACTGCAATGTAACGGGGGGAGTTCCAAAATGTAAAAAAGAAATGCAAGACGTATATAAAGGAGGGAGGGGTGAAACTACTAAGAGATAAAACAATTCAAATAAAAAACACAATCTATACAAATCAACTTATAACAACATTGATTTAAATCTTTCACTCTGCAGAATTACTCACAGATAAAAGTAACGCGACTAGCTTGATTGCTAACAGGTTTATTGCTCTGTATCCCCAGAAAGCAATTTAAACAGCGCCCCTTTTAATGCAAACACATGAGATAACTAATACTTAAAGTTGTTTCTTTGTTAATTCTACATTTTGTTATTTGTTAAGTTTAACAAGCCGTGTGTATCCAGACAGGATACCTGTAGTGTAGTGACTACATCCTCCTCACAGTGAGAGACAAGGCACCAATTTTCATTAAGGAATGTAGAGCTGCAAAATATTTGAGCTCGATTTAATCCAGCCCATGGTTAAACACTACTAATTACAGCTTTAAAAAGACAGGTAGAGAAAACATAAATAAATGTAAAAATCGACCAACCCTATATAACAGTTGCTACCAAATGCCAAGCAGTAGTGCACTGCATTTAAAAATGCATCTACACAACGAATGTACAAAAGGCAGAACTTTCCCGATGAGCATGGGTGTCTGTAACATGTTTTCAAGTCTGATCTGTGCTACATTAGAGACCAGCACAATTTATGATGTGTGAATAGACCTATTAAAACCTGTCAAATAGAATAAAAGCCTTTTAGTGCCGAAGATTAATGTATCCTATTTGTATTTATTTTAAAATTACATCTAAGGACAGTACATCTGACTTGCAATGTAGTTAATACATTGTCTTGCTTTGAATCTTACATAAATATTTTAGACTTTGTTTCGCTGTGTCTTATTCCTTATGAAACTCACTTGGTCTGTGCATATTTTGACGGTGAAATGAACACAAAATGACAACTTTGTATATATTTAAATATTGCCCAAAGGTGCCGCTATGCAGAAAGGTATTCACCTTACAAGGTTTTACAAGTATTTTACTCCAGAGATTTTTCTTTATCATCACTGTCTCCCACAGTGCCTCTTACCTGCGGACCACCATCTTGAGAATCCTGTAGGATCCCTTGATGAGAACGAGGGCTTCCTGTCTCGAGCCATAGAGTGCAGAACCATTGATGCTCACCAGCTCGTCCCCGATGCCCAGCTTCTTTGACAAGGCAGCCTTCCCTCCTTCCTCAATCTGAAAGGCAGGTACCAGTCACTACAAAGCACACACACACTGTGCTTTCAATTACCAGCAACAAAAACAACCTGCTGCGATACTGTTCGGCCATATGGGATAAAGGTATGGGCAAAAAAACTACAATCACCCTTTTTTTAGTTGTAGGTGTCAACATAAATGTTATATATGGAAGGACAGAATATATCAATACACCACAAATGAGTACATATTTAAATGTACTCATTTGACATTTATGTTAAGTAACAGGCCAAACCATAAATCACAAATTGGGCTAATATCTGGAATACTGTCTGAAGCAGTGAAATACAGTCAGAAACAAAATATTATACAGTAATTGTTACTGCACTAAAAATATTCAATAGTGCAGATTTAGAAACACTAAAAAAGAAACCTAATATATTAAAAGATAGACTTCTAATTGAAAGGTTTTTCTCAATGTCTTTCTCTTAGTATTTCTAAAACATTCAACAGTATAGGCTTTTTTGGTGGCAGTTCCATTTGAAAGTCAGTCTTAAAGGGGATCAAAGTGCCTGCTCTTTACACAAGGAGATCACATTATGGCACGCATAGAATTTCCCCAGGGTGAAAACAACAAGAACACTATTTTTTCTATTAAGCAATGTTTCCAGTCGAGTTAGAATGTAACATTCACAATCAAACGCGGCCCTCTGCCATTGAAGTCAAAGACTGAGGTTTCTGCACTAATCTTGGGGCCAATATGTTTCCCTTCTGTGCTCCTTGTCCTACATGAGTAATGACCAACGTGTGCGAAAGCTTTACAGTTCTGTATGTAATATGTTAGGCTTGAAGCAAAGTGGCTGGGAAACTGAGCAAAAGCCTAGTTCTAGTTGTGATAAAAACAAATGGAACAGTTCCCAAATCCAGAAATGGCCCTCTCAGAATACAGGCTTGCTTCCTTGGGCAGCTACTTTTTGTTCTCCTTTAAGTACCTTGTTTGGTACACCATCAGCTGGTGTCACAGACCCCGATTAACATTAACCTTGAACAACTTTAAAATTACAAAATGAGTGCTAAATCTGTCTGACATGTACATGCAATTTATACAAAGCTCTAGGTCATTTCAGCCAATCGGAACACAGATAGTCATTCCTTGAGCACGGAACAAATTCAGAGTTTTAACTGATTTAAGTCATGCTTGTAACGTAAACTATTTCCTGTGACATCAGACCTTTGGTACTTGCCCGTCCACCTGAAGTTGGGACCCACCCAAATTTCCATTTCTAGCTGTGCCCCTGGATCTGTTCCTTTGTTATGGTTAACGCTAAACCAGAAGGAGACCCATATTGTAATCGTGAATGTTTTGTTTGTCGTGTCTAAAAACTGGTTTGTTTGTTGTTATTAGATGGCTAACACGATCCGGAACTAAAGGCCAGCACCAAACCCGGACAACATTTCACTTGTTTCACAATTAACTGTATTTGCACCACGTGCACTATAGCACTCACTGTGGACTTGTGATCGTGTTTGTGTTACGTGTGGATTACAACAGAGCAATATGCAAACCATTGTGTATTGCCTGTTCTAATTATTGTTTACTGTTTGTTACCATATTTTGGATTACAAAAATAAAACACCACTGCACCTGAATTGTCGTTGTCTGTCTGCTTATTGATCACCACTGCACCTGTACATTGTTAACCACTTTGCCACAATCCTCCACAGTGGAGAATCCATGACTGTAGTACTGTAGTTATTGAATGAGAACAGTTGAATAACCCACAAGCACCTAAAGGGGTAGAGTGGGCTAGTAATTGTTCTCCTCATGAGTGAAATAACCACAGCCCTGCATCAACATTCCTAGACTAATATTGTTGAATAACAAGAACAATGTGTGATAAATTAGGTATCCTTAAACTTGTAATTCCAACTCGTAATTTGGAACAGACAATTAAACCAGTCATTGGACTGGAATTAATTAAATATTCCAAAATGAGAAATACGACATGTATTTCACCCGGCTCCACCAAATGTTATTCTATGCTGGCAGTTGCCAGACTATGGCATGCAGGATCAAGGTGCCAAATCAGGCTGGGCAGGCATGGCTAGTGTCCTGGGTAGTAAGTGGCAATGTCCCTCTTTAATCAAGCTGTGCTGGCATTGCAAGTGGGAAAACACTTTTATAGCACTACAGAGGCTGATCAGCACTCTTATATATCAAAGTATCTATGGGATTCAACAAAAAAACAAACAAACAAACAAACAAACAAACAAAAACACACATCAGTTATCCCCTCCTCCATGTGAAGAACCCTGAAACTGAACTGCTGATACCAGCTCTCACACACAGGATTAACGTACCAAGTGTCAGCCCGCCCCACAGAGCTCCATTCACACCAGCCCAGTGAGAATAATCAGCTATTTCACAAAGCTGAAAACAGAATCCAGCAGCTTCTAATCCACACAGTCTCTGAGGTATTAGGCGGCCCCCAGTGTGTTAATCACATTCAGAAGAGTTTCCTCCATCAAACAAAAACAAGGTATTTATTTATTTAAGCAGCAAGGGTGAAGAACCTTCAATTGGGAGCGAATCCAACTGCACAGCAGTTGGTTAGTGTGACGTTCTAGACTTGGAAGTCTTAGTCTGGATAGCCCTCATAGGCTGCCTGACAATTTCTAAACAACTCATTCTTGTAGCCTGGTTGATCTCAAAACTGAAAGGATCCCAGTGATTCATTATCTACAGCATATCTAAGTAACCCATTCAATACACTAATCATTGTGTAAAGAAGTGTCTCCTTACCTCTGTCCTAAATTTATCTCCACTTAGTTTCCAGCTGTGCCCTCTGGTCTTGCTTTCTGTGCTGGCTTAAAGAATTGGCTAGGGTTAACTTGGTCAGCTCCTTTTAGGACTTTGTAGACTTCAATTAAGCCTCCCTTAATTCTTGTTTGCTCTAGGCTAATGACACTCAGTTGCCTTGTAGCTCATTCCTTTACGCCCTGGGATTAGTCTCGTTGTCTTTGTTGAACTTTCTCCAAGGCCACACTCTCCTTTGTGGTAAAGTGATGACCAGACCTGAGCACATGTGTGGTCTCACCAGTGTGTTACACTGTACAACCTCACCAGGAAACCTTTAATCTGTACTCTACACTTTTAACAACACAGGCCTACTTTCTTTTGGTGTGATTTTTAACTTCGCAGACATGGGGCCGCACTGAGAATTAGCAGTTGTGTTGAGTGTGTTCTGTCCAGACAGGCCAGTCCTGGCACTGTAAAATAAGAACAAGAGATGCAGAACAGAAAATACCCTTCAGTTTCCTTCCAGTGTCACCAATGTTAAATTGGGATCCAGCTGAACATAGCAACTGTTTTTTTAGCACTCTCAAACTGAGGCACACCCTGTTCCAAGCATTTCACAACTACTGTCCCTTCCTGGAATCTCTGCGTCACCCAGCAGGATACAGAAACACTGGGCTGTCTGTTTAGTGCAAGTGGAGTCTCCCACTCCCTGAATCATAAAACAACAACAAGAGCTTAAAATACAGAAATAAACACCACTGCACCTCTCCGTACACCATGATAAAAAAGATGTTGTTTTGCTGTAGCACTGCCCATCATTTTCACACCTACCCAAATTATCTTTTCATGCACAAATAAAAACAAACTTTAGAAAGCCAAGGTTATAGTGAACACACAGTATGTTAGGGGTGACTCATACTGTTTCTTGTAGTCAACTTTGCAGATGAAGTCAAACTGGAAACAAATTCACAATACCCTTCCGCAAGTATCCCGCTGTTTAAGGACAGTGCATAAAAAGTGGCAACCATTATACACTTAGGCTAAACTAAACTAACAAAAAAAAACAACAATGCAGCTTTTACAATAGTGGCAGGAGTGACAGGTGACAGTACTGGGTAAATGGAGTGCACTGGAAGTTTTCTCTCTGGAGCCAAAGCCATTGGCCATAGTCTTTAGTTCAGTGCTGTTTACAGTGCAGACGTTGTTAAATCCACTAGCAGTGTGCTGAAACAGGCATTTCCCCTGATGTTTGGCAGTTAGAATAATGATGATTCGATTGTTGCTTTTGCTCCACTTCAGTGTTCAACAATTGTTTTGAGCCAAGATGCACTTTGACGTTTATATGTAGAACCTCCAGGTGGTTCCTTAGCTGTATGTCCCCCCTAACATAGAACACTGTCTAGTCACAAAGGTGGCTGCATTCAAATACATGGCATAACCAATCTGATGCATAGACACCAGGCAAAAGTGTCTGATAACATTTCCATAACGCAAAGGGAAGCTATTTTACTTTGGAGGATGCACTGAGAGCAATGTCATTCCACTCAGAATCTTTGCTTGTTTTAAACAGAAAGTAGAATGGTACAATATTATTTTCTGCTTGATTTGAAACACGGACTGCGGCACTAGCAGAAATACAGAGTGCAAATTAAGTGTGGTTATGTATTGTGTCCAATCTGGTCACCACAGTACCAAAAGGGCATTGTGGCCGTGGAGAGAGAAGAAGAGCAACTAGATGAATCCCAGGACTTGAAAGAATTCACTATGAAGATAGACTGAAAGGACAGAATGTTTTTAGCCTAGAACAAAGATGAATTAGGGGGAATTCACTGAAGTCTTTAAAATCATAAAAGAAGTTGACAAAGTTAACCCGGAGGACAGAGTTGGAAATTAAGCAGAAATAGACTTTCTTTTGAGAGCAATTAGCTACTTGGAACCAGATAAACACAGATGAACCCATAGGCGTAATTTACACAGGGGAGATGCCACCTCGCTGTTTCAGTGATGGGGAAATGTCCTCTCACATTGTAGGAGTACTAAAACTTTCCAGTACTAGCATCATTTTAATAGAAAAACTGCATTTACCTTAAATATTTCAAATGTGGGGAAACCTCAACGTTTCTAGAAATATATTTCCAGGGCAATTCCTATCACTCTCATTGTTGTTCTAGCGCACAACACTGCCTCAGGAGCCAGTTGTACTAGAAGAATCTGATCCTGGATCCAGGATCCAATCTGAGCTGAGCTTCGGTGCTCTTTGAAGACTAAAGTCACGGCTTCGTAAATAATGGTGACTGGAGTAAATAATATAGCTATTTGCCACAATCATCACTCATGTCAACATTGTGCCAGGAATGTATAGTTTTGAATGATTGCCGCAGGAAAGTCTTTGGATCTTTTAATTAGACATACAACGGATACAATGTTTTGTTATACTTGTGTAACATATTTTATGATTTCAGATAGAATAATCTTCATGCATGCCTGTGACAAAGTGCCCGCCCCTGTGTAAATTTACAGTATAATTGTAAATCTTGAAAAACTACTCACTTCTAATTCTTTTGTAGTCATTTTTGTATTACTTTAGTATAAATACATGTTAATTTGGATTCATATGTTGTTTTTTTCTGACTTTATGTGAACGAAAAGACACAAAAGCTCCTGTTTTCTCATTGGAAATAGTGATATTTCAAAATATCGCTGTCCTGGTCACAAAGGCAAAGTTTGTGGGGAATAATAGCCATTTTCTAGACTTTTGAGGCATAAGCAATTAGGAAATAACACTTACTACCCAGGAACAAAAAAAAAAAAAAAAAAAGTTTGTTACACGGTGTTACCAGTCGAGTCTCGGTACAGCTGCATAAAAGCAGCATGTTTTCACATATGCGGGGTTGTGTGTTCGGGAGTGGAGAACGGGGGAGAGAGAGAGAGAGAGAGAGAGAGAGAGAGAGAGAGAGAGAGAGAGAGAGAGAGAGAGAGAGAGAGAGAGAGAGAGAGAGAAGCATAATTATAAATCTCAATTGTTTTGTGTAGCGTTCGTCCACTCTGTGTTTTGTCAGTGTCTATTCGTTTTGTTTGTCTATTTATTTTGGCCTCATGTGCCGTGTGCTGTTTTTGTTACAAACCTTTTATTTTCTGTCAGTTTCATTATTAAACTGCGCATCAGCGCCTTCACCATTTCAAAGCCTGTGTTCTGATTCAGTTCCTGTTTCTGGTCTGTCGTCACCCACTGCGGCCGTCTTTGTGACAATGCCCCAGCTACAGGAACAGAGATTTACTAAGTGATGACCTTCCATATCAGGTAAGATATTCAGGAACTATAATCCTATCAAAACGATTCCTGTATTTAACGTTAAGACAGCAGTGACATGTTCTAATCTCATTGGAATCACCCGGTGGGTCATTTATTACTGCAGAGACTAATCAACACTTCCCCTGAGCAGCAGAGTGCAATCACGTTGGGGCAATAGGTATGTCAACTTTCTACTCCTTTCTTGGCAGGAGAGAGATTTCTTTCCCTTTCCTCTTAGATTTAGATCCCCATTGTCAATCTCCAGCTGACATGCTTTGCACAAGATAACACTTGGACAAATCCAAGCCTAGAATTTATTGCTCTTCTAAACTCACCATTTTCTTTTTCAGAGTTTGTAGTAACTATTGCTGAAAAAATGCACCACACACAGAGACTAGCTGCTCAAGTAGACAATGGCTATCAAACAAACCCAGCATGGACTACCTGAATCTCATCTGCATTTAATAACTTAGTGGAATGTAAGAATGACCCACAAGTCCTATACCACTGTCATATTAAATCCCAGCACGAAATTGAAGCCTTGCAGATCTGCAGTAGATTAACACGTTTCCTCATTTCTTTGACAGTTGAATCTTGTTGCTGTAAATCCCACCTCGTTAATCACTCAAAACAGTGGGTTAGTTTACAAGGTCACATATGAAATCCATTAGTAGTAAATATTAAAAGGCACAATTGAAGGTCCGACAGGGAGTAGCGATGACAAATTGTATAGCGGTGAATTGTGAATCTTTACAGTATACATTTTACCATAATAGTAGATGTAGTGTTTATACACTGGGCATCAAAAGAAACTTCACTGACAGTTGGATAAAATTCACTAGATGTGATCGAAAAATGACAAACTTTGTTTTAGAGCAGGTGCAGTGACCTTTTATTGTGCCGATTAACAATTGACATCACAAAGATGTTGCAAAACGATCTGTCGATCTTGGGCTGGTGTTGTGACTCTTGGGTCTCCCAGTTCATGGCCTGTCCTTGACAAAGTGTGTCTGGTTATACTGTCTCACCAGGCATGAAATTGCTGGTTGTGAGCACCCAAGACAGCGAGCCACAGTATGCTGCCCTAGTCCAGCCTCAACATGCCGGTTGCACGAAGGCACTTCTCTCTTGACAGATGTGGTATAAAAGCACCTCCTAGCTCAGTGTAGGTCACCAAATTGTTCTTGAATACATAAGTGTGCTTTATAGTTAGTAAGAACTCTCCCTATCAAATTGATTTTTGTATTTTAACAAAATGGTCCGTCCTTTAATAATCTTATTATGCATCATACAAATAGCCATCACACATATCGAGATACATTCTGTATTGTTACCTGATCATGATACATATCATATCGTGACATATGTACCATTACAAGTGGAGTCCCCAAATGATGAGAAGCAGGATTCTCAACACAACGGTTTTGCAAGAGACTGATCAACGACAATACATTGCAAGATCCAATAAAACAGGACATTTCCAGTCAAATGTTTAGTTTAGGATTTAAGACAACTTTTACAGCCTTGGTATTAAGTCTAAAAATATATAGTTTAAATACCCTGTGCTAAGGTTGGGGAAAATGCTGTACATTACATCACATAGAATAAGATCCAGTCATTAATTTACCAGGGGGAAATAAATCTGGAAACTATAAACAGAATACAGACAAGTTAAATCAGGCAGTAACTCGTTCCTTACTGGGAGTAAAAACAGAGAGCAGAAAATAAACATTTCCAAACAGAAATGACCATTTGCAGAATCAAGCACCACTATGTACTGTGGTGATGAATGTTCAGCTGATAAAGTGGTTTACCCTGGTCCCGGAGAAAAGTACCACAGATTAGGTATCAGCAATCTCAAGCTCACAGCCAAACTCCCGCGCTCGCTCAGGACAGAAATAGGCTGAATGAGAGAAGCCTTGGCACACCTAATATCTCAACTAGAAATGTGTGGTTTAACAAAAACAAATATGTCAGTAACATTCAATTCCAGCCACCGCTGTGAAATCAGAATTCAGAGCTTTCAGTACGATGAAAACTTTGACGGCCATGGCATATATTAAAAGTATGTATAGAATTGGATCACTTGAAAAGCACCACTCCAGTCGTATGCAGCAATGTGAATGCAAGATACAGGCCAGACATATCGACAGAATAAGAAATGGGAATAAATAGTTTAATGACAATTTAATATATGGTATTGAAGACCTAGAGGTCATTAGGTAAGCAAGTGAGGTGTTAGTATAATGGTAAAGAGATATATATATATATATATTCAAATGACTGATTTACATTATGTGGAAGATGCATGTAAATAAGTGTTTTTTGCCAGGGAATAAGGGTGAAAATACAGTGAAAAGAAAAAAAAGATGTGCATGAAAAGAAATCACAGAATTTCATACAAAACAGAGTCACGAACGACACATAATGAGGAACATATGCGCTAAAGTATATATTATATAACATACATAATTTGATGATTAATTTAGGTCCACAAAAGATGCCAGAAGGCCTCTCTTCCTGTCTTGAAGGAATCAGCAGAGATGCCAGCTAGGAGGATGGCCTTGTCTTCAAGTAACTGTAGCTAACAAAACAGTTCCATGAATTTTCACTGCTGCACACATCCATTCATTGAATGAAACCTTGTTGTGGTCTCATCCCCGTTCTGAAATTAATTGTAGCCAACAAAATGCCTAAACTTAAAAGAACAAAGGCTGACAATTCATATAGGTCTTAAATGTGCAATTTTGAAATATATATATATATATATATATATATATATATATATATATATATATATATATATATATATATATATATATATATATATATATATTTTGCTAACTTGACTTATTTTAAAACATCTGGTTCTAGCTCTGTCTGCAAGCCATGCTTTTAGATGGTCTTGTATTTCCTGGGTAACTTGACCTGGAGGGTGAAATTGTCCCTCCCCTTCAGTGGCTCCTTTTCTGTCAATAACCAATTAGCTTCCCCTACCTACTGACATGTTTTCAATGAGTAACATGGTTTGACCCAGAAGACACTGCTGTGGTGAAATTACCAAAGTAGTAAAGCAGTAACAGACTTCCAGGAAGTCAACGCAAGGCAAGGGAAGCAAACCAAGACCTTCTTTAATCGAGCGTAGTACCAGATGTCTGTTTTAAAATGAACATGTTTGCTAGAACATGTGTTTCTTTAAAAACTGCACATTTGAAACTTGTGTAGCATTGGGTAAGATTATGGGTATGATTTTGTTGGCTACAATTAATTTCAGAACTGGGATGAGACCACAACAACGTTTCATTCAATTACAACAGACTTGAACTGGAATATCATTAAGAGACAATAATGGATAAGTTTCCCAATATTGCGCTTGGTGAGCAAAATGAGTTGTCCCAAAGCCAAGCTGGGACACGGCTTCAGTGCCATGGGGAAACCCTTGGGAATGCAAAAGAGAAATGGCTGCAACCAACATAAAACAACCTTTCTGTAGGTTGATTACATAAAATGATCATCCCCCTGTTGTATCTGACCCTAGTATTACTCAAATAAGGTTTGGCAGACTGAATCCCGTGCAACATAAACCTCAGCTATAAAAAAGCAATTCATGCCTTATTCATACATTCACAGAAATGTGTTTACAAATTATAGTCTACAAAGCCAGCCTTGCATGAACACAAGCTACTCTACGGGAGAGAAGGACTTCTGGTTTGAGGGCAACCAAAGAGAAAACAAGCCAGAAATTATTCCAACCACCGTGCCTTTTCCCATCATGGGAGTGCATTTCCTGTACAGTAAAGGCATAGATGTCTCTGTCCTGGCCGGTGTTTCTATGCATTTATCTGGCCTGTAGTAAGGTTAAGATGTGTTCAGTCCTTTCACGTTGAATGGACATAGTCTACAAAATCCCCTAATGTTTGAAGGTTATAGGTTTTGTACAGATATTGGGACTCATTGGCTCCTATCGGACATTATTATGAATCTTACCAAATACAAAAGGCAAATGGTTCATCAGGGTTTTTACTAAATTCATAGAATTAAAAACTTCTATGTAATGGGAGTTTTATTTCCAACCCTGGATGACATAAGATACAAAACATTGTTGAGGCGAAGCACCTTATGCCCTTCCTGAATATCATCTTGTTATTCAAAGACAAGGACAAAAAGGACAAAATAACTTATCAGAGAGTTTTCATATTCAAGGCACACACTTCACAAGATATTACAGAACAGAAACAACTCAAGAACTTAAAACTATTTTTGAATATACCTTACTACATGACAACAAACACTGCAGGTAACACTGAGCTTCCCTCTAGGTAACTTTGTTCTGCATTGAAGGATGCGCAAAGCTAGTCAGCTACAGCCATCGTGCACCCTGTTGTGGAATTATCAACCACGAATATGGTTGTTTACAAAGTGTAATTTGTGGCACAAGCCTTTCCCAGCAGTATAAGTTGTGGCAGTTGTGCACTGGCATTAAAAACATTGCTGGGTAGTTGTTAGCATAAAATAGACATGTTAGCTGATCTTGATAGAAAGATCTACTGAGGCGTTTGAGCTTTGCAAAGGTAAGAGCATTGACTTTTTAAAAGACAATGGTTCTAAAACAACAACACAAAAAAAAAACAATGAATAAAAGCAGTCCCATAAATTAACATTTGGCACGATGCACCAGTTGCCCTTTTAACAGACTGAAGCCACCTTGCTATAAGACTTGCTCACATTAACATTTTGTAGAAACACAGCACAGCTCTGTATTCTCCAACCAAGCGCAACACTGAAAAGCATATCTGAAGACTTGATTGCTGTTAGGAAAGTGTTTAACTGTAATGATGTAATGGAGAAAAATTCTCATTAATTCTGCAGTGTGTTAATAATTTAAAGAACACATTTACAATTAGAGAACTGTTTAACCTTTAAAAGAAAACACAGGCATGCAAGCGTGTTACTGTCGAGCGCTCAATCACCTGTCAAAACAAATATGTAATTCTCTTAAATAGCAGCTCTGTGCTGCGTCTCATCTGAACCACACCTAATGTTTCCAGCAGGGCATTTAGTTTGTTTAGGAACTTTGTTTTAGGTGACAGTGCATTGACTTACAATCGAGACTTTCAGCTGAAACTAATCCCTCATTGGTCTCAGCAAAAATTGGTCATTATGGCTCATAAAAATAATTTGTTCTCCTTATTACTTCACATAAAAATGGGGAGGTCAGGAGGAGTCCATTTACAGCATTATTTTTAGATGTCATGAGAAATTTGCCATTAGCCCTTGTAAAAATATTTCCTCTATTTATAAAAGAAAAAAAAAACATTTTATTTTTTTTACTTCTAATTGTAAGAGTCATAAAATTTGCCACACCTTATATTATAAAGGCGCATTTAGCACTGTCTTCAGTATTAGTAGTTTTACATGTAACATGGTGCACTGCTTGATACAGATGATGCTGGGGACATCCTGAAGGCATCTGACAATTTCAGTGGAAAAGGGGTTTGATTCAATTTTATTTGGAGGTCCTGCAGCACGGGCGCATTTACGTCTGAATGGCTCAGATGAACATCCCTCCCTGCTCAGATTTTATCCTCTACTGCCTTAACTGCATATCTCAGATCAGCCCTCTGTTCACCAATGACCAACACACTTATAGAAAGCATGAATAGGACTGCTGTTCATTTTCCCTACCCAAACCCTTTTTTCGAAATTCCTAAATAGATGATTTTCTGCTCTTAAGATATGTGCTAAAAAGTAATGATCCAGTAGTTCTAAAGAGATTATAAAGAGTTTATTCGAAAATAGCAACTGCTTGGATGATGCTGTAGCTTGGACATTGATTTTCTCTAGTTAGTACCAGACCACTCATTCAGCAGCTTAAACTGTGCTGCATCCCACTTAGATCATAAAAGGGGCAACAGTAGCACCTGGCAAACAAAGATCAGTTTCCCTATTCAACTAGCATGCGGAAGCAAGAAACCAGCTTGCAATAAAGCTTGTACTGTTGATTAACCAAGAGTTAATTATTGACAGAAAATATATCATTGCGATAATTTCCCTGGCCTGTCCCTTCTCTAGATGGAACTGCTTATGTACACTCGCTAGCATTAATACTCCAGCATCAAACAGGTTCCAATGAGATCAACGATTCCACCGTTCAGCCAGTCAGTTAACTGGAATTCCCACCAGCAGTAATGTGGTGGGTTGTGCTGTTCCTCACGCACCATCTAGCAATTAAACAGGCTAAGTCATCCGAGGGGAGAGATGACCACAGCGTACACAGAGAGAAGCTCAAACAGATTAAACACAATAGAAACCACTTCAGTCATCAGTCTCTGTGAGCAAATTGCAAGCAAAGCAAAACAAGAGATGTTCATAGTTAAATAAAAGCATATTTACTTTACTCTTTGATGGGAAATAAACTTAGCATTGCACAATTTTTCACAAAACAAAATAAGATAAAGGTGTATTTACTTAAAGTGTAATTATTCCGTATTCAACAAATAGTTGTAAGTTTGTCTTATTCTAGGTCATTGACTTTAGAAGCACTTACTCAGCACAGATTTCCAGCAATAAATGCGTACATTTCTTATGGGTGTTTAGTTTTGAAGCATGTGCAAATTACAGTAATAACTTTTACTTTGAACAGACTGTATTCTATATTTAAACATCATGAAACCTCTGGATTGTACAACAGGTTTTGCCACGCAATGTGATATAATCAAGGAAACAATAGGAAAGTGAATGGGTTGAATGGAAAACATGGATTTGGTACTTAAGTGTCACTCACTGATCTATTTGCGGAATTGCAACCTCAAATTTATAGCAATAGTTTCCAAGAACAATGACAAGTTTCTAGTAACACCTCAGTGCAAGGGTTAAGACTGACAAGATTCTCAGAACAGCTTGTTTCCTTAACAAAAAAAAAAAAAAACAGAATTTCACTTCCGCCAATATAACCTCACAGCCACTTGGTTTAGATGACCACAGATTCTGTGATAGAAAACTTTTACAGATGGGGAACAGGTGCTCCTTGGTTATACTTTAGCCAAATAACCATGAGTACCCTTTAGCCATATACATACTATCAGCTTTTATTTTTTAGAGAAATGATTACTGGAAGGCTCAACAGCATAATTCTATCAACCCTTTCGCTCAGAGATCAAATATAGATTTCAAGAAGTAAACGTTTTTGGTGATTATTTTAATGGGATCAGCTGAATGTATGTACATGTTTATAAATGCACTACCTTTCAAGACCCCAAAGGTCCCTTGTTCAGGTGGAAGCTGAAGGTAAAGAAAGTTCCTCTTACAGGTCAATTCCACCTCAGCTATTTTTTATTCAGCTTTGTGGTGTCGAAAGCTAGTGTGCCTTTGTCATAATTCTATTGCTGGATATGGCCTGGCACAACTATCCTATCCTGCAGAAGGAATTTCATAAACTGAAACAAGGAAGGCCTGGACTTCAGAATCTAATTCAGCCATAGCAAGCTTTAACATTCTAGGACACAGGCTACTTCACATTGAGCGCATATAGTTACACCTAGCTGCTATGTAATGGGAACACTGTGGCTCATATCTCATGAATATCACCATCAATAATAATTAACAGAAAATGTGCCAGTTGTTACATTTCTGCATAATACCCATTTAATGTTGGACTATACTTTTAAGCACCTTTAGATGGCCTTGAAACCTGATTTATATGTCAGTGTTCTCAGGACAATAACCTTTTTAAGACACTGCACTGTGAATCTATTTCAAAACATGGGAAAGTGGTATTAGCACTGGAGAGGTGTGGGGAGGCCTGACACTGAACTAACCCAAAGAAGAGACAGGAGTGCTTACCAGCGCTCACCAAATCTTACAGCTACATCTCTTCTTTTAGAGTGTGACATTCCTACAATGCTACCTTTTAAATGTGACCTACGCTGTGTCACACTTTATTCTCAAACTTCTTTCATCAATGTTCTAATGACTAAACCCACGCAACTCTTCCTAGTCCCAAGTATAACTCCAGCACACTGCAAGGATCAACTCCAGACTCCAGCACACTGCAAGGACCAAACATGTTACATACTGCATGAAAAAATTGAGACACTTACAGTATTATTCAAAACTTACACTGTTAGAGCCATGAAATGCACAGTTATGCATCCAGCCTGTCAAAGACAGACAGCAAAACTATACACAGTCTGTCGCAGTGACGCCATTGCCCAGTTTTGTACATAAGAGCAAAGGACAAACTGGCTTTTCAAGCAGTCCTTTGAAGCTGCTCATATGTTCCCAATTTGAATTTAAATCCAGCCCTGTAAACAGTGCCCTGTCTGGTAATGAGGTTAGACGTACTGGTATGAACAAGAACCAGTTCCAGCTGCTCACAAGTCATATGCTGGGATATCAACTACTTCTGTTCAGAACTGTGGGCACTGTGTGGAAAAGGGACAGTTTGGAACACAAGCTGAGCAAAGGCCACTCCAGCAGAGAAACTCTGGCTTGGTATTGGAGGAGTCTTTCTTCAGGGGGACCAGGGAACCAAGGATGGAAACACTCACCAGCGTGGTAAGGCTTTGGCTTGCAAACACAACAAGGTGCTTGTGAATCTGTGCTCATGAAATGTGAGGGACAATGAGAATGGAATCATAAACTCTCCTAGTTCTGCAAATAAGTCTAGTCTAGGGCCTCTGTCAGGACTGCCAATCCTGTAGTGGTTTTGTGATGTGAACAGATACCCTCTTGCCACCCAACTCACTGTCGTATTGGTCTCCAGAAATGAAAGGCCGCTGCGCCACCTAGCTGGGCCCATTTCTGATAGAGAAAAGGTCATATGCAAGCAATAAAATCAACAGCAAGCTAAGCAAAGAAGTTAATTTGCATTAGGCTGGGGGAGCCGCTGAAGAGGCTGAAACCGTGAGGCCTGCAGTGTATGTTAAAGTATGACTGAAGTGACCATGGTTGTTCAAGAGGACAGTTAATGATTTACAAGAGCAAGAAGCCTAGCCATAAATACAATTGTTAAATCCCCCCAGCACACTGAAACTGACACCTTGAAAAACATACCTGGCAAAACTTTCCATTCCAACAGGGCCAAGTAAAATATTAGAGAAATGACCGCACACTGTTGACTTTCTAAATGATATTCTTACTTGAGAACCTGCACTGTTAAATGGATGAGGTACATGAATAGAAATGTCAGAGCTTGTAGGAAAAAGCATAAACACACATACTGGATACTGTACATTGCACCAATGTTATTATAGAAAGAAAAAAGGAGCAATGCTTTGGTATACTAAGGTTTTGTACACAAATATATTCATGTATTTTACTTTAGTCAGTTTAAAAAGAAGCTAAAAAAATAGTTTCTACAAAGAACAGAAAACGTGTCAAATTTTAAGAGTGCATCTAATGACCATCAAGCGTCCCATAATTAGTCCACAGTTTACCCTTTTGTGCATTCATGAGAAACACAAGCTGGTTGGCTCATTCGTTTATTTCCATTCTGTGAGGTAGTTTCAGCTTCAGACACTCTCCCTCTGCTTGAAGTCTTCTTGTCACGGAGAACTGACATGCAGGAGGTAATGAATGACATCTGCAAGCTCTACTGTAGCTCAATGAAGCAAAAGAAAAAAAATAAACAAAGGAAGCAAGTGAGACTCCAAAGGGTGTTTCTATTCTACTCCAGCTGATATTTTCAACATGGGCTTGCAAGCTTTACTTCAAAAAGCTAAACTCTTAGAAAATTCTTCAATTTATTATACATATTCTTAAGAAGAGCACTCCTTGTGCTAAAGCCAAATTTGATATGGCTGTTAAGATTTTGATCTGTCACAGAGGCATGAGGAAAGACAACCGCATTCAAATGAGATGGCTGCATTCACGCCGACATGTGGAGTCAGCAGATCTTTTCAAGCAGTGTCAAAGCACATTCAATGGCCAGATGCAAGCAGGGTATTTATTGTTATATGGATCAAGACATTCCGTTTACATTGGGGGGGGGGGGGGGGGGGGGGGGGGCTTACTTTCCAAGGTCACTGAAGGTCAGACCGTTACAAACGGTTCAAGTCACAAAAACGATACGCGTTGTAACTTCATACTGTAGTCAATGTAAGGATTTCAGAATGCTTGTCAGTCTCCGGAGACACTTCTTCAAGATGGCATTTTGCCCATTTGTCTGTCTAAAACAGTAACCAGCGCCATTTCTTTGATTTTTGTAGTGGGTGGTCGTGAACTTCACCACCACACACTACAATTGCCTTTAGGACTCAAGTGTTTTTATGAGTTTATTTTTATACTGAGATCTCTAGAACGGTACTTCACAGAGTTTCTTTAGCACTTTATTAAACTGGCTACCATGAAGAGGTTAAAAGCCACCACTAGCCTCCTCCTGCCATCCAGTGATTCATTTATCCTACAGGATGTGTCCAAGACCCCCATGCACACTAAAAACAACATCCAATTATAGGAGAATGTGCTAGCATGAGCCTAGGAATCCCCTCTTCCTTTCTCCTGGTACTGTTTCAAGTAGTGTCTTAACAGCTATGATTTATTAGGTTTAAACATCTATAATTCTGCTTTTGTACATGTTGCAAGAGGATTAATAGAAAGAGGCAAATGGCATGTTTGAATAAGCATATTAAACGTCAACACCAAGACAGCAAATGGCAGTCTAGAGCTTGACCTGAAGACACTATCAAGCCTTTAAAACACAGATGAAGGTATTTGTTTTACCTCAGTTTGAACTTGGCAAGTTATTCAGTTATTTGCTTCGGTATGATTGTTGTGCTTTAGTTGTTTTGATTGTATCTGTAGCCTCACTTCTGTTGACAAGGTGATTCACTGAAAGTGGTCTCATATGGACATCCTGTTTAAATATTTTAATTCAAGAAAGATAAATAGTACCTCCAATGGAATACAGCGAGGAAAATCTTTTCTTTTTTCCACCCCTGACACCAGTGTGTGACGCAATCCTGGATGTTGGACCACAGACTGTCTAAAATTGTTTCAATGCTCCTACTGTTTTATTTTTTATTTATTTTATTTTTTTTTATGTAGCCTAATGACACACACACACACACACACACACACACACACAAAATAGGACTAACGTCTCAGTGGCTTTAAGCACTGTTTTGAGTGCCTTGGTATTAAAAAAGAGATTTAAAATACATATTTAGGCAAGGCTGTTAGCGTTTCCTGAAAAACAGATTTGAGAATCTCTGTCCTTAACTATCTGTAATGAAGCTTCAAGGCATACAACCTGAAGGGAACCAGGACATCCTGTAGGGCACTTAACACTCAGCAGCGAAGAGCCCCTGGTCTGGAAATTCCAGGAGCAAAACAATACAAACCAACAATATGCTACTCTGCATCTGAAAACAAAGAAGTGTATGAAGTATCCAAACACGAAAAAACAGCAGCTGCTGTTAAAACAGCCTCCCCACCAGGTAGCGTTTAGAAATACATGCCGCAAACGTGAAACTTGGTCCCCAATGCATCCCACAGGGCAACCTACTACCTAACGTGACATCATGGAATGGTAAGGTTTTCAGAAGATCAAGGTAGCAACAATAACAATGACTGATACAAAAAGACATGTATACGTGGACAGCATAAACATTTAAATGAAGGCAAGAAAAATGTCTTCCCCATTATACAGGTGCTAGGAATAACTACCATTTAAACATACGGTATTGAAAACGCGCTTTCACATTAACCTCGCCCTGCCTTCACACGCCATTAATTTAATGTAAGGCAGACAAAACTCTTGGAATGTTAAAAAGACAAGCACCAATATCGGTAAGCTTGTCGCTCACTGTTAAAAATTTGTATAAAAACAAAATATACAGATTATAGCTCATCAATAATATATTCCAGATCCATAATTCCAGAATGCAGTGCTGTAAATCACGTTACATCTGTAACAAATGACAAAAGCAGCAACAATTCATTCTGTACAGATGCAGTCTTAGGTTAGCGCTCTAGAGTAATTTTCCTGCAATATTGTAGTAATAATTCATGTTGATCTGTGAAGCTTTCAAAAACAAACGCGAAAATATAATCTCCGTTACCCATTAAATCTAATAATAAATATTCCTGTATTTATTTACTTTTTTAGTGCTAACTAAAGTAATGCTACAAGCGTATTCAATGTTGAGTGCTTTTACTATCTACAAAAAGTTTGAAAAACAGACCGGGATTTAAGCATCCAAAAACGAAAAGATATCATTGTTCTCTGGTCCGCTTTGATGCTGTTACACCGGGTAACCCCAGGAACTCCGCTACAGACTAGTCGTCTATTACCTAGATTTCAACAAAATGTAACCAATAGTTTGCGTTTAAAATTTACCTTCGATACGATGAGCGGTTCCCCATGCTCCAGACCCCCTTTCAAAGTGAACCCCCAAGGAGCCCCTCCTTGTAAGTGGACCTGGATATGCTGGAAAGATACTAATTGATCAATAGTCTCCACTCTCTGATCCATCATTGATAATGTGTGTCACCCAGCATCTCCTACCGTGCTCGCTAGAAACTCCCCATCTCCAGCATCACTGGCATCTATTCTGTTTCATTGTAGCTAACAGAAACTCGACTGGAGGAAGTGACACGACTGCTAGAGCCCGGTGACTGACAGGGAGAAAGACCTGTAAGCAGAAAGGACTTCATTCAGCAGTTCCAATGCAGTTCCATGGGGAGGGTTTATGCATCAATTGTTTCATTGTTTTTTGTGTTTTTTTTATTCTGAAGAATTTATGGATGTTTAAAATAAACCTTGTTTATCAACGGTGATATCTGGCGTGAAGGACGGAAGTTTATAATAATTAAAACGTCCAAACACATTTACAAATTGCTAATGTTTGCTAGCTCACTTATATTCCTGCTGTGTCACACGATTGTTACATTTCATACAAACAAATATAATTCCTTGATATTTTTTTCTTTTTTTTTTATTATGTGTGCACTCTATATTTACACATTGGTGTTCAAATTTGTTTACATTCCCTCAATTTACTGTTGCAGCTGTGGGCTCGCACGTGCCCGCCCCTGTCAATAAACGGAACAGCAGGAGTCTAGATGCCTTTTGCGAACTATGCAGTAATCCGGGGAAGCAAAACACATTCGTGAACACACACAAAGTGTGCGATCCTGAAAAAACAATATAACTATAAATTAGTTTGGAATGGAGACTAGTAGTGAAACGGTAAACTTGGCCACACAAAGATAAACTGGGTATATGAAGACAAGCTTCACTCGCCTTTTCCCCTTGTGTTTTGTGTACAAGACTGGTTTATCTGTTATGCAAATTGCCATTTGGCATTTATTCTCTAAATACACAAGCTGCACCCCCTCGTTGTAAGACAGCAGCACTCGTGGACTTTGAGACAGTTCTGAAAATAGTCTCTCAGTTATCGGGCGCCTCCAATGCTGCCCAAATGACCAATTTCAGTCGCAGAATTTCTACCCTCAATTGCTAAGGAATTAAGAACAAAACCCTTTATCTGCTCTTACATCTATTGACAGTGTTATTGTTCTAATTCTTCTCCAATCAGATCAGGAGAATGAAGCACCACAGAGTGTCCAAGCTAGAGACAGTACTAGGTGCACATTTTAATGAAACTGAGCTATGTGCCAAACTTATCCTTAAACCTAAGAGGGAAAGGATGATATTCTACATTCAATTTGTGGTGGTATTTTCCCAGAGCATTGCTTAATGGGGATTTGACCATATACATGTATACAAAAACTGGGACTATGTAAAATCATAATAATATTTTTAAATGCACTTCTTTGCTGAAAATTAGACCACCCAATATTATTGTTTACAAAAATCATTTTTTAATGTCACATTTTAGAGCTTTGCATGTATCGTTTTGTGATGAAACTTCCTAAGAATCTTCTTTAGCACAAGTGGTTGTGGGAATAATACAAATGTGCTTAAAAATAGTCATAAAAAAATCATTCCTTAACACAGCCTTTAAAGTTGTGTGAATTGGCCCCAATAATGCAAATGTAATGTGTTCCTACTAAAAGTAACTGAGCAGCATTTACCTTCCCAGCGTGAAGTCCAATAATCCATGATTTAGGGTTAAAATTGCTCACACTAATAATTAAGAACATGGACGGCAAGCCTTGATTATCACTCTTCTTAGGTATGGTACACTCTGTCGACAACTTGTGTAGATTTAACATGTGGGAAATGTCTTCTAAACAAATTCTGTTCTGTAATTTATACTGAACATTGAACAGCTGTTATCTATTAACAAAAGTCATATCGTTTTGTACACAGTGATAATGTTGGCAGGATATTGTAAGGACACCACGGTCCAAGTCAATTACACTTTAGACAGAAGGAAGGAGGCATTCTTCACACAGAGAATAGTAAGGGTATTGGATGGGTTATCTAGCCATGCTGTTGTTCCTGGACCCATTTGCTGTATGAACATATAAGAATGAATTTCTGACATACATGGTATTTTAATTATCTAAACAATCGCAAATCCTAATACCGCCACTCTTTAACTCTATACTAAAATATATGTAAAAACCTAGTGTTACATATGGATAGGGAGACGGACACACAAGTTTCCTGTTTCTAAATACAGCAACCTCAGATTATATTACATTTAGTATGCCAAAGAATGTCCTTAGCAAGTTTCATCAAAATTTTAGCCCTTAAATCACCCAAAGTGTCTCTACATCAGTAAGCACCAGCACCATCTAGTGCACAGCAGAGTATTGCCAGCAAAACAAAAAGAGACTTGGTCCAAAGTGGCAGATCACTAGATTAATGTTATGAAATATAATGTTCATGTAATGGATTGCAACCGCAATCACACTTCCACCCATCTGAAACTGCATCCTTCACAATTACTTTCTGTTTAATTCAAACTGATGAATACAATTAATATAATTACATTGCTGGTTCATTACTAGAATACACTTTAAACACACAAAACATGAGACTGCTGCTGCTGCTGCTTTGAAATTGAAGCGTGTGATTAGTTGACTGTCAGTTTCTAGTTGACTATTTGGCTCTACCCTTAATACACAGTGCATTTATTTTTGCTATCATATGACAACGATAGTAGGCGGGGGTACCCGATAGCTAGAGTAACCTTCCTTAGTAAAAGTACCCAAACCCATCCTGCATCTTTTTTTCCTGCTGGGATATACAGTAGAGTGCAACATTTTTTAGAACACCCCCTTGCTTCTGTTGTTTTGATTTGTTGTGCATATGAAATCAAACCACTGGAACTGAAAATCTGGGAAAATTGTCAAAATAGGCAAATTAAGGATTGCCTAATTTAATTGATGACTTTAATAGGCCACCGATGCAATTCATTTAAAGTAGTAACAGAAAAGGAACACATAGCCACAAATGGTAAATTGTTGTTTAAGAAGTGGTTTAGGATTCCTAATTAAAGCGTAAAGTGGTCTAACATTTCCACACTTGAGAGCCTGATGTTTCTATATCACTGATTATTGACTGAAAGTTGAAATTCTCATGCAGAAAGGTATGTAAAAAATATAAATGACCATTCTTGAGGTGTTCTGATACATTTGTACACTGCTGTAAATGTATACCATTTGACCAGCAGTTATACCAGATTTTCTTTGCCCTCGATACAATTTAGTTTTTTTACAGTTTCCAGTGCTGTCCTTTTAAAAGTTACACTAAATGTACACAGTGATTTTGCAGTTTTCACATGCTTTTCCTATAGGAACTAACCATGATTTGCCAGGTTTTTTTAATATTATTTACAATACCTCTCTAGTCTTTACAAAGCTTATCAATGTGTAACCTTGCTTTCACTATGCTATATTAGACTTTGCTATACGTTTACTGCCTTTTTATTAACTTGCAGTAAAAAGGCTCAATATCACATTGTCTTTCACAAGAACTTATTTCTGGATAAACATGACAGCTTATATCAAATATGTTGTTATCAAATTCCTTGTCTGGCGTTTTTAATTTAAGCCACTGAGGTCTTGAAAGCACACGTCAAAACATGGACTGAGGGCAAAGTCTTTCCCAGGGCATATCTGTGTAAACTAAAACAACCGCACAGTGGTTAGAGTTAGTCAGAAGCACTTTGCAAAAAAAATGTGCTGGGGAAAACCGTCAGCATGCAGGTGTAACCTGAGTCATAAAAAACATGGGTTACATTACTATGCTAAGTGTTATATGTTTAATTGGATGTTTGTTTTAGAAAAGGGATGTTCTTTATTGTATCATTTTAATTCTGTACAATTAATTCTGTATTATATACTGGATCGCACAGAACAACAATAGCTCAATTCCTTTTTTTGCGTCAGCTGATCATGCCAGAAAGACCATGATGTTTAATTTGAACATCTCCTACATGCTGTAGATGGGGGAGCCACTATATATACAGACACCTACGATTCGTAATACTTTTTTTGTAAAAGGGAAGCTATACTTACTCCTGACTCCTGGGTGGTACTTTAAACTTCCGAGTTGCTCTTTAATAATTGGTTATGCAAATATCATCCCTGACATGTATTCTGTAATATATAAAATCTTCCTGTAGGCATTTTCAGTTAGGGTGGGAAGGACAGCAGATCTGATTTTGGCAGAGATCTTTTATTAACCAACAGCACAAATTACTGATGCTTGACAAGGAACAGTGTCAAAACGGATGGCTCTATATCATTTCTGGAGTGTCGCGTGTCCAACCAAAACAATGAACCTGCCTGTGATACTCATTGAAATAGTGCCATCCTGGCTGCCCAGTGTGACCCAGCCCCTGCTCCAAAGAGCTGCACTTTCTTAGCAATTGTTTCCCACACAATTACGTTTCTGAGGAAAGCAGTCTGGTTTAGAAAACTAATAACACACTTTAAACCATTGTAACACTTCCCTATTGGATAGTTAAATCTCCCTGTACCCCCAAACCAATCGGTTCATTAGGTATTAACTGACGGATTTTGCCCTTAGCTAGACACTCAATTATAAACAGTGTGTTCCCTTCAAGTTTAAAAGTTTTACAAGCGTATATATGTTCTGTGTTGGTTTAATCATTCAACAATATTGAATGAGACTCCTGGTTTGATCAGGGGTCTGCTGCCATTAGAAATGGACTGGACTGATTTAAATAATGTAAAGACTTTGTTGAAACAAAGTCTTGGACTGGAATGGATTGAAGGTGTGCCACTGCATTTGATCATCCTAATTCCCTTTGAGCCAGAATGCCTAAATCCATGATTTATATGGAATTAAATTATGTCAAAGGACAAGGCGGGAATGTTGCCTGCAGGTGGCAGCCAAACATAAAATATTTACCATGGAAGTTGGTTCACTACCATAGGATATATTTACAAAAATGTGCTTGTCTATTGCCACATTTTTTTTCCACATGCTATCATATGTAGGTCCACTTGTATTAATAAATATTAAAAGATGATATTGTTTAAAATTGGCACTCACATAAAAAATTGGATGCAAAATAGGAAAAAGGATTTGATTCACATGGAAAAAATGTTGTATTAGATAAGTTAATAGATACACCTATGGTTGTTCCATCAAAGGTGAAACAGCTTCCATAGTAAATATTTCATTTTTGGCTGTCACTTGGAAGCAAAATTCCAATTATATTGATCCCTTTCTTTCTCCTTATATCAGTCAATTATAATGATGTTGTTTTAATAAAATAATAATAATTAAAAAAAGAACCTTACCAAGCATAACACTATCCAGGTCAGGAGCCATTACTCTCAACAGGGAGCTGCAGATACACTTAATTGTCGGGTTTCACTCATTTTGCCTGCTATTACTTCATGCAGCATTAAAAATGTGGCAGAAATAAATGAATAAATAAATATGAACTCCACAGAGTTCATACAAAATACATTCCTTAGTTCGTAGCTTAGTTTCCAGTTTTTGACAGACAATTTTTCTTCATACAGATACTGCAATGCTGCCCAGATCTGTCCAGAAACATACAAATAATGGCATTCCACTAATAATGAATTTATCATAAGGTGATGTCCAATACACAGAGCAACAATACAATTTCTCCATCCCAGATGTATCCACAATTTGTAGACATGTACTTCACATTCTAACTTTAATCATATCTTAAGCATATTTGTTTTAGAGTCTATGCCTGTTTTTCTGTGGACCCTTACAATACTTTACCATAGTAAACAAATAGCAAAGTCTAATAAAGCATAGTGAGAGCAAAGGTAAGCATTGTAAAGCAAACACAAATACAGTAAAGCATGTTTAAAAACATGGCAATCCATGGTAAACTATAGTAAAGTATAACTATGGGAAAAGCCAGGGAAGACTGCAAAATTACCATGCAAATTTACCATTTTATACTTTTATAATACAAGCACTGTGTCACACAAAGGAATGCTTCACTTCAACTCATATAGCCATGTGTGCATGCAACTACTGCACAGACTGAAGTTCACACTGGAATCCATTGATCTTGAAACTATCAATTCCTTGTGTATGTAAATGAAGAACTTGTCACAAACTAGGGATTCCATGAAAAGAGCAACAAAGAATATGCAGTGCTGGACAGTAATGCATTACATGTAACGGATTACTGTAATCTGATTACATTTTCCAGTAACTTCCCTTATAGTAGTTTACCAGTCATTTTTGCATGGTATGTTTGCAATTTTTCCATTCTTTTCCCACGTTGTACTATGTATTTATCATCGTTTACCCTGGTTTGCAATGTTTAATAATATCATTTACCATATCTTGCTATTCTTTACAATGCTTACCTAATCTTTACCATGCTTTCACTGTGCTTTATTACACTTTGCTATGCTTTTTTATAAGGGTTGTGACTGTAATGGCCTGTAAAACCAGACCTGGGTCTACATCAAAATATCAATATACTTTAGAGCAGGTAAGAAAATGCTGAGGCATCTTCAAATTATAACCCTGAGCACACAGTTATTTAATAGCAGCATCACAACAAGGAGTGAGAGAAGAGTGCCATTTTGAAGGACTCTGTTTTTACATTGCTTTCACCCTTTTTAAATATTTAATTTTCATTTGTAGAACTTGGCTGAACCCTTGTTGTTATGAAGGCTGGGTTGTATTGAACTAAATGTTCAGTTTTCTTTTACTGCTCTTTTTATAACAAATTCAAATAAAGGGCAAGAGGTTAAGCACCCACCATGGACTGATAGGCGTCCTTGGCTATAGCTCAAGCCCCTTTTCCCTTTTCTAAATGTTGTGCCAGAACCAAATAACAAGACTTTCCTCTGAAAGAGTAAGTAGCGGGGTTCTGAAAAATATAGCGTTACACGTCACCACGTGTTGCTACAACTGTTTAAATAACGTACCTGTAAGTTTTCTTTTCATTGTTAACATCCTGACAACTTAACTGTTTAAATAACGTACATGTAAGTTTTCTTTTTATTGTTAACATCCTGACAACTTTTAAACAGCTTTAAAGACTGTTTCAAACCTCTTTTCAAAATGTCCGCTCCATGAATCACTTATGAAATCAATCCTCCCACAAATCTTACCAGTACATCTTTATACAGCTGATTTGAATATTTAATTGCCAAGACCTGCAGGTTGTCAGGCTGTCAATGGCAAAGCACCCCAATACATTTCCCAAGGGTGTATATTATACCTGCAATGTTTCCGTAGACAATGGTAGCCTTGTTAACAGGAGCAGTGCTGGAGGGATTCTTAAATTGGCATCTCCTGAAAAATATTAACATTAAAACAAAAACACAACTGACAAAAATGGAAAACCCCCTTTTTCAATTGTTTCCATACTTTGTTTTGCTTCCATCCGGTTCCAAACCTCCTGCTGTTGCCGGTAGTAACAAGAGCCAGCCAACAGGGCAAAATGAAAACCAGCAAACTTCCTGCTCTCATCATAATAGACCAAACATGAAAATATTTCCTAATATGTTTGTGAAGTTATGTATCTTTATATGTGTGACATGTACAGTATACAGGTGTTATGTTTTGCTGCTACAAAATAAACTTTTTTTTGTTTGTTTTATGTAACTGTGATCTGCCTTGCCTTTCCTTTCATTGTCTTTCATTCTTTTCTATTTCAAATAGAAGCCTAGCTGTTCTAAAGTATCTGGAGTATTAACTAATTTCCATTGGGATACCATTCAGGAAAGAGTTCCTTGGATTCCCATTCTTTCACGAGACGACACCCTTAGAAGTGCAGATTTAGAAGTGCATTTGGTACTAATTAGTCATAACAAGATCAATACTAATAAACAATAAGGTGACCATTATTAAGAAGACTTAGCTGCAATTGTCCAGGTCTCCTGGGTAAATCAGACTAAGCTGGACACTGAACTCAATAGGGTACTTATGAAAGAGTTCCAGGATTCTTTCAATCTGAAATCAAGCAAAGGGACCTAAATATACAACTGCATTGCAAATAATTCCTTTACAACATTTTCATTGGATATAAATTAACATTAAAAACTATAGTCAGACCCTTTTAATACCACTTAAAGGGACTGAGCATATATTGTGACGATAAGCGGGATTGACCTTAACAGGAGTTCACCATTAACTTGCCAAAATAAGCATTGGAAAATAAGTCTCGATGCAATGAATATGCCTGCAGTGCTGTGGAACTCGAGATGTAGTCCTAGATAATATATTGATTACAATGGTGTCCAGTAATAATCAGTGAAATATGCTATACTGGGCACAACACATAAAATACACACATTAAAGGATTCTGAAGGTGATATTAACAGGAATTACATTAAGCGGGTTTGACGGCATTAAAAAAAATGGGGATGTAGCAATAATAACACCAAACGGATTGATTTATAATTCATAATTAAGTCCAGTGGCAAGACACATTCTACAAAGTAACCCGAATATTAACCATTTATTCAATAGAAATTGGACTTGGAAGCACAACATAACATCACCCCCCTCCATCCCCCACTCAGCTCAGCCGAGCTTACTTACCTGTACATCAGCGTTGCTTTCTTTCTATTGTGCTTGAAATCCCCATCCAGAATCTTTCCATCTCAACCAAAGCCAGTTGCTCCTCCTTTCTGCTGCTTCAGATAAGTTCTTCACTGTGCGACGCAACAATTGGCCACTGAACCCAACGTCTCTGAGAAACCAGGTTGTAGACTCTGCCACAAATCCTCAACAACCCACCTCCACTGGGTAAACTCAGACTCTCCATCCTCGCTGTTCCGCTTCAGCAGCTAGTTGAGCATACCGAAGTTTCTTCTTCTCATACGCCTCATCCACAGCATCTTCCCATGGCACTGTTAACTCTACCAGATGAACAAGGCGTGCTGATCCAGACCACAAGACAATGTCTGGTCGAAGGTTAGTGGTGGCAATCTCAGGTGGAAAAATAAGCCGTTGACCAACATCTGCCAGCATCGTCCAGTCTCTAGCAGCTTCCAATTGTCCTGAGCGAGGCTTGGTTTTAACATCTTTTCTTGGTGGTTGCTCTCCTGGACGGAGGAATATTGTCTTTTGTGTGTAATGCTTTGATGGAATTGGTGGCAACTTATTGGTCAGGTTATGCTTGTCTTCCAATGCTAAGGCCAAACATCGCAGCACCTGGTCATGGCACCAAGTAAACCATCCTTGGCTAAGACCCACCTTACATCCTGTCAAAATGTGCCTTAATGTTGCAGGTGATGAACACAAAGGACATGAGGGATCGTCACCCACCCAGAGGTTTAGGTTCTGTGATGATGGGAGAACATCATATGCTGATCTGATGAGGAAACTGATCCTGCTCTGTTCCATTGTCCATGGGTCTTGCCAGCTGATCTTGCGTTGTTCCACACTCTCCCATATCAACCATTCTTCCTGCTTGGCCTGGGAAATGGCCTTTACACACCTGATCCTTTCCTCCTGCTTTTGCACCTCATTGACTACCAGCTTCCTCCGTTGAGCTAGGGTTGCCTTGTGCCATGCAGGAGGAGCTGAACTGAGACCAAAACCTCATTTTCCATGCTGAACGCCCCATAATATCTCAGATTTGAAGGGCAGCCTTAGCATCTTCCACAGCTTTCTTTGCCGTCCATTTTCTTCCAGTTTTAAACACTGGTGCTGCCTTCCTTACGCATTTGTCACATGAATCTACTAATGTCATTTCCAGTCGGACCTTGGCGCACTTAAACTCCTCGGTTAGAGCAGAGACTGGTAGCTGCAGTATTCATTTACCATAAAGTCCCACTCTGCTGAGGCAGCTTGGAACTCCCAACCATTTCCAGACATATGGACTGATTAAAGCTTCCAGCTTCTCAACTGTTGTCAAGGAAACCTTGTACACAATCAATGGCCAAAAAGCAGTCTTGGCAGTAGACCAAACTGAAAGAACCAGAGTTTCAGTTTGCCTGGTAAAGTGCTGCTGTCTATGCTCTTCAACCCTTCCACTGCTTGTTGTCTAACTTCTCCCACATGAACTGTGTCCTTTAGATCCCCGTTGTACCATCTCCCAAGACTTTTCACTGGCTTCTCGGACACTGTTGGTATTGCCTCACCATTAATATAGAACCTTTTACCTACTACTTTGCCTTTAATTATAGAGATGCTCCTTGATTTAGTGGGCTTGAATTGCATTCATGGCCATTCAATGTTATTGGTTAATTTGCCCAATAACCAATTAGTGCAGGCTACTGTTGTAGTCATTGTTGTCATGTCATCCATGTATGCTCGAATTGGTGGTAGTCGCATTCAAGAAGCCAAGCGCTCTCCTCCCACTACCCATTTTGATGCCCTAATAATTACTTTCATTGCCATGGTAAAAGCCAGTGGAGATATTGTACCTTCTGTCATTATTCCAACTTCTAGGTATTGCCAAGTAGTGCTGAATTTTGAAGTTGAAAAACTAAATTGCAAATCTCCAAAGTAGGCTTTCACTAAATTTGTTATTGTCACCGGTACGCTGAAAAAATCAAATGCTGCCCAAAGAAGTTCATGTGGCACTGAACCATATGCATTATCCAAATCCAGGAATGTCACATGGAGCTCCTTCCAATCCTTTTTTGCTGATTGAATTTGTTGCCAGATTATGCTGATGTGTTCCAAGCATCCTGGGAAATGTGGAATGCCTGCTTTTTGTACTGAAGTGTCAATGAAGCAGTTCTTTAATAGGTAGGTTGACAATCTCTGCGTAATAATGCTGAAGAAAATCTTACCTTCTACGGTTAATAGGAAAATAGGATGAAACTTATCGATGCTTGTAGGATCCTTTTCTTTTGATATAAAGACTCCACCTGCTCGGCACCATGCTCTTGGTACAACCTGTTTTTCCCATGCCACTTTCACTCCAGAAGCACTCTTGTACACTCTGTATGGAACTCCATTAGGCCCTGGAGATGATGATGCCCTTGCTTTTTTCACAGCTTGCTCTACTTCTTTCCACTTAGGTGCATAGTCCTCCATTTGGTATTCGGGTGGATTGATAGGTGGGATGTCTGAAGGAATTGGCATAGACTCCTGCCTTTTGGAATCTGTATGTGCTTTCTTCAAATATCTCTCCAGCTCAAACTTAGATGATTTTAGTGTGCCATGTTTCTCACTGGTGAATATCTTCTTTACAAATTTGAATGGATCTTTATAAAAGTTAGTTCTCGCACGCTTTTTCTTTTTGTAGTGTTTCCATAGGCGCTCAGCTCTGCGCAATGTTGCAAGCTTATCTTTTATGACCCTTTGTAACAGATGGAGTCCCTCTTTCTGACTTTGTTCTGCTTTTCTCCATTGTTTCCTCAACTGCCTCATTTCTCTAACTAAACGTTCAATCTCCTGCTGCCGTCTAGACTTTCCAGGAATAGTTCCTTCCTTTTTTCAATTCCAAACCTCTTGCTTCCATATGCGTAGATGATGTCCCAAAATCTATCCAGCTTCTTTTCAACTGTTCCACTTAACCTTTCCAAAGTAAAATAGAGATCCGTGTTTACTGTGTCCCACACAGCTTTCTCCCAAGCTCTTGACCATTTAACTCCAGGCTTGTGCCCGTTGAGGTTCTTTTCTCTCTTACTCTGGTTTGTCTGACTGGATTTGCAAGGATCATTAGGTTCATCACTAGTTGTATGCACGCAAGTCCTCCTCACATCTATGACAGGGGTGCTGACTTCGTAAGAAGTACTGATCAATGCGAGGCCCTTGTCCCTTCTTCCTCAAGCATTTCATTCTCCCTTGATGAATCTTCAAACTCCTGACCGTTGTCGCCTTGCTCCAGCTGCAGACACAAACCTGAAGTTCCATGTCTTTGCTAACTGCAGATCTTGAACTAGTCTTTTGTGAAGTACTCTCCATTCTAATAAAATAGTGGAAACACATGTTTTATGTTATCATAACACTTAACTTCCTGTGCTGTCAGTCACATGGTCGGAATACATCTAGACCAATTGAGTGAAAGCACAGTGCAGGTAGAAAGAGACAGCAGCACATTCTATTTGTATTTGAAATGTCTTTATTGCTTTAAGTATAACTCGGGATAGCGACCCTCAGAAGATGCAAATTATTTTTTTGTTTGTTTTTAATAATATTGCCCAATTATTTTGCCCCCAATTTAGAATGTCCAATTATGTTCCCTCACCACAGCAATTTCCCACACAATTGAAGAGACTAAGCAAATTTTCTCTTTTCCGCCCAGGAACTGGAGAGTCAACGTTAGAGAGTTCCCACCCTCCAGAGGACAAAAGTCAACCCTGCAGTTGTCCGCTTCAGCTCACTAGGCGCCTGGCCAGCAGGCTTTGCTGCACCGATGAGGAGAAATAGTCTGCAGGTTTTGTCTGCCTAACCCAAGGGAGCTCTCTCTGGGATAGCCAGGCAAGACCAGCAACTTAGCTATTCTGAACATGCTGCTGATATCAGTCGTGCATACATGCCAACAGTCCCTCTGCAGCTCCCTCTGGTGTAAAATATACACCCTGCACCCTGAGCCCACTCCCTATATCCAGACACAGGCATGATGTACCACCGGTCATAAACTGATAGGGTTTTGGATTGACAGTGGTGATGATACTACGTAACATATGCAACAAACATACAAGCTACAGGAGAAGCTGTTTTGTATATGCATGCATAGTACCTCAGTAGGATTTTAACAATACATGGCATATTCGTAGTACTGTATATATTTGTTTTACATACAGTCATCCTATGGATAAGTTTCTCTGAGAATGCGTTTTTATTGTTATTTTTTTTAAATTTATGTACCTTTGTGCAGTGATGTATTATAATGACCATTATTATCAGTACTTTAGTATTTTGAACAGTGCTCTTATTCATTATTATTATTATTATTATTATTATTATTATTATTATTATTATTATTATTATTATTATACTACCAGGGATTCGATGCAATGAATTGCATAGTACATTGTCAAACCAATATTTAAAAGTGATCAATAAATTGGGTGAGACATTTAATTTATAAAAAAAAAAAGTTAATAAACAGTTACGTTCTGTTCATAACACACACACACACACACACACACACACACACACACACACACACACACACACCGTTTATTTTGACATTGACCAACATGTGGATTCACATGATTGGTAGATGTCCAGTTATTTAGCTTTTCTGTTTGAAAAGTTGCTACACACTATTAAAAAATTAAAAAGTAAGAAACGGAAGAGGAAGGAGGACAACAATTTTACCTTAGTTTGACAACATATCTCATTGTGTAAAGGAGGTATTTAGGTGGGGGTTTTTTTACATTTGATGTAAGAAAGTTTCAGATTTTTGGTAATGGTACAGATGCTAATTCTAAGTGATTGAGTTTTGCCACTGCAACATGGTGAAAACAGCAAAACTCGTGGAGCTGTATAGAGTCTCTCGGTAATTTCCAACATCGTATAAACGACCCCACACAATAATCTTGGTGATCATCGTACCACTTCAATGAGCTGTTGAAGTCGATGAAATATCAACTCGAGAAAAGAGAGATAAAGTGTCCGGCAGATACTACTATTTTACTTTTACACAATAAATCAAGACAAACAAGTAAATAATTAAACAATATTTTAAATATTGCCTTTTGGAATCAAAATATATAATTTAAAAATAAATACTTCTGCGATATAACTTATTGGTACGGTAAGGTAAACCACTGGTGAAATAATAAGGTCACCTGATCTGACAAGTGGTTAATTGGGGTCACAGTAAAAGCCGAATCGAAACAATCCATCAACAACACAGGACCGCAAAATCACTGCCAGGGTCAATACCTAGTTGCTTTGAGTAATGGTAGCCTTCCAACCTGCAGACGCACTCATATAATAAGACTAACATGAAGGCTACCCACCGTTGCAACGTGTTCAATATTTTAACTTTCATGGTTTTACTGAAATCTGCAGCTTTAACCCGAGAAGAGAATCCTGGGGAAAGGCCCTCGTCTCTGCTTAATCTCGTTTTAACAGAACGGATGAATCAACCTCAAAAAACTATGATCAAGAGGCAGGCGAATGATCCAAATCTGCAGTACATGATGGGTCTGTATTCCAGAGCAGCGGATCTGGATGGGAGGCCCAGGGAGAACAGAACCGTGGGAGCAAACACGGTGAGATTGGTCAAATCATCCACAACAGATACGCGGTACAGAGCAGGTACAGGTACGTGTCACACTTTGATTAACAATATACAGAACAGTGCCACCCGCCCTATTTAAAAGTATATAAGTATGTATGTTGATCACAACCTGGTAAAAATGACACTTCGGTGAATGCGTAAGCAAAGATTAATTATATTCCGTGTCAAACACAATCTGGTCACTAAACCATGCAAACTTGCACGTTTACAGCCTGATATTTCTTTAAAAAAATAAAAATAAAAAAAATCCCGCAACTTTTATGATAGCATGTAGTTTGTTTAGCGTAGGCCTTCTGAAAAAAAACAAGCACACAATTGTGTTCTGGTAGATATGGTATATGTTTGTTTACCCATTCAGATTTGCCGAAACGTTTGTGTACATAGACACTTTACATCTATTTTCTTTTTTAAATGGCATGGTTATCTGATATACCGCTAGCATGGTTTGTTCAGTTTTTAATTGTTTTATCTATTCATTTTTAAAATCAATTTTGGTGACTAAAGTAATATTGTTGGAGCCTGACATAGTTTCTGTATTGGGAGAATTTGTTGCACTGTAAAAATTTTTAAATGTAAATGTTGCATCTTGCTCAATGCACTATGTTTTAAATACCGTACGAGCGGTAACGTGACGTTGATTAAAAAGTGATTGATTTCTTGAAGTTAAAACTAATTTGGTGGAATTGGCTACTCGAGCCTGACGAGTTTAGGGCCCAGTAGATTCCTCTCGTTAGTACATTGTATGTTCTTACGATTGAGATTTGATGTAGAAATATTTTAATTATAAATTGATTTAAATATTGATATGCATTTTTACTTTTGCCTTTAATACATTTTTGTCTCTGGTTGCTTTGAAGTGTTTATGGAGGTTTTTTTTTTCTCATTGACATCATGTGAGCTTTATGAAAACCTGAGGTTCTTTACATTGTGAATGTGCACCATTATTTATTTATTTTTTAGATCCCTGGTGTATGCATACTGTTGAATACAAGCTGAAAATCCTTCCAACAGAGAAACTGGTGAAGGCAGCCATTGTCCATTCCCGACCGCAGTCTCCTCTCCACGGCAAGGTTACCTGCCAGCTCAAGTTACTGTCTGAAGATCCTCCCGTTGAGGACGAGCCTACTACAGCACAGAAAGACAGATGGGTCTTCTCGTTCAAGCCAGAAGACAAGTGGGTGGAGACAGACATCACCTCCCACATAGCTGCGCCTGGTGACTGTCTCAGGGGAAGACTGTCTCTGTGTATACAGTACTTTTGTACCGACGCGAGGAGAACGAGACGCACATCCAGGGTTGAGAAGAAGCTCCGAACAGCTTGCCTCCAGGTTCCGGCCTTGCTGCTTTACCTTAACGACAGTCAAAAGACTAATGGGCCAAGTCTCGCCAGCAACCAGAATGAGGTGCTTCACCAGGAGAAAGATCACCAGCTCTCCAGGAGAACCAGACAGCTGAGCAACATCGGCTCGGACATCCCCAATTACATGCACAAGAACAACATAAGGAGGAATGAATGCAAGCTCCATATGTTCAGGGTGAGCTTTCACCAGTTAGGGTGGGAACACTGGATCATAGCCCCCCACAACTACAACCCGAAGTACTGCAAGGGCGACTGCCCTCGGATCCTCCAGTATGGTTACAACTCTCCCAACCACGCCATCGTCCAGAACTTTATTAATGAACTGGTGGACAGTGGAGTCCCCCGGCCCTCCTGCGTCCCCTACAAGTACAAGCCCATCAGTGTGCTGATGATGGAGCAAAATGGCAGCATCGTCTACAAAGAGTATGAAGACATGATTGCAGAGTCCTGCACTTGCAGATAACGGGACACTAGGAATGAAAGCTAAAACTATGATTCTTCAAAACGGCATCCCCCTTCCCTTTCCTTCTCCGCTCACAACTAAATCTGTCTTTTTAAACAATGTGATCAGCACTTGAATCCTTTGCATTGTTTCCCCAAGTTTGTTGTGTTTAGACCTGCACTCAATCAAAATTACAGCACCATTGAAGCAGTGCTTCAGTGGCTCAATGTTTTTGCTGTAATCCAGGCTTAAACAATGCTTGCATTTATGAAGGAGACCGTTCTTAATCATTTTTAATTAGTCCAAAACTGTTGAGGGGGAATCTGAGAGGGATGCTGTTTTTTTTTTTTCTTCAAGTAGCATTTCTTGCACATTCTGTCTATCAAGGGACTGCCAGTGACAGTTTGAAAGGTGGAGAAGTTTTCTGGGAAAGTACATGCCTTGTGTAAGGTTATTTTTGCACAGCTTTTACTGGCTTGTTGTTCTACTTTGCACAAATTGTGTGTCTTCAAAAGTCTTTAAGAATAGACTAAATTTAAATAAAGGGATTTTTTTTTCTTAAGGCTTTAGAAATAGCAGTTCTGTGAGTCTTGGTCTGTATGACTGACAATTGATGTAGAAAGATTGTATTTATAAGTGTATTTAAATATTGATTTGTATTTACACTTGTCGTCATAAATCAGCTTTTTCAAAAGTTTTTTTGGTTACTTTGATTTCTTCAGTGTTGGCAGGGTGACCCAGTGAAACACGTAGGTATTCCCAGTTTAAATTTGGGGAGAAGGTTATGTGAATCTCGCCTGTGATATCATTTATTTTTTATGTTGGCCAGTTAATATTTTTAAAGCTCTGAGTATGTATAGCTCTTAAACCAAAACCTTTGCACTGAATTTAAGTATTCTATATATTAGTCTCATCAGCTCCTATTACCTGGTGGTCACATCCTTTAACCTGTTACTGTAAATTAAAATTTCAAGTAGTCTGCTCCAAATTCAAGAGGATAGTCAGCTTTATAATTGAGACAAAAATCATTACTGACCCCCCCCCCCCCCCACCAATTTTTCTTAATTTTTTTTTTTTGTATTTTTATTTATTTATTGATTTTTATTTGTTTCCTAAAAGATGTCCCTCTTTTTGTGTCCTAAGTGTTTACTTCAGGGTGCAATTTTTAATTTTTTTTTATGGAAGTTTAGAAAAGAAACTTGGATGCAGGCAGGACCATGTAAATTAATGTTCTGAGTTTAACTGATCAGCAGGGGGTGACAAAGGGATACGTAATAAGAAAAATACTTCTGGGTGTAAAGATAATCTGTAACAAAACGCAGCAAATAGCTGAGATGAAATATGTTGGGAAATGCTCGTGTTACTTGTGAATCTCAAAACCAGTCAATTTAGAAACAATGCTCATTAGCAGTATAATGGTTCAGTGCATATTTTAGTTTTTTTTACATGTTTTGTTAGCAATGTAAATCTGTAAAACATTTCAGGTTTTGCATTTATGCTCCCTTTTTAAGCCTTCATAACACGTTTTATATGTCTCCCATTATCTTATTTTTCACAGAAAACAGCATGCCGGCATAGATTTGTTTATTTCTATATTTTTAGAGTTGCAGTCTGTGGAATCTGCTGTCCTTCAGAAGCAACAGTTCAAAGAACAGCACTTCAGTGGTCTGCCCTTCACGCTGCAGACAAGAACATTGCTGGCAGGGATGCCGTGTTATGACCTTTGCATGATTGCCGTGCTGGCTGGAATGAGATTGGAATGATCTGCAAAGCTAAAGATCTGGATCCGTTGCTTTAGCGTGATGCAATGTGCTGAGACATGAATTTCACAATAAACACATCTTCTGTCACTCTTTGCATAAAAATGACAAGCTTCTCGAGCTGGTAATGCTGATGAAACAAAAGGTTATGAGACAGTGATCTAACAGATTGGCAAGCTATACCCTTGAGCTAAAGAAATAAATACAGATGGCCATGTGCCTTTTATTGCAAGGAACAGTAGTTCCTTGTACGAATTAGAAAAACGTGTTGGAAATTGCAGAGTCTCTACATAGCTCCAAGAGTTTTGCTGTTTTCACCATGTTGCAGCGGCAAAACTAAATCACTTAGTTACATCTGTACCATTACCAAAAGTCTGAAGCTTTCTTACATCAAATGTAAAAAAAAAAAATAAATAAATAAATATCTCCTTTACACAATGACATATGTCGTCAAACTAAGGTAAAATTGTTATTCTCCTTCCTCTTCCGTTTCTTATTTTTTAATTAAGAGTGTGTAGCAACTTTTCAAACAGAAAAGCTAAATAATTGGACATTACAAATCGATTCTAGAAATTTTCTATTTCCTGTTTGAAAATATCCAGTTTCCTGTTTGTTTGGTAGATACCATAGAATGGAAGTGGCACACAAGAGTGGCATGTAGCTTTGTTGTCTAAATCTCTGCTGTCTGATAAGTTCTAGTTCCTTGTTTAATTAAAAATTAATAAAGGAATAATTTGTTAGGTAGAAAATAAAATTATAGGTAAAATTATAGGTATAAATAAAATTATTTAAATAAATGCATAGAGGAATAAATATATTTAGAAATACATATTTTTAAATAAATGTAGAAATTAATGCATGTTTATATTATAAATGTATAAGTGAATTAATAAATAGCAAGCTAAAAAAAAGATCAATGAATTGATTTCGCTGATGCTATTTATCCAGAGCAATTGACATTTGTATACCTATACAAAAAGTTATACAACAAGACACTAGTACTTTTTCACTTGCAGCTCGCTGTTTCATTTCTCTCCACTCTGTGATTCCTGCTCCGCTCACGTGGTATTAAAAAGATATGTAATAATAAGTAAATAAACTAGCTGTTTTTTCTCCCATCGTGTTGCTGGTTGCAGATGAAAAGATGTAATGTACATTCAGAAAGAATACCATTTAATTGTCCTTATTATAATCGAATACCTTGACCTAAGTAAAAAAAAAAAAAAAAAAAAAAAGCCCCAGCTATGACCAGCAAAGAAAAAAGTCGACATAAAAGTGCTCTGTGAATTAGAAGTTATCTAATTCAATTTGAAGACACTTTCTCATTGTTATTGATTACCGAAAAATGCGTACGTTTCAAACTTTGCATATGCTTTGTATCAAATTAGCTTTATACAGGGTTAATTTGTATCCGCTTATCTATAGGGAGCTCAAAGCAACCCACGAACACATAAGAGAGTAGACAGGGCTGATGGACCTCCCTGTACTAGTGTATGAACAATCCTTAATGTAAGAGAGAACAATAACCGCAGACAGATGGACACACACGCACACACGGACGATGTTTCTCACATTTTTATATGGCACAAATGCAGCTCCCCAATCAGGAATATATATATATATATATATAGATAGATAGATAGATAGATAGATAGATAGATAGAGAAGTGGTTTTAGTGACCATCTTTGTCTGTGTGAGATTTTCCAGACTGCTAACACAGACGATGGCTGCTTTGGAAAAATCAACATCTTGCTTCTGGGGGATTTGCTGCAGCTTCCACCTGTGCGTCTGAATCCACCTTATGTGCCAGTTACTCAAGAGGAATTACACAAACTGACTCAAGAGGAATTACACAAACTGACTGGCTCCTTGGGATCAGTGGAATTTCCTTGCATATGATGAACTCACACTTAATATGCACCAGAAACAGGTCAAAACTTTTGGTAACCTCCTTAACCGTGCCCGACTTGTGCCTTGGGAAACCAAACCAAACAGGACAGATACAAAGTGACACAAAATTACTGTGGACAACAGGAATTACCAATTATCTTCCATTATCATACAGCAAGGACATGGTGTTATTTCATGACACTATGTGTCTGTTCTTGCTGTGGGTGCTACTGGAAAATGGGTGCATGCAAATGATGCACTCACTGAAGTCAAACCATGGCTAAGAAATGTGTGAATATGGCCTTTTATGAAGGGATCTAATGCTTTACAAATGGCTTACATTGGCCTAAGCTCATTACACCACTACATCAAGGAGAATGTTTTTTTCCAGCATTAAAATGTGTTACCATACTACCCTTTAGCACAGACATGCATATGTACCTTTTTAACCATTCATAATATTGTAGTTCTGTACCTACGTAAATATCAATATATTAATATCTACCAAAATATACATATTGTTTTCACCACTGATGGATGTACATTTGCAAGAATAAAATGTTTACATTTTCAATACTGTCAAAAAGTCCCTTATAACATTATTTTACTTTAAAATCTTTTCTCATTTCTGTTATATTACTCTTGTCTTGTTTGTCTGTCTATTTACCATAAACATTCTCTAACATGTTTCCCTCACTTTTATTCATTATTTGATGAAGTAAAAAAAATAAGTGATATCTATAACAAAAACATTTGGGCTGTTCGGTTTTTCTAACTTGTTTTTTTACATTGACAATGTTTTTGTTATAGGTACATTATACAACAATTGGACACTGATCTCCCATTACTTTCTATGGAAGACAGCCGTTCTGTTATTGCCCAATAATGGAACTGCAAATAAAGGGCTGAGAAAATAAATCAACCTTTCAAAAATGGTTGTCCTGAAGATCTGGTGCTTTTCCTGTTTTGAAATAGTCGTGAGACACTAATACCAGAAATGCCAAGTCTCTTTCCACATCATTCAAGCAGTTGTTTGGAGTGAGACCCATTTAAGGTAATTTCAGTAGCCTCACTCCTAAAATAAATGAAACGACAATGTATTTTAAGGGGATATCACAACTCTTGCTCCTAGATTTTTTTCAAATGTCACTCATTTGGATGATCTTGTTAAATCAATATTTTATTTAAAAATTAAGCTCCAAACTTGACAGCCATACCTGTCCATTGTAAGCACATAAATAAAGAATATTGTATGATTATTTGTTTCTGTTTTTAGCCTGGACACTCCTGACCTTGTGACTCCCCCTGCACACCACATGGTCGTGCCTTTAATCCCTGGCCCAGTTCATCTAACACTATTGGCAATGAGGGTCAAAGTTGAACAGTTTGTTCAGAACTTGGGACTGTCGACATTATTTGACCTTAGCTGTTGCATTCTTGTTTGTTCAACTGTTTGCCAGTAGAATTTTCCCTGATTCATGAGCAGTTGAGATTTGATGGTGAAGTACAGTGTCCTGTGCAAGCAGCTTCTACCCACAGCCAAATAATGATCCTCCCTGTACAAAAGTTCCATATCCTATGGCGTAATAAAGAGTGATAGAAAGACTATGCATTTATAAGAGTTGAGGTACCTGCACATATGTAACCCCCATGCATGTACGTACTTACTCTGTGCCACACTTATATTTAGAGTTATAGCTTCAGAACTGCTTATCCAATTACAATACAACTTATATATGACAATCTTTACCACAATTCATTGAGAGTATCACAATCTGGGGATCAATGGAGGAACTTGTATGTACTTAATGGGGAACCATATGTACGTAGTGAATTGGCATCAGCCGTTTGAGTTGAATAGAAAGGCAAGCCATAGGTGCAAAGCACTGACCATAAGTTTTAAATACTCACTTACCCTAGAACTAAAGGGCAAGCTTTGTCTTCGAGGGGCAAGTATGTTTCTTATGCTGACATCAGTCTTATTAGCTTATGCGCCGCCAGGAAGAGATTTATTACACAGTATTTAAAGTTCTTATGCATGGTGGAGGTAGGTCACGAAGATCTACTGTTTATGATCATTTCATACTTACAAGTCATGGCAGGGGATGTGTGTTTCTAAGATACATATTAGAATAAAGGGACTCACTGAACAATATAAAGTAGAATGATAATTAATCAAGTGCTTAAAATGTTTGGACAGCAGCAAGCAGAGACAAACATATGGCTCCAGCCTCATACTTCATGAAGTGTACTGTGCCTGCTGATCCATAAAATCTCTGCTACTTGCATTATGTACATTACATCCAAAATAATTTTAGCAAAATATGTAAACATACCAGTTAAATTCCTCTGAAATATATAAACATTTATACAAGAATTGATGAATGACTGTTAACTTGATGCACTCACTGAAACTTCAAAACAATGTTGGCAGTCAGATAGCACATCATTCAGAATAAAGACAGCAGTCTCTATTTTATCGAAGATCTGGCTTGTGCCAGACAGAGCAATTGCCTCAGAGTTGGGGTAATGTAACAGTTAATCAGTACAAGTTTCCAGTATTTAACAAATGTGTGACGTCAGCCTGGGTACATATATCAGAGTGAGAGATGAAGTGAGGTTGGAAACACAGCAGGATTGCTAGCAAGAACTCCATCCACTTCCTTCACAATGCTGTCACACATCTTTAACTCAAGGGCTATAGCAGTGTGCATTGGGGTGCTAATGCTCAGCTATCAGGTAATATACAAGATTATATCATAATGCAAGACATTTCCTTTCATGATTAGGACACTCTGAGATTTGCAGCTGTCAACATTAATTTACAGAAATGTAAACTTGGGAAACTGTGATAGTTAACTTTAAATCAAGGTAAAAGTACTGTAAAGCTTTTTTTTAATGCATATACACACCTATAAAAATGTACCACAGTAAATGTGTACAGTAATGTTGCAGTCTGGTTTTTTCCATGGCTATACTATGCACTTAACACAGTTTACCATGCTTTGCTTTACCATACCTCCTTGGAATTTACCATGCTTTCACTATATTAGACTTTGCTATGCTTTTACTGTTGCAAACTTTTATCAGGGCAAATATGGTAAATTGCAGTATTGGAAAGCATGGTGAAAACTGTTTGAAAAGTATAGTAAACAATATAAGTATGGGGAAAACATTTTATAAATGACCATGCTCTACTTGTAGTGTTCTTTGAGCTAATCTTGTGCTGCAGATCCAGCCTGCTGCTCGTGAATGAACAGTGCATTGGGAAGCTTTCTTTTCAGCAAACTGCAGCCCCAGAACTGAAGAGAGCGGAATTGGGATATTCATCCTTAGACTTTGCTCAGTTCAGTTTTCCGACTGTTTGACTGATGTGGAAATAAGCACAGAGGAAGGTCGTCTGCAAGAACAGAACCTAAACAAATAACTTAATCGTTGATTGGCTAACTGAACCTTAACCCTTTCTCTCCTGTGTTTCATTCACATGGTAGCATTGAGGATTCCGATATTTAGAGACTGAATGTTACTTACATTCTGTTTTTTTTTTTTTTTTTTTTTTAAACTTGTTTTGGAATTTTATTAGCTTAATTACCCAAAGTAATTTCTATTTTGTAAATTTGGTCAAAGTTGTAATTTGGCAGGGTAAAACTGCACCAACACATTTAAAAACAAAAGTATAAGAAACTCAGATACACTTTAATGCCTTTTTGTCTCACAAGGTTACATTGCAGTAAAGTGGGGTGAAGTTGAAATCAAGACTATTTCTTGAAAACTAAAGATAGCAGGGTGTATTCGGTTAATCTAAACAATGGGGAATCAAAATACCGCCAGCATTGAAATATTAAAAATAGGACCGAACTTGGCATTTTACTAGAAGAGACTCACATACATACACACTCTAACAGGAGTTCCCTTGTTTTACTGTTTTTAGATCTTAGATCAAATGAATAGGATGTGAATTCCTATTGCAAATCATGTACAAGTATGAACATCTGTATTATGAATTCCATATTTATAAAGGTATATTTTAAATACTAAGAAAAACAATGGACTATTATAAGAATAACATGCATTGAATGAGCACAGTATGAAGTATAATTGACTGCATTTCCTTTTTGCCAGGTCTGTTCAAGTCCCATCCAGATCGTTGATTCCTCTAGTGTGGTTGACAGTCCAGCCTCCCTCAGCTTGCAGGCTCTAAAAAGGTTCGCTCGGATGACCCCCCTCTGGAGAAACATTGGCACCAAACCCCACGGAGCGTACTGCCAGCACCACCACGAGTGCTCAACCAAGATCTGCAGGCAAGTCCAGCATGGCCAAGTGCTTGTGCTGCTGGGTGTGATATACTCCATTCTCATTCGTTTCGTACAGTGAGCAAATCAGAGTTTAACTAGACAGGCTGTGGGTCAACAGGGGTAGCCAGGACTACACTGGTTTCACTTGATGAGTCTGCACGGTGTTTAAATGGTTCCATTCCTCAGTGATTACCATTATAGACATTTTCCCTAGTGAAAGCATAGCAAAATGTACTAAAGCACAGCAAAAGCATGGTAAAGCATAGGTAAGCATTGTTAAGCACAGAGAGGTATGGAAAAACTTTGCAGTACATGGGAAACTATGGTAAATGCAGAGGATAGCCATGGGGAAAGTATGGGAAAACTGTACATATAAGTACTATATCTGATTCCTTCAGGGATGTTAAGGGTGCTGTGGAGTCTGCTCTCCAGACTGACTGAAGCTAATACAAAGACACATACTGTGAGAGGAGAAAGCAATTGTAACAACAAATAACTAGAAAGAAACGACTTAGATGCACGAAAGAGCAACTGTATTCATTTTCATGATGATAATACAGAAAAATCTACTTCTCTGAAATTTAACTTCAAAATATGGCCAGCATGTACTTTACACATCAGTGACTAGTATCAGTCTTACATGCTGATGCATCTTTCAGCTGGTCACCTGCTGGTCAGATTGTCTGTTTAGTCAAGTACAATATCAGGGCTCCCACTAGCTTAACAAATTAATCAGTCTTGTGAGAGATGGCCCCTTTACATAAAAGTGCATGTCACAATGTATATTTCATATAAATGAGCTCTTCATACTATGGGCAGAACAACTCCTAGTACAGTAGTCGCCTAGCTGACACTGAAAAAATGTGCTCTGTTTGTGAACATACTGTTTTGTAACACTATGCTGTTTGTGCAATGCACTTTTAACACTGCTTGTTTTTTTTTTTTTAAACTACCTATTCATGTTCTCAGATGTTATTTAGATGTTAATAGATTTGCAAACACAAATACTCTTCAATGACATGCTGTCGACCACCCGTTTCTGAGGTCGACTGTTACTTTTGTATTTCACTAGTTCACTATTTGGTGCTACCCCTACTCCATACCATATATAGGTCAGAAGGGTCTGTCTGAAATCTGCATTGGTTTAACATGAAGCCTTTTCATTGAGTTTGTTTCTCCTTCCTGACAGGGAGGGCCATTGTTCGCTGAACCAGCACTTCAAATCCTAAGAGGAGTGAGAGAGGAGTTTTATTTGGAAGAAGGAACAAGTATGAGCAAGTGATGGACTGCAATTCTTAACTACTCCAGTTACTGAAATATTGAAATAATACCAGTACTGTATATTTATATATTTGCTATGTTATATAATCAATGTGAATTGGAAAACAGGACTGTTTCAAATTTTATGAGGAAAGGTTATTATGAAAGCTCATGTGTAGAGTACTTTGTTATAGTATCAAGTTACTAAAAAACAAAAGGGTTGCTGTTTAATGCTTTAAAGAAATGCTGTATTCTACCAAAACGCCTGGAAGCAAAAAGTATGCTAGGCATTGACTTGGGTAGTCCAGATTGTGCAAGTTAATAAGCATTAATTATACGATTTTCAGCTTCCTTATGTAATATAATAAACTTCCAGTAGATCAAGACAAGCGCCCCAGTATTTAATAAACTGACATGAGCAGATTTGTATACAATAGACAATGAAAGACAACAAATTCCCCCCTTTTTTAACAGAAAAGACTTGAATGTACAAGAAGATAAGTTAGCCGGAGTCAAGGTTTTTATACCAGCAAGAGATTTAAGACATCCACTTAAGACATTGGTGGCTTGCACTATTGGCTTTAAAGAGTGCGATGTAAACTGTTTTAATAAAGTAATATAAAAAAAGCTACTTGTTTTTGGTGTAATGTCTATCACAACTGTTCTGCATTTGCTATATGATGGAAAGTGATAATCAAAGCTATTGAGCACTTTTGTTAAAATTAACTATCCCTAATTAATGATTACTGCAGTAATAGTGAAAGCATAGCAAAGATAACCTGCAGCTAATTGTTAAGGTTAGCATGGTAAAGCATGGAAAAGCAATTAAACTGCAAATTCTGTGCAAATTTAACAGGACGGACCTTTTATAAAGGAAAGCCCTCCATGTATTTTTGCATAGCTCCCAGTTCATAATTTCAGCCAGTCAGTACATTACAAAGTAGGTCACTGTAATCCATATGAACAATGTGGCTGGAAGTGTCGGGCTCAATGTTCCAATGCAGCCGCTGTGAGAAGAGAGCGACCTTTACCCAAGTCTGCCAGCCTGTCAGACACCATGTCATTAGTATAATACATCATCCACTGTTTGTATACACACTGTACGCCATGGCCTCAAATATAGAGAGAAGATGTGTACTGTAATTCTGTTGTAATCCAGCTGGAGTGATCATCCTTTTTCTCACAATATTCATTAGAAAATAATTCAGACATTCAGCTTTATTAGGCCTGTCTGACTCTACTGTCAACTCAGCAATCTCTTGTGTAATGCAGATTAGCAGAGGTGAGAACCTGCTTCCCTGCTACTGGTGTAAAAACTGCTTATATAAACGCAGATTATCCACTGTGCACACTAACCAGATAAACAGTGTGTTCTTGTGACAGGATGGTCGCAGTGCACAGGTGTGTGGTGATGTCACAGACCAGGAAGAAGCGAGACAGCACTCAGGAGACGTGGAGTGTGGTAAAGCTGAGCGCTTGCTTGCAGTCAGCATTTAATAAATGAACAAACAGAAAATAAAAGGTTGAACAAAATACAGGACATGGCACTGGTAGCCAAAATAAACAGACAAACAAAATGTACAATCACTAAACTAAAATGACACTAACACACAGGAACGAATATTAAACTTACTCATGTTTTAATTCTCCTTCCTCACACCCGTTCCTTCACCCTGAACACACAACCCCAAGTGAGTGAAAACATGCTGCTTTTATGCAGCTGTACCGAGACTCAAATGCTAATCAATCATTGATTGGAGTCTCGGTCCAACTGCACGTGAATTAATCTAGTGCAATTTCCCGTGCTCACACATTATTACGTTTTACCTGCACATGAGGTAGCACACATGGCCTCAATCGCCACCTCCCTCCTTAAAATCCCAAAAGTCCCAGTCGAAGTCTTGGGCCGTGAAGGGAGGATTCACTGGGCCCATGGCTGAAAATGCTGTCAGCTAGTGGCACGGCTGACAGCATGGTGGTCCACTCCTGCAGCGGAAAACCTGCTGAGGAAAGTGGTCTCCTGACCTTTCACCCCTTCTTCACAACTGACAGCTCCCTCCTGTGGGACTCCAGTCACAAGAACTCCTGCAGGGACATTGCTGCGGGGGGGAGGGGGGTGGTCTCCTGACCTCTCCCCCCTTCTTCATAACCGGCAGCTCCCTCTGGTGGGGCCCCGGCTACACTGACCCCTGCTGCCAAGCTGAGCTGACGGCAACTCCAGGCGAAGCAGTTCCGGCGACCCCAGATGAAGCAGAGCAGGCGACCCCAGGCAAAGGCAGCAGTGGACCCTCGGGAGGCGAACTCAGGAGGGGAGCCTCTGGCCATAGAGGCAGAAGTGGGAGATCCACCCTGCAACCGGTGGCTCTACAGGCAATGCGGAGACAGAGGCAGCCCCAGGCGATGCGGAGCAGCAGGCAACCCCAGGCGATGCGGAGCAGCAGGCAACCCCAGGCGAAGCGAGGCAGACATCCTTGGGCGGTGTTGTGCAGGCATCCCAAAGCGATGACGTGAGGGCATCCTTGGGCGGTATTGTGCAGGCATCCCCGAGCGATGACCTGAAGGCATCCTTGGGTGGTGACGGAGTCAGGACCAGTCATGGTGCTGTGGTTGGCCACTGTGGCAGTGGCTGTGGCAGTGCTAACCCTCTTCATGGCCGCTGTGGCCAGGCTGTTTTCCGCTGTGCTCCCCTCAGCAGACTATGCAGTGGCTCTCGAGGAATGCCAGCATCATGTCCTGGTCCTCCTTCTGGTGAAGGGAGTGGAAGCTCCTGCTCCTCTCCCCCTGCCCCTGGTGGTGATGGAGGCAGAGGCAGCTCCAGCTCCTCTCCTGGTGGGGGAAGTGATACCAGCAGGCATTCACCCTCTGCTGGTGGAAATGGACCCAGCAGGCATTCTCCCTCTGCTGGTAGCCAGGGACCCAGCAGGCATTCACCCTCTGCTGGTGGATGGGGACCCAGCAGGCATTCACCCACAGTGGCCAACCACAGCACCACAACTGGTAGACGGGAACCCAGCAGGCATTCGCCCTCTGCTGGTGGAGGTGGTGGAGGCAGAGGCAGCTCCTGCTGCTCTCCTCCTGGCAGTGAAGGTGGCGGAGGCAGAGGCAGCTCTGCTCCTGCCGGTGGAGGTGGTGGGAGTGCCGTGCAGTCTCCTGGCGACGGAGGTGGGAGTGCCGTGCAGTCTCCTGGCGACGGAGGTGGGAGTGCCGTGCAGTCTCCTGGCGACGGAGGTGGGAGTGCCGTGCAGTCTCCTGGCGACGGAGGTGGGAGTGCCGTGCAGTCTCCTGGCGACGGAGGTGGGAGTGCCGTGCAGTCTCCTGGCGACGGAGGTGGGAGTGCCGTGCAGTCTCCTGGCGACGGAGGTGGGAGTGCCGTGCAGTCTCCTCCTTTTGCAGGGGACTGGTGCGGCTCTTCTTCACTTGCAGGGGACTGGTGCAGCTCTCCCTCACTTGCAGGGGACTGGTAGGGATCTCCCTCTGGTGGGGCTTCTCCCACTGACGCTGGACACTTGGGAGCCGACGGCAAGAGGGGAGCCTGGAGAGGCAATGGCAGGTACTCCTCACACGGCGGTAGAGGTGAAACCAGCAGGCATTCTCCCTCTGCTGGTGGAGGTGGGAACAGCAGGTATTCTTTCTCTGCTCATGGAGACTTAGGCTGTGGACGTCCTGCCTTCCCCTGGATGCTCAGGCTCCTCCCATTCAGGTGTAGGACGACTGGGATCCTCATCATCTGGCTCCTGCTCTGGGCAGTCCTCGTCCTCATGCCCATAGGCAATGCACATGATGCACCACCTTGGCTACTTCTGCTTCCTCCTCACCTTTCCCCCTCTCTGCCTCCTTCTCCTCACTTTCCTCTCCTGGGCCGGTTCCTCCACACCCTCTTGGTAGGGAGAGCGCGCCACCTTGTGCCCGAACTCCCCACAGGCAAAGCACGCACTTTCCCTGGTCTGACTTGGAGGCTGTGGTTTATCCCAAGCAGGACACCATATGTGACAGGATGGTTACAGTGTGCAGGTGCGTGGTGATGTCACAGACCAGGAAGAAGCGAGACAACACTTAAGGGGATGGAACTTTGTGGCTGAGAAATCTTTTAATTATCCTTACACATGTTCTTTGATCCCCAGGGTTCTGCGCAGACAACAAGTTTATGATTAATAAAACAAACTTTATTAATTCTCCACAGGGTTAGGTAAACACACAAAAGGAAGCTCCCACTAAAACAAACACAAATACAAAGTCAAGAAATACTACTTTGAGCTACCCTCACGTGGGTAAAAAAAGTCGATTAATAATCATTGCAAATCCAACAAAGGAGACAAGGTGCAATAATAATGCAGTTCGTAGTTAGTAGTCCAGAATCCTAGAAAGGAATGGAAAAGATTGAAGAGTCCAAAGAGGGGGGTGCTACACTCCCTCACCATGCCTGCCTGAGATCGTCATCCTCCAGGAGGCGCTACACCCACCAGAACCATCCTCCAATCCACCACCAACTCTAGAGAGGGGAGATCCCAGGAAACCTAGGAAAGGTCAAAAGTAGCTATCAAGGAAGACGAAATACAGGTAAGCAGGTTCACAATTCCCCTAAATCCAGCAAAGCTGGTTACTTCCCTTTAGCTGGACTTGTGCCCTTGCGTGTCTCCACCTTTTTGTCTCCCCAGCCCGGATGGAACCCGTGTCGCCGCTGCTCTCTCCTGAACTCTGTAACTGTATCGACCAGTCCACAAATCTCAGAGAGCAGCACGAAGAGGGAACATACAACACAACAAGAAGCCACACACAAAAAGATAATACCGGGGCTACCACAATATAGCCTTTGGTGCGGCCTCCAAATAGTTTCCACTATTTTCTGTTAAAAACAACCCTTTTACATAAAACCATCAGTCTTTTCCTTCTTTGTATAATAATAGTTATGTGCCAGGTAGAGTCCAATAAGGTGCAGTATTCAGACTAGAAAAGAAAATAGAAACAAAGAAATAATTGTGGCAAAAGATAAACAACACACAGTCCCAATCCAACCACAAAGAAAATAAAGTCCCAAAACAAATGGCTGTATTACCTGTGCTCCAATAAAGTCCCAATATCCAAAAGAATGATCCAAAAGTTTACAATGTTCCCGTTCATATTCCACACCGCCAGTCTTAGATCCTTCTTCTTCCAAATATCATTTACTCAGAGAACCATCCTTCCATGCCTCCAAGGCTCTCCCCAGTGCTTCCTCCTTCCTGGTTCTTTAGCCACCCCCTTTATACACCCCCTTGATCTTGCTCAACCAATCACCAGTCATGCAGTATGCTTAAGGAAAAACCTACTCAACAGTGCTGATGAAAGCACACTGAGGTAACACAAGTAGTGCAGTCAGAAATAAAAGCAAACATTTCAGTGCAGCAGATTCAACAAAACAGTCCACAGTGCATAAACAATATAAAATAAAATAAAACAACACTAACTCTGCGGTTTGTCACCTGTGACAATTGCACAATCACTCCACCTGCAGATTCAAGTGGGCATCAGTATGGAAGCACGGAGAGTGCAATTAGTTCACGTGCAGATGTACCGAGATGCCTACTGAATGACTGATTAGCAATCAAGTCTTGGTACAGCTGCATAAAAGTGCTTCATGTGTGTTTGAGAATGGAGAACAGGTGAAGAGAGAGGAGGGTTAAAAACGAATAACACTTGCTAACCTTGCTGGCTTTTAAACCATCACGAGACGTGCTCTTTGTCCACTGTTTGTTTAGTGTTAGTCAATTCTGTTTGTCTATTTATTTTGGCTCAAAGTGCCGTGTGCTGTTTTGTTCAACTGTTTTATTTTCGCCGTATTGTTAAAACGCACAAGCATATCACGGGGCTGAACTCAGCCTAAAGAAAAACACATTATAAAGGGATAAAGATACTGTTTACAATTGAAGTGACTATTATGCAAGCCTTCTCTTCAGTTCTATCTTTACTGTGTAATCCAACATCCTTGTTTAGAATTACAGTAATGTTCCATCAGGTTTACATTTATATGAATATACAAGTGAATTCAAGTTATTTTATGAAATTTCAACACAACTATTTTAAGAGTAATGTGATATACGTGCACATATTATGATAAAGGTGAATTGTATTTTTTATGTATTGAATGCTCTTTGCAGATACTTCAAAACTGCACTTTGGTCAACTTGCAAGAAGTTGCTATTTATAGGAACAGAAAGGATTGGTGCTCAACAGCAAGCCAATGCATGAAGCTTTTGGGAGTTTGAGTTATTTTAAAGAAAATGTTTTTTTTGTTTTTTTTATAATTATTTTTTGAAAAATATATGTTTAAAAAAAGATGCTCAGGAAGAATGATTGACCAACCAGCATTTAAAAGAGTAGTGGGGTTCTAAAAAATAAAACAATACACCCCCCACGTGTTGCTACGACTGTTTAAATAATGCAGCTGTTTTCTTTTCATTGTTAACATCCTGCAACCTTTTACATTTATAACTTTAAAGTCTGTTTCAAAGCTCTTTTCAAAATGTCCGCTCTTGTGCACTGATAGTGTAAGGATTATTGCCCACATTGTCAAAAAGGTAGCATAGCAATAACGATGCATGATGCGGTACGGAACAGAAAAGCCAGACAACCTGTAGTTATGTTTTTTTGTTTTTTTTTAATTGCTCTTCCTGCAGTGATTTAGAGTACAGATCTCAAACCAAAGTGCACTGGAGCGGCCATTTTGAAAAGAGCTTTGAAACAGATTTTAAAGTTATGTGTAAAGTATATTTTTCAGAAACTACTCTTTAAATAGTTTTCTCTGCAAGAACTCAGACTCCTAAAAGCAACTTACATGTGTTGACTGCGTTCTTTTAATGGGAAGTGCATTATGGGAGTGCAAAAGTGATGATAATACATACTTAAGATACGTAAGATTTACTGAAATAATTGTGTTAGCACCATGTACTTTGAACAGTTTTACTAGGAGTACATCCTGTAAATCACCCCTCTTTCTCTTATATCTTAAGGACTATATTGGGTGGGAGTGGTTTGTGGTCAGAGTTAAGGTCCTATTAAGGAGGTTGATAGGCCTGGCAACTGATAGCTATTGTGCCAGGGAACAATGTTCCTCCTGCTACATGTGGTCACATCCTGCTTTGGTTTACTTCAATATAGACAAACAATCAGGGTGTTTTGAAAACGCAACAGTTAATTAAACTAGCTCTTCTTTGGAATCACTCCAAGAAGTCACAGTTGATCACCAGACCCTGTCTAAAGTTGTTTTGATGGGCAGCCAAGTGACTGTGTATTTATTTAACATTATCATGCGTTCAGTTGGGTGGGTTCATTGATGTAACACTGGTTCTACAAAAGTATTGACTTGTAGTCTCATAGACGCCAAGTTTCATCACCTGGAATGCTAGTCCAGACTATTTGCTGTGGAGGGGTGGAGATGGGTGTTCAGGGTATCTCCCTTCCTCGGGAACATTTTAGACAACTATTAATCTGATCTAAATTATTCAAATTACATTTTGATTCAGTAAAAGAAAAAGAAAACTACATCAATGAATGGAGTGTACATACAATAGTTTGTTGATAATGACAAACCCGTTTTTTACATCCCCCAGTGATCTTACATAAAAGTTTCATTTTGCAAGTTGTGCAATGACTGTCGTGGGTCAGCAGGTTATAATGTCAATTAACTTGGGTGGTCTATTACAGCTGGTTCTTGTTATAAAAATAGTTTATCATGAAATGTATTGTCACACCAGTCTCTTCTGAAAAAAAAATAGCTTTTCAGAACACATCCACTGTATCGGTTGACCTTGAGACTGCAAAATTTTATCATACACTGCTATTATTGCATTTGTTAATGACAACGAGATGAGTGCTGCTCCTGATATAATGATGACCTGGATTTTGTTTCTTCTTTTTAAAACTTTATTTAGAGTACCCTGGATGTTGTCCCTAATTGAGAATGTCCAGTTATGTTCACTGCAATTCCAATAGCAGTTCCGGAGAACTGAAGGTCCAAGCGAAGACTGCCAGCTTGGCACAGCCAAGAAGCCACATACGCTCCCTTGACTGTATAACACCATGAGGCCATGCTTTTACCAGATGAGCCACTCTGGAAGCCTCATGACCCTTACCTTCTGAGGTCTAGCTACAAAAAAAAGTGTGCCGAGATTCATCCAGATTTTCTAGGTCTGCCAGCGGCATCAAAGCCAGCCCAGTGCAAAGCAATCATTAAACCCAATTAAGCCAACTGCATATGCCCTAATATCTGCATAACAAGGATGTGAGTTGCAAAACATTTAGTTCAAATTTGATTCCTCTATAAAGAGCCCTCAGGGGGCAGGTGAAGAGAAATATTGAATTTTTTTTTTTTTATTCATACAAATTCAGGTACATTTTTCCAGTGTCTTTTCTTAAGGAAATGTGAACTACAACTACCACAATGCATTGCATAAACTGCATTGTCTCAAACAGACCTGCTTGACCTGGAGCCATATGGCCACCCTACTCAGTGTTTAAAAGTTCATGGCAAAGGTGATCTTTGACTACAGTGGAGAGCCAGCCCAAAATAACTCTCATGGTCATTCCTGGGTCTGCCACTGGGGGTCCCTGTGGAGTGAAGCGGTGGTCTGTAGTAGAGGAAAGGGGCTACTTTAGCAGGCAAGAATGAAGTAATGAAAAGGATACAGAACAGTGCAGCTGCATTTCTGCTGATAGGAATGAACAGTAATGGCCTTGAGGTGGAAAGTGACTTTACATGGATTTGTTTGTTTTGTTTCCTAATATCTATGATCATGTGTGAGCCAACTGGCTGGAATTCAGCATATTCTGAGAACTCAATGACTGCTGTACGTTTCGTTTCTTTGCAAGAGAATGGCTGTCTCTCTCCCCCCTTTGAATTGCCCTTTAGAAAGCTGGTCAGCCAGCCTTAGTGGATATCACCCTTCAGACCACAAAGCTTTATACTAGACCACATTGTTTCTAAGAATTATATAATATTTTTTCATTAAATCAGTAGCAAACTACCCACTGCCATTGGGTAGGACTCTAAGACACAAATAGGCGAAGCAGTTCCAGCGACCCCAGGTGATGCCAGGAAGGCATCCTTGGGCAAAGCGTTGCAGGGATTTTTGGACAAAGCTTGGCAGGCATCGTTGGGCGAAGCGAGACAGGCATCCTTGGGCGAAGCGAGACAGGCATCCTTGGGCGAAGCGAGACAGGCATCCTTGGATGAAGTGAGACAGGCATCCTTGGGCGAAGCGAGGCAGGCATCCTTGGGCGAAGCGAGGCAGGCATCCTTGGGCGAAGTGAGACAGGGAGTCAGGACAAGCTGGGGGGCGGGTGTTGGCCCTCTTCTTGGCCACTGCGGCCAGACGGTTCTTCTACTTGCTTCCCTCAGCAGCCTATGCAAAGTCTGTTGAGGACTGCCATCATCTAGTCCTGGTCCTTCTGGCGAAGGGAGAGGCAGCTCCTGCTCCTCTCCCCTGATGGTGATGGAGGCAGAGGCAGCTCCAGCTCCTCTTCTCGTGATGGTAGGGGAAGTCATACCAGCAGGCATTCATCCTCTGCTGGTGGGAGAAGTGATACCAGCAGACATTCACCCCCTGCTGGTGGACGGGAACCCAGCAGGCATTCACCCTCTGCTGGTGGACAGGGACCCAGCAGGCATTCACCCTCTGCTGGTGGACAGGGACCCAGCAGGCATTCACCCTCTGCTGGTGGAGGAGGCAGAGGCAGCTCCTGCTGCTCTGGTCCTGGTGGTGGAGGTGGCAGAGGCAGAGGCAGCTCCTGCTGCTCTGCTCCTGCCGGTGGAGGTGGCGGAGGTGTGTAGTCTCCTGCCGGTGAAGGTGGCAGAGGCAGAGGCAGCTCCTGCTTCTCTGCTCTTGCCGATGGAGGTGGAGGGGGCATGTAGTCTCCTGGCAGCGGAGGTGGGAGCGACGTGTAGTCTACCGTTATTACAGTGGACTGGTGCGGCTCTCCCTCACTTGCAGGGGACTGGTGATGCTCTCCCTCACTTGGAGGGGAAGGTGATGGAGGCAGAGTAAGCACCTGCTCCTCCTCTCCAGGTGGTGATGGTAGGGGAAGTGATCCCAGCAGGCACTCACCCTCTGCTGGTGGAGCTGGGAACAGCTCCCTCTTGGGCTTTGGATCCCTGCGGTCCCCCCGTCTGGGCACTGGAGACCTTGCTACCTGGGCTGCTGTTCTATTTATAGATGCCTCCAGGTAGCAGAGGACCAACTCCACACCTTCCTCCAGGGAGTTTGGGGTGTGTTCCCTCTCGTACACCTCCAATCGCTCCCTGTCCATCAGCCAGAGGACCCGGATGGCTATGGACATGGACTGTGCCTTCAGACCAGCATTGTCCTGGATCCAGTCCCTCAGTCTGACGACATCTTCTGACATTTTTATTATTTTTTTTTAAACAACAAATTGCGGTTCCTGCTCTGGTCGGCGTCTAGGTGCGCCGGTAATCCCACTAGTGACACCATGTGTCACAAAGACGGCCGGAGTGGGGGACGTCCAATCAGAAACAGGAAAATAAACAAAGAGAAAGGTGGAGTTTGGTGGAGCTGAGCGAATGATCTCGCTCAGCATTTAATGAATGAACAGACAGAAAATAACGGTTGTAACAATACAAAAACAGGACACGGCACATTCGGCAAAATAAATAGACAAGCAAAACGGACCAAACAAAACACGGTGAGCAGATATTTTATTACTACTATGACTGCTATTATTATTATTCATATTACCTCCGTCTCCAATCCCGTTCTCCACTCACCGAACACACAACCCCGAGTATGTGAAAACATGTTGCTTTTATGCAGCTCTCGATTGCTAATCAATCATTCAGTTGGAGTCGCGGTACAACTGCACATGATTTAATAAAGTGCAATTCTCCATGTTCACATATTATCACTTTTTACTTGCACGTGAAGTGCTGTGCAATCCTCGTGCCTAAATACAAATATACATCTTAAACACTCGTGTTACACAGACCTGCTTATATCCTGTGTACAAATGACTATACACCAACATTAACACACAACATATAACACAAAATATACACAGGGCGGGCACTTTGCCACAAGGTTGTATGGTTACAAAAAGGATACTGGTAACAAACTGGAAAAATCTAGAATTTGCAAATATGGATGAAGCTTTTTTTAGAATTCCTTGTTCTGGAAGTTTAAATATCCTTGAGGTATCTGCAACAGAAAACAGCTGAGAGACCCTTACCTCAAAAACCTCAAAACTAAACTGGCAACCTTGAATTCACTGGGAACTCTTGATCAAAAATAGATGGTTAAAAGCTCAAGAAACTACAACGAAATATGTGATGAACTTTGTGTTACCCACATTTTTTTGTTTGTTTTTTATCTCCATTTTTTTATTTGCAACTTCTGTATAAAACTCATAATCAATAAAAAATATATGGTAGTAGTACTTTGTGTTTTTTTTTTTTTTAAATGGCAGTGCTCTACAAACCTTGCCAATCCAGGCACGTACATCTGCAGTCTACAATCCAATCTGCAACTGCATGTTCCACACAAATCAAAGAGCACCTGTATGCATCATGATTTTGCTCACCAAGAGAAAGACCTTGGTGTTGTAATATACTTACTTCTGTCCAAAGGCAAACAGAATGTTTGTGTAGGTAATCAAAAGTGTAGCACAAATCCAAGGATTGTATGACTCACTGGTGAGACCGCATTTACAGTACTGTGTCCCATTCTCATCGCGCAGTACCAAATGGACATTGTGGCCCTAGACCGAGCCCAGCAAAGAACAGCTAAACTAATCCCAGGGCTTAAGGACTGAGCTACAAAGATGGGCTGAAAGTATTGAACCTATTTAGTCTGGAACAAAGATGATTCGGTGGGGGGACAAAGTTAACCCTAGCCAATACTTTAAGCACAACACAGAACAAACACAGATGAAAATGAAGTGGAGCTAGAATCAGAACAGTGCATTAAACTGAATCACCCACCATGAGCACTACAGCACGCACCCAGGGCTGGTGACTGTGTTTGTACATTGTGGGAAGGATACTTGTGTTTATTGTTTGGGACTGCAAACCCGTTATTATTTACGCCGTGCATTACACATTGCTGTGTATGGCCGGGGATCACTGTTTGGTCACCAGACCTGGATTGTATAAAATAATAAAAAGCACTTTTCTAAACAGGATTACAAATCTCTGTCTGTTCATTGCGCACTGCATTACTCCAGCACCTGTACACAATCAGCCACTTCGCCACAATCAGTTATGTACGATTCATATAAATATTTTACTTGCCCTGTTTATTGCATGAACTTTCAATTTTCAAATTTTTTAAACATATTTCTCAATTTAAAAAAGGAACATAACTTGGCCGTCGATATGATTTTGAAGCGTTCTTATTTGATTTCCACATTCTGTGGATCGGACTGCTATAGTTTACTATGTGAAAGTGCAAATTCCAGTTGTTGCTGTAAATATGTAAAAGCTTATGATATTATTTTTGTTTATGAAGCTGTGATTACATTTCTGTGCTGTGCTTCTTTTAATTTAATTTAGTGCGGTTCAAAAAATAAAGCTTTCTGTATTTGCACTATTTATATACAAGTTATAATACATTTATTTACATATTGCACGCCCTAGACCACTAGTATCTTTCCAATGGTACCACAAACATACTAGCAAATGTCTACTTTTCTGTTTGTCAGATGTATTGTGTAATGAAGATAACAGTTAAATGTGCTGGATGGTTAACCTGTAGCTAGCATTTCAGCATATATTCTGTCTCAGTCATCAGACTCAACAGATTAAAGTACCCCTGTGGCTTCACTAGAGCTAGTGAATGCAAGAAATACAACATTTGTCCTATGTGGAATTTATTTCATCCACTAGGGGCAGAGTATTAGTAAAACTCTGGTGTACCATCTTTACTGAGATGTAAGGCATTTCTGAGAGCTCTGTGGAGGCCCTGGGTTTACACAATGTGCTGACTGAAACAGAAAATTATACAAAGTGATTCTAAACAAACAAACAAACAAACAAACAAAAAATACAAAATCTCTGATATTTCACCCCCATATTAAACTGTTTGTAACTAACAAAATAATTCAACAAATCTTAATGTCATGTTATTGTAAAACATGTTGTCTGGTTGCTGCCACTAGGATACCAACAATGATAAACACAAGCGTGGGGTTGCTGTGGTAACCCTCCCTCGGCATACCAACAATGGTAAGACCATTAATAACCGTTATATAACAGGATCATACAATCCCCTCTAAATCTAATCTACTCATTTTTCAAACACTCCTGCTAACAGTGAATTCTAAAACCATGAAACAATACAGAATTGTGACTGCTGTGTCTGAGCACTGCTTGCTTCATAGCTGATTGAACATGATTCTTTCTTTCCCTCACCCTTTCTGAGGAATGCCTCCCCCTGCATGTGCCTCGTATGCATCTGAGAAGTCAAAGATGGAAACCTGTCCTTGCCACAATAACCGATGAGCTGCCTGCCCCATTGAGTGACACATTTGCAGCCAGTAATATGTTATGACCCAGAAGACACTGCTAGAGTGAAATGACCAGGAAGTGCAAGTAACCTATTTCCTGTGAAAAAAAGGAGGGATACTATTATTATTTCATGTTCTTGTATTATCTTGTTGCCAAAGCATTAACTTACAGCACAATACAATTACCAGTTGATTTCCTAATGAAAACCAGTATGTGACTGAAGGAGATTCTTGTTTGGGGCCACATTAACTGATAATAGCCATGGCTCCAACCCTGAAATGAAGATAAGGGAGATCTGGTATGTCTTCCCAAGGATTCTCGCTATCACGTTTTCTTTTACCATTACAATGGTGAAGCAGAGTCGCAGTCAAGGCTAGTCAGTGACAGAAATAGCAAACAGAGACCCAGAAAACTGCAATTTCGCACACTTTTTATTAACTCCCAAAACAAACTTTTTTTAAACAAACACACATATCAAAACCCTATGTAAAACAAAACAGTACCCATGCTGCGGCTATCTTGTTGCATAGACAGAGAGGACATTTGCTGCTCTCTATCCTTCTCTCATTTTCTTCTCAACCCACAAAACATTTCTTTCTTCTCCAGGTGGCTAATTGACTGATTGATCAGCCAACCAGGAACTGCACGTCTAGCTGATCAATAAGTCAATCAACCGCCCCAGAAAGGCACCACACCAAATCAATTCACTTAAGATATGGCTGTGAAAAGGGACTCAATCTTGGCTCCAGGCTGTTCTCTCACTCTTGAGCCCAAATGGCTGCATGACACAAACCCACATATTTGAAAATGCTGGGCCTCTCTCCTGCCACGACAATAAACACAATGAGCTCCATTTAAAAAGTGATATCTGTTATCATACTAAGTTAAAAAAGTTCCCAGTTTGCATGCCTTACTTTCATGTATTCTGTTAACAATGCCTTTTCATTTGGAGAGCTAGACGGCTCTCCCTCTATAACTTTTTCCTTCGTCTCATTAGCCAACACATTTCTTCCTCTAAAGATGCATTTGGAGCCAGTGACAAGAACATAAGAACACAGGACATCATTGATAAGTGCACAGCACTTCAGCATCATGCTGGTCCCAGATGTCAATGTAAGAACAAAAGAACATAACAAATTGTACTAAAGAAAGAGGTCATTTGGTTCGTCAGTGCTTGTCCAATTCCAAGTTGTTTGATCTCAAATTATGTCAAGTCGGGTTTTAAAGGATCTCAGTAATTCAGTATTTGCATTTGGGCTTCTAGTTTGCAGAACCTTGATGTAATCTCTGTTTCTGTGTTTTATCCAGAATGTGTCTATCGTGCAGAATAATGTGTCCCCACCCCGCTACATACTTTGCTATCATTTGCATGCTAGTAATTACCCTTGTTTGAAAATATGTATACAGGGGTGTAATCAGAGTGCTTGTTAGTTGCTGTGAGTTTACAAAAGAGGAATCAGTTCAGAATACTGGAGTCAGGTCAACCCAACCTTTTTCTTTAGCATCATAAGATCTTTGCCATAGACCAGCTTACAGCTCATATTGATAAATCCCTGCTCTCACTCAGACAGTAATGAATGCTCAATTCACAACCTTTCAAAGACATTAGCCTTCTTGTGCATGAACAGCTATTTATTATCAGTTGGATAGAAAACATGATGTACCCTTTGAACAAAACTAAAACAGTGGTAGTAGCTAACTAAACAATTCCATAAACTGTACCTGTCATGCACCGTAGAGGTCGTGTTATAACACATGTATTTTAATTTTAATAAATGGCATCTGCTATGTATATATTGGTGTGTAGCGTCCTTAAAGGAAGTTGGGGGTGGACATCAGTGCAAAAATGTGTTCTGCAGCATGCATTTGAGACCACCTTGTGAAATACATGCGATTTGTTTTGCCCATCATGACTGAAACTGATTTGCGATCATTTTAGTATTATGGGCTACATATAATCTTGTTTTATGGTGAAATAAAAATCAGAAATTGAACATAATAACTGGTTTGTATAGAAGCCCTTCAATTAACTGTAAGTTGTTAGTGCTTAATTATGACTTTTTAGCAGTTTTTTAAATTTCATTTAAAAGAGTGGATCATTTATTTGCACTGTGGCAAAACACTCTACATATGGCATAGTTTACCATGCATTTATTATAGTAGTACCTCATGGTTTACCTTATGGTCTACTCAAGATTCTCAATGCCTCAGCATTCGTGTTGAATGTACAGTACTTGTGTTGCAAGCAATGACTCCCTTTCCCGTGACTGTTTGTTAGTTCTGCCCCCATGTGGACAGAATTAGAAGCTGCACTTGTAATATTACATGCACTGGAACAATGCTGTGCAGCCACGGTCCAGTTCACAGATACAGAATCTGCTCAGTTTGTTTTACAAGCACAGCAGGGAATTAAACCCCAGTTCAGATAATGATAACATTTGACGTCACAGGTGCTGGAACGACAAACATTTTATTCACTTACTTAATTACTGAATAGTAAGGTAAAGCAAACAAAACCACAGATTATTTTCCTTTTATTTAAAATGTATTGAAACGTTTTTAAAAACCTAGCTCTAGATGGGTTATTATTTAGCAGCATGCAGGTCTGTTTTATCTAATGTTGGTCAGTTATACGTGTGTTCCAGATTTGACCAACCGAGCAGTTTAAATATCATCTCTGTGAAGTTGAGGTAAAGAATAAATAAACATGCTAAAAACCAAATGAAAGCTTCAGTAGTTTTTTTTTTTTTTTTTTTTAAAGCCTCAAAAATAGATTCATTGGGGTATTGTATTCAAAATATGGTAATTATTGCTATAAACAAGTCATTAATTAAAACAGTATACACAGTTACTGAACACGCTATAGTTAAATAACTAAACTCTTTTTTCAACTTCAACGCATATTTCTGTAAATTCCTAGTTTCTCTTTACAACAATATATTATTGTTAGTATCACACATGAAATTGTTCCACTGAAATAAGATGACATTACTAACTCCATACCGTCTTAGTAACTTTAAAGATGTCATTACTAACCCCATACCGTCTTAATAACTTTAAAGATGTCTTTACTAACCCCATACCGTCTTAGTAACTTTAAAGATGTCATTACTAAGCCTATACCGTCTTAGTAACTTTAATTTAAGGATCGCACCTAAAGTATTCTGAAGCAGGTTTCCACATACCAGCCAAAAATAAATAAAATGTTTTATTTTACCACTAGATGGCAGCCGATATCAATTAATTTTAAACTGCCTCACGATGTTTTCCTTCCTGGCTGTGTTAGGTACTTTTATGAACGTCAGACATGGCAGTGTATAAACCTGTCTGAATTAATAATTATACTGTTAGGTTTAAAGTACCCCCATAAAGCTTGCATTTTATATCCCATTCGTTTTTGTCTTAAACTTTAAACAAGCGAGTGGCGTTGTACTAACAATTAAATACTAGATAATTCGTGCGCTTAAATTTCAGTTATTTTAGTCCTGACTACTTTAGCACTCTATCTTCTCACAGAACGTTAGGTTATAATCATAACCCTTGTTCCCTGAAAAGAATGACAACCATTACCGAATGACAAGAGCACTCTCTGACCATCAATCACTGAGCATATTTTAAAAAGCTGCCCTATCAAGGCCCTGCTGTGAGGAGGAAGTCCCGCCCACCTCCTGCTGAAGAGGGTCGTCCTCACAGTAGCATATGGCCATTTTCTTTCGAAATCAGAGGTCAGCTGGGGACATGACCTGGAAGGGTAATGGTTGTCATTCTTTTCAGCAGCCAGGGTTATGATAATAACCTAACGTTCCCTTTCAAGTGGAATGACAACCATTACCGAATGGAAAGCTGTACCAAAGCTGTCGTGGCTCCAGATTACTGACAGTACAGCCTCACGGCGATAGCCTCAGAGCCCACATGACGCCTAAGGGCATGCCGCCTGCAATACCCTAGAGCCCAGAGAGGGCCTCGCTCGGTTTGCAACATCAAGGCGGTAAAAACGTGCAAATGCCTGACTACCTGTCCATGTGGCAGCATTGCAAAGCTCATCCAAGGAGGTGCCATGAAGGAAAGCCCACGAAGTTGCTTGGCCCCTGGTAGAATGGGCCGTAATGTCCCCCGACATGGGGGGTCCATCTGTTCATACGCCAAGCGTATGGCATCCGACACCAAGTGTGCTAGACTTTGCTTCGATAGGGCTTGACCTCTAGAGCGGGACCCATAGCAGACAAACAGATGGTTGGACTGTCTCCAGGACACTGCCCTATCCAGGTAACAGTGCAGAGCCCGGACCGGGCAAAGCGAGTGTTGTCTACGGTCCTTCTTTGACTCATGCGGGAGAGGTCTGAAAGTTTTCAAAACCACTGGTTGGTTAAATGGAATGATGAGACCACATTTGACAAAAAGGCTGGGTTTGTTCTTAATGTTACCCGCGAGTCATTTCCTGTGAAAGCCATACATGTGTCATCGATGGACAGCGCGTGAAACTCACTTACTCTCCTGTCAGACATAATGGCTAATAAAAACGTCACTTTAAGGGAAACAGGGTGCAGCTTTGCTGAAGCTATGGGCTCAAATGGGGGACCCGTAAGGACCGCAGCACCAGTTCCAGATCCCACTTAAGGACCATGCTTTTCATCACAGGACGGCGCCTCCGAGCCCCTTTAAAAAATTGCACTGCCAGGAAGTGTGCCCCAGGGGACACAAAGTCAATTTTATCGTGGCACACTGATATTGCAGCCAGGTAGACCTTCAGAGTGGATGCGGATTTTCCCGCATCAAACAGGTGTTGTAAGAAGGTTAGGATTGTCTCAATAGGGCAGGTCACAGGATCGTGACCCTGAGCAATGCACCAGTCTTGGAAAACGTTCCATTTATATGAATACTGGGCTCTAGTGCTCGGCGACCTAGCAGACTGTAGTGTCTGTAGAGCTGCCACTGTAGAGCTGCCACGGTTGACCCAACAACATGTTGGAGAGGAGAGCAAACCAGGGGTGCTTTGGCTATCTGGGTGCAACCTGCAAAACCTGTGCTCTCTCCACCCTGATCCTTTCTACTGTCACGGGTAATATCGTTAGCCAGGGGTGAGCTAGCACGTCTACTCCCAGGGGGCCCCCGTCTCTCTCTTATAGAGAACCATAGGGGGCAATGAGTGGACTTGGCTGTGGCGAAGAGGTCAACTTGAGCAGTATGAAACCTCTCCCAAATCTGTTTAACTCTCCACTCCGAGCTGTCTAGAGCTCCTCTGGACAGGAGGTCTACTGCCCTGTTGTCTGCACTGGGGAGGTGAACCGCCCTGATGGAACGCAAGTTTCTGTTTAGGAAAGGAGTCTGCGCGTTGCGTGGTGAAGGCCTGGCGAGCACAGACCGCCTTGGTGGTTTATGTAGGCTACTACTGTAGTGTTGTCCATCCGGACCAGTACATGTTTGTGCGCTAATTGTTTGCGAAAATGAGATAGTGCCAGGGCTATTGCTTGCAGCTCTTGGGCATTTATATGCGCTTGCTGCCAATGTCCCTTCCACTGACCTCTTATTCCCCTCCTATTCCAGACCACTCCCCAGCCCAGGCTGGAGGCGTCCATAGTGACAACTTCCCTTCTGTGAAGGGAGCCGAGAGGAGATCCGAGGCGCAGATTGCTGGGATGGAGCCACCACTCCAGTGTCTTCCGGCATTGTCTGGACACTCGCACTAGCCAGTACTGATCGTGGACTGGGTGCAACTTGAGTGTATTTAACCAGGTTTGAAGTGGGTGCATTCTCAGCAGCCCTAAGGGAAGGATTCTCGAGGCAGCTGCCATCAGCCCCAACAACCTTTGAAATATTCTGACCTGTAGAAGAGCATCCTCTCTGAATTGGGATAGTGTGACTTCCAACGACCGAATACTGTCTTCTGTCATTGAGGCAAACATGCTCACAGAGTTCAGTGGACTGAGACGGTACGAAGTTGCTCTTCTGTTGATGGATGGAGAGCCTTAACTTCGTCACATGATCTATGACCTGTCTGGTGTGTGCCTTGGCGCGTGCTTTGGAACACGCGTGAACTAGCCAATCATCCAGGTATTTCAAGATCTGAATACCTCGCAGCCTGAGTGGAGCCAGTGCTGCATCCATGCACTTTGAAAATGTGCAGGGCACCAGCAAGAGGCCAAACGGCAGTACGCAGAATTTGCACATGTTGTCTTGAAAGGCAAAGCGCAGATATTTACTTTGTTTGAGGAACATGTTGAGGAACCTCAGGTCCAGAATAGGTCTGAAACTGCTGTCCCTCTTTGGCACCAGGGAGTAAAGTACCTGGAGTAGAAGCCACTGAGGGCATCGCTTGGGTTTACCAAGTGCACAGCGTTCTTCTGTTTAAGATTGGCGAACTCCTGTTGAAGGAGAATCACGCACGCTGGTTCAATGGTGGTAAGGAGCACACCCTTGAAGGGAGGCGGGCCGAAGCGGAATTTCAGAGCGTAACCTTATCTCATTGTCGATAGCACCCAGGAGTCCTGGGTGCAGCCTTGCCATGGGTCCAGTGGTCAGTCCGGTTGTGAGGGGGGAAGGTGGCAGCCAGAGCCCCTCAGTGGCGGTCTCCCTTGGGCTTGGGATGGGACACGTCTTTCTTGGGCCCCGGCCTTGGTCTCCAGCCGGAGAACCGGTTACCCCCGGCCGGTGGTGGTCCCTTATCGCCAGCTCGTCCTCTGCCTGATTGCTCGGTCTGGGGTGGAGGGCAGCATTCAGGCCCAGTTGCCCTTGCAGGCTGGGAAGGCCACCTAGGGCATTGGCGGTAGGCAGGAATGCGCAAGAATTTTAAAACGACTTCTGTGGCCTTGTGGGACCTCTCAAGGCTCACATCAATGGTTGCTCCGAATGTCTACCCCGGTGTTATAGGGGCATCTAACAGCGCCACTTTCTTGGTCTCCACAACCTTGGCCTGGGTTAGCCAGAGGTGTCAGCGAGCGGCTACCAGCGACGCTAGAGACCTGCCTGATGCCTGACCTAACTCCCCTGTTATGGCCATTGCATTCGCCACCCTGACTGATAACGCCGCTGATGCATATGCTTTTTTTGAGCGTGGTGTCAGTAGTTCTGCAAGGCTTGGACGACCAAATGGGTCTTTGTCCCCTCTGGTGACGGTGGAGCCTTGCACCAGCACCGTGACCTTGTCCCCGATAGTAGGGAACATGCCTAGGCCAGCTTCTTGGGCTCCTGCGGTGTATAGCAGGGACTCTGCCAATCTGGAGCCTGAGGGTGTGGACGCTGGGTTGCTCCAAGATGCGCGAACCAGCTCCAGGAAGTCATGACACAAAGGTAGGGCTTGTTGTGGGTGCCCTTTTTGTTTTAAAAATGGTTCCCCTTCCCCTCCTGTTCTGCCAATCAGGGAATGTCCGCGGCAGCAGCTGTACGCTGCATAAAGTCCCGGAATTCCTCCCTCTGTGATACATGCGGAAGGGGTGGTATGGAGCCCCTCTGCTGTGGCCTGCCCAACTGAAGTGACAAGTCTGACCTCAACGCTGTAAATGACAGCTCGCCTGGTTTTGGAGGTCTCGTGGGAGCGGGGATGGACAGCGGGAATGGGGAAGCTGGGGCTGCCCGGTGGTAGGGGGCAGTCTACCCTGAGACTTCAACAGGGTCTCCAGCATGGTCTGCTGGGCCCTCACTGTCTCCGCAAGCTCTTGGAAGCGTCAGTGCAGAGCTTGTTAGCAATCAGCATCGATGTTGGCGTCAGCGCCAAGGAAGCGCGGTCGGTGCTGAGCAGTCTGTGCTGAGTCAATTGGCACCGAGGAGAGCGAGGTTGATGCCGTGCTGATGTAGCCGAGTCAATCGGCGTCGGTGTCGAAGGGAAGCGCAGCTCGCTAGGAGAGCCCGAGGCTTGACAGGGGCGTGTAGGCCTGAACTGGAAGGCAGTTGAGGCCGAGAAATTTGGCAAAGAGGACGGCGCCATAAGCCAGCGGGGTCAACCTACAGCACCACAAAAGCTCTATCAACGGTAAATTAAAATACACAAGGTAGTGAAAGAGAATAATGGCTGCTTGCCAAGCTCATCAGAGGGGTCGAAACCAACTCTAATCAGTACTGACTACTGACACCAGACTCAGGCAATGAGCAATCTCAAAACACTCAAAGGTGTAGCTTACCCTTTGTATGAATTTTGTAGGTCGAACCTGTACAAAATCAACCAAATTCCAGAACAATGAAAACACAAGGCAATCTAAAACCACTCTCAGTGGAGTGAGAGAGAAAATGGTGATATGCTACTGTGAGGAGGACCCTCTTCAGCAGGAGGTGGGAGGAACTTCCTCCTCACAGCAGGGCCCTGATAGGACAGCTTTTTTATACATGCTCAGTGATTGGCGGTCAGAGAGGGCGCTTTCCATTCGGTAATAGTTGTCAATAGGGAATAAGCCAACAGACATGCTTTTACAATTTGCACCGAAAGCACGTGCCTCTTTGACCTTAGAAGTGGATAGGGAAACCTGAATGTCCTTACAGGGTCAAAAAAAAGGTTAAATAATATTACATCATCAAACTAAAGAAAATATATGAAAAATACAGCTATTAAACAAGTAGATAAATGACGTACAGAGTATAAAATTAGGTGCAGGTGGTTTTGTATCATAATTTTTTTAATATATATTTTTTGTATGAGTTCCAGGACCTGCTCGTTGTCAGCTCTGTTTTGTTTCTGTGCGAGTCGGGTTGTAAAGTAAAGGGAAGAGGGAAACGAACTGGCAGTAGAGGGTTTTTTTTGTTTGTTTTGTTTACCGAAAGAAATTAAAACGTAAGAAAATAAGCACGCTTTTCAAACTGAATAAAGGAGTTTGCTTTTTTTTTTTTTACATATAAATGACATACAAAAGTCCCGAGCAGTGGATCTATATAACGCAAAGTTTGATTAAGCGGAGGGCAGTTCACTTTGAGTTTTGAAAGTCACGTATGATATCAGTTGCAAGGCTTTTTTTTTTTTTTTTTTTTAAGAACAGATATTTCTCGGATTACATGTTGTTTATTTTAAAAATGTAAATTAAACTGGCGGCATTAGTTTAAAATAAACTATAAAATAAATAAATAAAAATAGGGAATCTTTATTTTACCGGCAGTTGTTGACATTTTATACTCGGGAACGTCAACAATTCAAAACAAGAGCAGCAAGCTGTCAAAACTGAGTGAAGGTCTTTCTTATCACCATCAGAAACTGGATAGTCTTACTTGCTTTATTTTTTAAAATCCTAGAAAACGAAATCAAACTTTATTCATGGTTGAGTTGTGTTTATTTATTTTATGCAATGTTCTGTTTTTTTTTTTAATGTGAAACTGCATATGCCACTTTTGGAGAATTACCTGTAAAGCTACCAAACCACGCTAAGACATGAGAAGTCGAAGCAACTCTGGAGTTAAGCTTGATAATTATGCCAGACTGGTGCAACAGACCATCCTGTGTCACCAGGTGAGTACACAAATGATCTGTATTTGTTTTACAGCTAGTAATAGTCACCTGTATTGCTGTATGAGCTCATGACCAACTTAAAGTGTGGTGTTTGTGTTACTACAGTTTTGTAGCTGCATATTATCGTGACATATTGGTGACATTCTTGTATGTCGTTTTGTATTTACTGACTAGTTTTTGTGCAGTTTTCTAACGCATTTGAACCCTTATTTGCCTTGTTCATATTTACGTAGGGCTATTCCACCAGTCTGATAATATGTCTCCTCAGTTTGGTCTGCTTGCATAAAAAGTGGTCAATTACGTTAGAAAACAATATTAATCTTTACATATCAAACATTATGTTTTTAGATATTTTTTATAGATACATATCACCTTTTAAATGTCACCGGTATGAATAATCGGTATGAGACTGCTCTGGCAACACAAAGAAAGGCGATTGGAGTATTATTACTCCAGTACAACTGTCTCCTTTTCAGTATGTTGACAAAAGAAGCAATTTTAAACATTATTCAGTGTATTTTTTTTTTTTTTTACTGATGTTTGGTTTACACCGTGATAGTAGTTTTTAGCCATTCTAATTTAGCATGAGTACAAAGTTTGCCACGTGTTTACTTTCTGGGATGCGTTAAACAAAAAATGTGGCCATTCCCGTTCAGGACATCGTTCAGTGGGTGTAGTCCAATGACTTCCTCAGAATTTGGGGCGGGGGAGGGTATTTAATATACCCCACACCCAGACTTTGAACCCAGACATTTGGTTTGTAGCGTAATGTGCCAGATATTAATCTTATTGTATGCGTAAAATCCAAACAAACTGAAAACGAGTTGTTATAGGAGGCTGCGTGGTACAGTGGTTAAAGAAAAGGGCTTGTAACCAGGAGGTAAACGGTTCAAATCCCAGCTCAGCCACTGACGTTATGCGACCCTCCGCAAGTTACTTAACCTCCCTGTGCTCTTTTGGTGAAACGTTCTTGTAAGTGACTCTGCAGCAGATGCATAGTTCACACACCCTAGTCTGGTATCTTATAAAGCACTTTGTGATGGTGGCCCACTATGAAAGGCGCTATAAAGATTATTAGTGTATGGGTGTGTGTAATCTCAGATTTTAAATTGGAAAAGATGGTTCTGACACTGGGTCTTGCAGTCAGTTGATTGTAAACCAGGTTTATGGACATGCCTTGCCAATGTGCTCTTGATCATGATGAAAACCTCAATCCCCATTACGAACACCAGAGAAAGCAAACATCTTTCAAATCTACAGTATTGCTAGCCATCTATATGGTGTGAATTGTATTAGCTTAGGTAGGAATACATAGCCTACTTGATGCTCTTGAAAGAAGACGGTTGGCAGGACCAGAGTCTGCCATCATTATTTTTTCACAGAGGTTGTAATGAGCCTTTATTACTTGATCATTGTACCTTTTAAGTAATGTAGTTCATTTGCTACTGGTTGTACACTGGAATGTCTCTGTTGGGAGTCGAGACGTATTAGGAGTAACATGGATACCAGTGGCCTAATAGTAGAAGTACTTGACTCAGTGACATGTATGTTATAGAATGAAACTCTGGAACTACTGTAGGCTATGTATGGTTTGAAACATTTGACTACATGTACTCTGTGCTTGTATCAACAATCTGCAACTGGTGTCTCTATACTGCCTTCATGGCTACCCATCGTTAAAAGGTATACTCAAGCTGTGGCGAGGTTGTATTGCTCCAACTGCCTGGTTTCCATACAAACTTGAACATAATATTGGCATATTAGTACCTGTTCCAAAGAGGTAGAAGAGGGCAGCCAAATCTAACTGTGAAGGGGCCAAGTCTCTAGCACCTGTTTCTGAAACGTTTGTGTCAGCATGTTCATTTTAAAATAGACAATGTCCTGTCAACATAGTAAACGAGGAAGATGTCATCAGCAAAAGATCATAAGACGTCTGTTAATAATCAAGTCTAACCATAACCCTTCTTTGTTCTAGGCCAGTTAGATTCAGTTCCCTCAACTCTTCATAGCTCGTACCTTGTAGGGTTACTGTGGTTGCTGTTTGATGGACTCTCTCTGTCTCTCCAAAGCTGCAGTTTTTCAGTATGCTCAATGTGGTTTCACCAGTGCATTACTATTTGTAATCTACAGCTATGACCAAAAGTTTTGCATCACCTCGAATTTTAGGGTTAAACATTATTTAAATATTTTATTTAACATCACGTTTTTTGCAGTCATGTATTTTATCATAATATATGTGGAAATAATAATTTGATTCCAGACAACCCTCTTCTCCTGATGATATTATCTAAAAATATGGAACAGAGTACATGTTTTTAATACACCTCTAACATATGTCTGATATTGTACTTTAAGTGCTAAATGGAGACTGTGATTAGCAGAACAAAAGTACACTTGGGGCCTATAGTCAGTATGCGCACATTGAATAGGCAGTGCTTTATTAGTGATCTGCAACTTTTCAAAATCACTAAAGTATAACAGTATTGTTTAAATAAATACATAGATAAATGAATAAAGTGGTTATTAGAATGTAAATCTGGAAGTGTTTGAATCTTATGTTTGTTTGTTTGTTTTTGTTTTTTTTTAGGATCCAGTGACTGGCCTGTTGCCTGCTAGTGAAGAGCAGAGGCACGCCTGGGTTCGAGACAATGTGTACAGCATTCTGTCTGTGTGGGCCCTGGCGCTCGCCTACCGGAAAAACGCAGACCGGGACGAGGACAAGGCAAAAGCATACGAGCTTGAACAGGTGCATACAACTGCTGTAATAACATTCGCATTGCAATGCAGTAGGGCTAAACTTGATTCTAACAGTCAGTTAAACTTGTGTTGTATTATTTATAAAATTCAGTACTCCTCCAAACTCTCTTTTGAAATCAAAATGACCAGGGCTGACAATTGTCATTTTTCAACCCATTTAGAATGTTTTTTTTCAGTAACCATTTCCTTTTATACACTAAAGCAGAATATACAGTATCTGTTGAGAAAAGCCATCCTCTCCAGTGTGTTGTTTTGACGTGACTAACGTTAAGGGGAAATGCCATGCAATAATGTGAGCCTGGTATAATATTACAGCATCGGTCAGCTAAAAGGTCACTGCTGGGCACAGTTGCTGACTAAGAGATCTGTGTACCCTGTAACTGGTTTGTGTTTCATTCTACAGAGCGTTGTGAAACTGATGAGGGGGCTTCTTCAGTGCATGATGAGGCAGGTATGGTATTTTATATGTAAGCATATTCCATAGTGCTTATTTTAGCCTTTTAGTCTTGTTCCCCTTTCTTAAGAGGTATTCTTACCTCTTACCTCCCTTAAGTCCTGATTTCAAGAGTGACCTTTGTACTGTTGATTTGATGGACAACGACACTTGTGTCTTCTGCCAGTTCTGTTGTCAGTTCAGCGCTTGTCTTCTTTCTATTCCTTAACCCTTTGCAGTCCATTTATTCAGCACTTGTCAGACGCGTGAGGTCCAATGTATTTTCACACGCACTATTTATTTTACATGTGCTGTTTAATTTTTTCAGAGTAAAACAGGTTTAAAAGGCATTAAATCTCAAAAGGACACTCAGTACTGTATCTACAGCTAATTGCCTTCAGGGATGGTCATGTATCTCTCCAGAACAATTTCAACACCTTGCAGCTGAATTGTTGTTGTCCTGGCTACCCATGATGGCCCTACACCCTGTTGACAGTGTTATTCCAAGCATTTCTGACATCTTGTTCATCCTCTGGTTTCTAAAGGGAACCTTGTGGGATTCAAAGCAGGATACGTTTTAATATAGCCACAGTTTTCAGTATTTGTCCCTACCTTCTCAGTATTCAAATAAACTCTGAAAGGTCAGAGGTCTGCAGTGATGACATTGCTAGGCAGGTGCATTTATAGGGCAAGTACAGTTAACAAGCTTGCCTTAACATTAACAGTGGTGAGCAGTGCTCAGGGCAGTCAAAGATTAGTATAAGCTTCTGTACATGTGTAGATAAAAATTACAATTGATGTATGAGTTTATAGACAAAGAGAAGGAGATGTGATACCTTTTATTGGACTAACTAAATAATAATTATTCACGAGCTTTCAAGTCCTCAAAGGTCTCTTCAGGTAAATGCAGGAAAGAGAGATTGTCCTACTTTCATCTGAAGAAGAGACCTTTGGGGTCTTGAAAGCTTGTGAATAATTATTTAGTTAGTCCAATAAAAGGTGTCACATCGCCTTCTCTTTGTTTATCATCTCTGGACCAATACAGCTACCATTTCATCTATCAACGGTGTATGAGTATGGAATGCTGTCATTGTTGTTTCAGTGTCATATTCTCTCAGCCTTCTGACCATATTAATGATACAGACTGCTCACTTTCTTTACAAGCTTTATTCTATGACTCGCAATAAAATGCTGTTTTTAGTTCCCATGGTTTTTTTTTCTTGGATTGAGCTTGGACAGTGAATAATGAGTAGATACATTATTTTAATGATTTTATTTGATTTTTACTATATTGTTTCTTCATTTGAAAAGCTGGAGAAAGTGGAGAAGTTTAAGTACAGTCAGAGTCCTATGGATGCCCTCCATGCGAAGTACAGCATCAAAACATGTGCCACTGTGGTGGGGGACGATCAGTGGGGCCACCTACAAGTTGACGCCACCTCCCTTTATCTGCTCTTTGTAGCCCAGATGACAGCTTCAGGTATGAATCAAAGCATGCATGTAGAAATGATTAAGTTCATGAAATGTCCCATCTTGTGTTGGACAGACCAATGTTTAGCACAAATATTTCAGATCTTTGATGCAGACGGTCTCATTTTTCATTGAAGACATTACAATAAATCGTGCCGCTCTATGGAAAGTGTTCAATCGTTTACCTGAAACAAACTGAACCGACTGCAAGGTTCCTAAATGCAGTGTAACAGGTAATGCATCAAAAAGGCAAACGTTGGCTGTGATTATTTTTAAGTGATAAAAATGTATATATTTATACTATTCTTTAACAAGTGTGAATCTTCACAGGGAACTACATATTACACAGCAATGGGTATATTTCACGGAAATCGTTAAATCAGTAATAACTGAAAAAAAAAAAGCCTTACTAATAGTAGGTAAGACAATAGAGTGTAAAGCCTTGGATATCACCCTTTTAAGATCTGTGTTTACAGGGGTTCGTGAATTATACAGTAAATTTGTGTTTATGGTTTAAATGTCTTAACTGGAAACTGCTTTTTTTTTTTTTTTTTTTTTTTAATAAAGGTCTTCACATAATATACACTCAGGATGAAGTAGACATCATCCAGAATCTTATGTTCTACATAGAAGCTGCTTATAAAATTGCAGTGAGTATGCCTGCAGTTTGCGAGAGTCATTATAATCAGGTGTTATTACCAAACTTAAACTTTTTTGAAGAGTAAATGAAAAAACTGAATGCGTTTTGGAAGAAATGTCTTCTGATTTTAGTAGTTTCAGCTTAGCTCCTAGCTCCCCACTGACAGTACGGTTTTGGAGTCCTCGCTCCTGGGGCCTGTTGTTCACTGGCTGGGAGCGGCATTGATGGCATAAAGCTGTGTCTGCTGCATCTCTAATGTTAGCATTAACATTATCCACTATGACTTATCCTGGGGTGGATATTGTCTTGTATCATAGCTTGTACCCTATATTCTGTATATATTAACTAGTGAGCAGTTTTGTTCAATGGGCCTATCCAGTTGATATTTCCCATATCACACGACCCCATGCAGTTTTGTGTGTATACATAGTATAATTTACAGCAATATCTACCAAAGACTTAATTGAAGTATTACGGCTGGTTTCACAGATCCAACTGATGCTTACAAGATTAATGCTAATTGGGTCTGTGAAACCGTCTGTTTTTTATCAGTAAAGTTGATGTTTTTGACCTACTATTTCAGAAGACCATACATCAATTCAAACTATTTTGTAACTGACAGCTATTCAAATGAATGTATTATGTAGGGAAACTGGCGTACTTTATGTCCCTCTTGAAGGATTTTTTTATGAATCTACACACAAGTACACTCTTACCAAATTTCATGCTTCAGTCACTAACTGAACACATTTGTTTCTTAATTAGAGGGAACTGTACAGAAATGCATTCCCCTTTATTTGTATATTTATCTGCACTATATATTTTTTAAGACACTGGTTTTCTTTGTTTATCTACAGGACTATGGCATGTGGGAACGAGGAGACAAGACAAACCAGGGAATCCCAGAACTCAATGCCAGTTCAGTAGGCATGGCTAAAGTAAGCTAACCCTAATTTAAAGGGAATATTTATAGGTCTTATAGTTTAACCAAAAAAGTTTACCAACATTGCGTGCAAATTTTCCCTTCTTGTGATGCATATTAATGACCTTAAAATGACACATTATACAGCGTATGGGAAGATATACTACTACATCAAAGTGCTATTTAAAATGAAACTTGAAATGAATGGTTCTACCTTTTGATTTATCAGTGCTTGTATTGTCAAGGTTGTGGAGCTCAGCACATGACTATTCTGCACAGAATGCTGTCTGAGAAAAACAGTTTAAGCAGAGGACAGTTGTTGGTACACCACAGGAAATTACATCAGAGGTTAAAAAAAGTTTTTAAAAGTTAAACAAAGCTTTCAATAAGAATACTGGTGTGGTTGGATGTTAGGGAGTTATATAATTGTTAATGTTGAAATGGCCAAAAGGAAACTAAACACATTCAAGGAAAGTTTAGATGTGCACAAAACAAAGGCGAGCAAAACGAGAGTAAACTTTTAAACCCGTCAACATGTACTTTTTAAAAAACTTTTTCACACTGAAGATGTATACAAGGACTGGACAAAAAAAGTGAGGAACACCAGCCAGAGTACTTTCAATAGGAGCAGCCAGGGAGGCACACATTGAGTGTAACATGTGTGCAAGGTGTTTTATTGTGCCTTTCGGGGAGATACAGGTTTTATAGATTTCAGAATACATGGCAGCGGACCATTTACACCAGATGAATCGGTGTTTTGGAATTTTGTAAATGCTATAGAATACATCAGATGTATTGTCTGTATCTACAGGCAGCACTGGAAGCCTTAGATGAACTGAACCTGTTTGGTGCTAACGGTGGGCCTGCATCAGTAGTTCATGCTCTATCTGATGAAGTGGAGCACTGTCAGGTAACGACTGCACTATACTGTTGAAAAAATCCTGCTATCACATTAAGATTTCTTTCAGCACTACAAACGTGTGTATACAGCAATACAGTGAATAAAGCAATACCATGATGTACCATATCCATACAACTTGTTTTTTCAATCAATAATGGCTCCAACTCTGATACAAAGGAAGTCTTACCAATGCACATGTCGCACCTTTAGCTATGTATTGAGAGTCAAATATCTAGTAGTCATTGAAATTGTTCTGTACTGCCTTAAGCACAAGATTATTAGGTTATCATATTCCAGAATGCCCTTCATTTATAATGAAAATCTACAAATCAGTCAGTGCATTTACATGAGCATAAGAATTCCGATAGTTTTCGGAAAACTAATTCAGATATCAAAAGTCATGTAAACACAGTTTTCGGAAAATGTATCGGAATATTCTGAAAGTCAGTTTTTGAAAAACAGCACCTAGAAATTTCCAGTTAAATTCCAAAAGCTACGAAAATATGTATCATGTAAAAGCACTTTTCGGAAAACTTATTCCGATAGCGTACTGCACATGTGCAAACTTTGACCTTCATTCCTGTACGTGGTTTTAGAAAACAGAAAATAATAATAATCTGTAGTCAGTCTGCATGCATCCATTTGTCTAGTTAGGGATAAAGTATCATTACTTTACTGACAATGCTAAATGACTGGGTGGAGCATTTGTTTTGTATTTTACCCCAAAAATTATTTTCTGGCTGGTGACTGACCATTCACTTTATATAGTACTTGTACATAATATTTCTGTGTAATGCCCTCTTCATATTAGATAATCAAAGCTAAACTGATCAAGTAGCTGATGAAGTTTGATAATAGAAGCAGAGCTTGACTGAAAGTTGTGGAATTTGAGTTGCTATGCAAACCCCCATTTGTTAATAGGGTCATGTTCTTTTCATTATATTCCAGTCAATTCTTCATTCAATGTTGCCAAGGGCTTCAAACTCAAAAGAAATTGACGCAGGCATCCTTTCAGTTATCTCATACCCAGCCTTTGCAGTGGAAGATATTCGGCTCGTAAATATAACAAAGGAGGAAATAATTTCAAAATTACAGGTCAGTTTTGGTGCACTTTGTGTGTGCTATTCCAGGGTTTCATTATCCCTTTTTTAAAATTACAGTAACAGTTGGTCTGGTCTGTAAAGTCCTTCAGACACTTGCAGACCACAAGCTGGCTTTCTGGGTCATATAATGTGATATTTCCCAAGAGTATCAGAGACTATGTCACTTTTCTGCAGTTGGATACTCCTCCCTTGAAAAAGATTTCCATAGTAAAAGCATAGCAAAATATAATAAAACATAGTGAAAGCATGGTAAAGAACAGGCAAGCATTGTAAAGTCCATAGAGGAACGGTAAAGAAAATAAATCCTGTCAAAGTAAGATGCATATTATAACCATGGCAGAAGCACAGGAAAACTGCAAAATGACTGCTAGGCTTTTGTAAGGGCTGTTACTGTATTACTACCATTGTTCAAATCGCTTGACTTTGTCGAAGTAAGTAATATCACACGACAGGGTGTGCAGCAGTTATTAAGTTACTGCATGCCCTCGGTACAAAATCCACACCCTGGATTTTAAGGTCACAAAATTCAGTGTTCGCTGTGATTACTAAATTAGATCTGAGCTGTGTGGTATTGCATTCCTTCAAGGTTATGTGATCGCCAACAGGCAATCAGAAAGCTAATAGTGGAACCCTTTTTTTGTTGACGTTGAATATAATTTTTAATGGGACTTTTTCCATTGATAATAAATAAAGAACAGTTGGTTATTTATTAGCAGGGACAAACAATCCTGTAGTATAAAATAAGAAATATTTGTATCAACGCAATTATTAACATTGGCAACTATGGACAGTTTTGGACAAGTCTTCTGCAGTTTATGTGTATATCAACAGGCCATTCAAGTATTTCATGAGTGTACAAACATTTACCTTTTTTGGTTGTTTTTTTCCTTGTTTTATTGTTGTGATTTTCTTGCAGGGCCGGTATGGTTGCTGCCGGTTCCTTAGAGATGGACACAAAACTCCAAAAGAGGTATAAATAAATGAATCATGTAACTAATAAATCAGCCATATTGTTGTTTCAGTCGTTATTGAAAAAAAAAAAAATATTAGCAACTGTTACATTCATTTTGTTTCCACTAGGACCCCAATAGGCTGTACTATGAGCCTGCTGAACTAAAGCTGTTTGAGAACATCGAGTGTGAATGGCCCTTGTTTTGGACCTATCTCATTCTGGATGGCATCTTCAGTAATAGTCCTGAGCAGGTAAACATTCCTGCTTTTCAGAACCATGCCAGATTCAACAGTGCTCAGCTTTAACAGTGTTTCTATACTGTACTGTTGCTTGCTGTTTGTAATGATGTTAGACGCTAAATCAAAGCTGTTCTGGTTTTTGTCATACAGGTTCAGGAGTACAGAGATGCTCTGGAAGGAATTCTGATTAAAGGAAAGAATGGAATACGACTAGTACCAGAGCTTTACAGCGTCCCTCCTGACAGGGTTAGAAATCAGTTTAAAAATGTACTTATTGGTCACGTGTTTCCGGCAATTCCCAGTTCCGGCAATTCCTACAGTTCGCTTCCCCGGCACTTCTGTGATGCATTCTCAAGTTACCGCATGCAGTATATTCACAATTGACCATTGAGATGGCAGGAACCAATGCAGTACAAGAACCTTGATAACATGCAAACTCAAGCTGTGCAGCAAAATTCCTATGCGTATTGCATTTAAATGTCATATGTAATTCATATTTTTCAATGTGTAAAACACCCAATACACAGCTTATCAGGAGCGCTGCAAAGAAATCTGTACAATCTCAGAGCTTATGATCATGAAATTTTGAATGAAGTAAAAGTTGGTTGTTAGAATAGGATTTGATCACGCTTGTATATCCAGATGTATTTACTATATGTAGCACCATGTAGTGGTGTTTTTAATAGTGCTTCTTTATAGAGAGTGAGTGGTTGTTTTAAATGGCAGCATTCATATTGTGTATACAGTGAACGTTAATTCCGATCCCTTTTGCAGGTGGAGGAAGAGTACAGGAACCCTCACACCGTTGACAGGGTTCCCATGGGAAAGCTGCCCATTATGTGGGGACAGTCTTTGTATATTGTGGGAAGCTTATTGGCAGAGGTAATGGCGAGGTTTCTTTGTTTTAAAAAATTATAATGTTAGTATTTGAAAATTGAGAAAGATGTTTCATGAATTACAGATTTATTTAACTTGTGTTACCCATACTCCTATGCCTGTGTATCTAATCTGCCTATACACTGTATTGCATTGATCTATAAAATCGGTTAAATTATTTTTTAATATACACAAGAATGTGTTTCTGTTATTTAGTTTAGAAACCTACAGTGTTGGGAGATTTTTATTTATTTTTTTATCAATCTTTGTGTTTGTCTTTTATTGATCCAGGCAGGGAAATGTTTCACCTTCGTAATGTGTATGTTTAGCACAGGCCTGGTTGCTGGTCTCTGGTAGTTTTATTAATAAGTTTCAACCATGTAGTTCTAAAAATCAGTAGTGTAAGCATGACACACTGCCATGAACTGCCACATGACTATTTAGAGAGGCTGGCTTGCTTTCTCCAGTCAGGTCACATATCCCTGTCTCATCACTCCCTTTGTTTTCAAGGGATTCTTGGCTCCAGGTGAAATTGATCCACTAAACAGAAAGTTCTCTACAGTCCCAAAGCCTGATGTGGTTGTCCAAGGTTTGTTACCTGGGCTGTGTTCAATAAGCAGAGCGCTTTTTTGTTTTAAAAAATGGCAGACAAAGTTGCAATGGGGTTAGTTTTGCAGGAGTTTCTGGAAGATAGACAGCATCACGCCTATGTGTCAGTATACTCAGCAACACATATTGCAGCGTTAGCTGCTGTGACAACAGTGAACTCGAATAGTCTAGTGAGGATAGACAATTACGTTGAGAATTGTTGTGATATAGCCTACAACACCTATGCTGCATTTAAAGCTCATTTATGGATTGGAGAGAGCAGCATTCGAGGTAGCCTATGTCATGTTTTATTTTAATAATACTAATAGTAATTGTAATATTTCTAATAATAATGATGAAGTTAATGTCACTCTCCCCCTTTAAAAAAAAACAAAAAAAAAACGTTTTAACTGCAGGGGTAGCAAAACGTTACTGTTTTTAGTACAGTATGTGACCATAAGTTTCTGTTTATTTACAATAACAGTCATAAATGGGTGCAGCCGTTACAAAACATAAGACTGTTTATTTCTTGTACTTGTGGAAACGTACGAAAAACTTTTTAAAGCAAACAAGATTTACATATTAACAGTGACTACAAGCATAGACAATACTGTTTTGGTCAAATGTGACTGGACATTGCACACTGGTAGTTCACCTCTGCCATTTTGACATGTCCACAGAGTCAACTCCTGAGAGTGTTAGCTAATGTTACAGAGTGCTTTTTTGTAACAGGGCGTTCAGTAGATTTGGATCTTGGGAAATGGTTGCTACTATGGCGGTTATCAACTCACAAGCTCCTGGTGGTCCTAGATAATTTATTATATTAACACTGTATACTATGTGTTGGTGACCTTAACATAGTCCTCTGACTTAATATGATTGCCATAATATTCTTGATATTTGGTACAACACTGTATACTACTGAATTGTTATCCACAAAAATTCTGTATCAAATATTACACACTACACACTTTTCATCATAGCTGCCTTTATCCTTATGCCACTAGGTAGGCTTTTTATTCTTATTTTAATATTGATACATAGATACAAATTTAAAAAGTGCTCATGTTTTAAAATGAATGGCCACTGTCTGAATTCTTTGCTTTTAGAATGTATTTTATACCAGTAAGCATGCCAGTTAATTGTTTATTTCTCATGTGTTCTTTTGTATGCTTAGTGTCCATACTAGCAGAGACAGAGGAAATAAAGGCCATCTTACAGAAGCATGGGTTTAATGTACAAACAGTAGCTGATGTTTACCCCATTAGACTTCAGCCCTCTCGGATCCTCAGCCACATCTATGCACGGCTAGGTAAGTATGTTTTTAAACGCTGCGTATGAGCCAAATAAAGTTGTGTGAAGATGTAATGGGCAAATTTGGTTCTTAAAAATAATCAAGAACTTTGTACAGGATTATTTTAGTGAATAAACAGTAGGCTTCTTTAACGTCCTTAAAGTGCAAGGTATATTCAGTTTAATTTTCATAAATTCATAAATTTCTAGGAGATATTAATTAAATTTCTTTATTCTTGTTTTGACTACTTCGTACCCTGCATCTCTTTTGAGAAATGGATTTGTGTATAGATACCTTTGTTTCCTAGTCTCCTGAAACACAATGGAATATATTTTGAAATAACTGGAAAATTTGCCTCAGTTTTTTTCCAATGGAATAAAAGAAAAAGCTCGACAATCATGTAACTGCCCCTAACTACAGCTAAGTTGTTTCTTAGTTGTTTTCTAATATTGGTGGCATGTATTCCTTGCAATTCCTTCAGAACCTGAAATAATAGAGAGGGAGTACAGAATGAAGGTTTTTACAGATATCATTGAAAGGTATGTTAATAACAGTAGTGTTCAAGCATATGAGAAAATAAAGCATAGTAACCTGTTTTGAATGGTTAAACAAAAGCATGTACATGTTTAAACATGACTCCCCAAGAGATCCACTCTGCACTAAACCCTACAATACGAAGTGTCTGGATATTTAAAGTGCAGGCAGCATGTCTGTGTGGATCTAATGGGAGGAAAAAACCTTGGCCCTCTATCAAGTGATAGCAGCAGGCCAGGCTTATCTCCCACTTTGGTATTATAAAGATGGCTAATACAGGCCTTGTGTGTTTCAGGTCGCAACAGGAGGCTTGGCCTGACCGGGCGACCTTACCGCCGCATGGGCGTCCTGGGAACATCCAAACTGTACATAATACGAAACACCGTCTTCTCTTTCACACCACAGGTGAGACGACTTTATTAGGAAGCTGCGAATAAAGATCTGGCATGTCTTTTTTTTATTTGGTGTGTTTTTTTTAATCTTCACCACTAGAGCACATTGAACATATTGTGTTGAATTAAAAAAAGTATCATTAGCTATCGCGCCACCCTTATGTTAGGTTAGGGATGTTTTGTGAACATGTAATAGTCATCTGTTATCTACAATACTCCCTGTTTTTACCATATCTATGGTCCTTTAGCTGTGTCTTTCGTGGAGGTATTTCAGGAGTAAAAACAAGTTTTGTGATTGTAACGAAAGTTATGTGTTCGACATCGTGAAGTCTGCTACTTTTTTGGTACTACCTCATAAGAAATTATTATTATAAAAAGTCATCTTCTGTAATGTATGGGCCTACCTTTTTAAACTCAAGATATCTTCTTGAATATCTGAATGCAAGGTGCCTTATCTGTTTATGTCTTCATCATTGTAGCATCCAAACTTATGTCTGAAATCCGTGAGGATTGGAGCTATAATCATATTTATATTATATGTTGATAGTTCAAATAAAAAATGAAAGAATAAGTTTTAGTTTTATTCAGCTTTGTTAACCGTAAAAGATCTGCTTTATCCTCAGAATGATCTTCTTCTAAATTAAATGGCAGGTTTAACTTTTATGAATATGTTCTATAAGAGATATGGTACTGTTAATAGATAAATATTATTTAAGACACATTTTAAAGAACAAGTCTCTTTGCTTTCTTACAGTGCCTTAATTTACCAACAGATGGTACCATTGTGCTGTTACACAGATCAGTTCTGTATGCCTGTAACATGTACTTATAAGTGAGATTGTTTCAATGAGATCATGTACATGATCTATAGGATAACCACTGGAAGTACACATTTAGACAGGGTTGTCAAAGTACCTTTGTCCACAAAAGCTGTTTCTTACCTAGCCGATAGGTGCTGAATTATTGTAATGAGACAACAAGTTACAAAATAAATTGCCCATAGTGGGCACTATTGAAGCCCAAAACACAAGGTTAATTAACAATGAGCTGTAGGCTCAAACCTGAACATAAGCATCCCTGTGAGGGCAGATTATATGTTGCTGTCAGATGCTAATAAAACTGTTGTTCTTAAAAAGACCTGAATGTAAATCTAACTATACCCTTCACTTTGACAGCTGACATATTTTCATCATGTGACTTAAGTATCTTGATGTTACAGAGCTAATGTTTTGATATAGACATTCTTCATACTTGTATTGTATGGTTGTCTGGGTCCAGAGGGATCGTTTTACAAAGTTGCCACCTCCGCACTACAAGGGGTCCGTATCTCAGATTTTTACAGTTTTCAGGCTTTTACCGTGCCACCATGGGCATTTTCTTGTATTGCATTTCAAAGCACTGTTTGTGACTTGTATAGGTTGTGTAGTTTATAGATCAGCAGCAGTTCTATTTGGCCCTGGATAGCCGGATGATTGTAGAGATGCTCCGCACTGACCTCTCCTATCTCTGCTGCCGCTGGAGAATGACTGGTCGACCCACAGTCACCTTCCCCATCTCACAAACCATGCTCAGTAAGTGCAGCCCTATCAACCCAGATGGAACGATGTCTGTCCCTCGATTTAAACCGCTTCATATAGAAAATAGCCTTGGACACAATTCAGTGCATTGGTTTCAGGGAGATGTGTGGTTTTTATTACTCCGAAAAGTGTCATGAGATTTACTGAAATATTAAATACTGGCATTAGATTGCTGCTTTGATCCTGCAAAGTTTCACTCTAATCTAATTTCCTGAAGTTTATGGCCTTTTTGATTCTATGGCATTTTCAAACACTTACTCGGTGTGATTTCCTGCCTCATCATTTTCCCATTGTGGTTAATCAAGCATAGTGCAGCAGACAACAAGGGAGCTGTCAAGTTCAAGATTTTTTGCGGGTTTTGATGGAACAAGATTGGACCTCATACTTCCTGCTGACCCTACTAATATGTTTTCTAATTTTGTGTTCTTTGTCTTGCAGCTGAAGATCAGTTAGATTTGGATCCAGTTATCTTAGCAACACTACGAAAGCTGCAAGATGGATATTTTGGAGGAGCTAGGTATGGAAAAAAACTAGACATGGTCACAGTCAGAATTGATCAACTGATCCTGTAGTTAGTGTGGAGGACTGTAGTAATGATAGTCTAAAGGATAGTTTCAATTGCAACAACTCGTACCCCTTCAGATAGTCTGCAGGTAGGTTCTCAATTGCAATGTTCTCAATTAAGTATCTGTTATCTGCCCCTCGGAGGATTGTAAAACAAGGTATTAAGTTGGTCCAGTGATTCTTTAGACTATGAGCTGCACTAACTTGTTTTCAGTGCACTAAACAAAGCGGTTATTTTGTAACATCAAGAAAGCATAGAGTTAAACATACTTCTGAATGTGTAAATCAAATAAAGTACATTGACATTAAAATAAATTCCATTCATTGGAAGGGCTTTAAAAAAATAACAAAACACATGTTCCGTAAAGGTTACATGGCACACAGCAAAAAGCCTGTCTAATGAATTTCAGTGGCTATTTTTTATGGTACATGATGGATTATTTTGGGTAAAATAATTGAAGGTAACAGTGCGGAACCAATTGGAGATGTCCTTCTCTGTTTTCCTGGCAGGGTTCAGACAGGCAAGTTGTCAGAGTTCATGACAACTTCCTGCTGCGCACATCTTAGTTTCATGGACCCCAAACCTGATGGTAAGATGCTTCATGATGACTATGATGATGATGATGATGATGATGATGATGTTTTAGACGCGGTGGAGTCTCTGCATGCCTTTCACTTTGCAGATCATGGTAAGGATGAGAATCGGATACATTTCAACAACATTTCTTTTTCGGCTTTTGTCATGTCTCATTTTAAAATGACAATCTCACTTCAAAATCAGTAACAATTTTCAAAACAAATTTAAGTATCTTATGTAACCTATTTTGGAATCATGTAATTGGGTGTCTGTTCAGTCAAGTTTTAACCCAGGAGATCCAGGGTTCAAATCCTTGGTCCAGTAACTTAAGTAACTCAAAGGGCCCTTGTGTTCGGTTCTCACACCGACCTATAATACTCAGCAGGATCTCCATTGGATATGTTGTACCCCAGGAGGGTAATAGAAGCATTTTTGTAACAAAAATTGGTTTTGCTACCTTGTACTGGACCAATGTGGAGGTCTACAGTATAAGCCTTCAAAATCCTGTATCCCTTTTGATCTTGAGTGGTTAGCTAAATAGGCAATTTAAATAAAAATAGTGTGTAAATGTACTGATGGGGGGGAGGGGGGGAGTTTAGAGTATGTATTATTGGTTCTAGCTATAAAAACTGGTTAATGTTCATCACGTGTACTGTATATAGACATGTAATTCTGTCTAGTTTTTGACTGGTGCATTACCAGTTGCTAACCTGTTCCTAACTCTTTTCATTTGTTATAAACAAAATAATAACACCTGTTTACTCCGGCATCCTTGCCATCATTGCAGGAAGTAAAGAGGTTTGTGGTTATATTGGTTTGGTTGTGTGGAAAGCATTCTTCATCATTTTTGCAATTAAAAGAAACATACTTGGCTGATGAGGCTGGATAATTTATAAATAGCATGCCTGTAAATGTGCTATTTTGTGCAATCTGTGAATGAACTGGGTCAGCATGAATGCTTGATTTAATGAAGCTGTTGAATGCCTGCTTACTTGCTGTTCAGTAGCTTGTATGTTTGAAGCTCTGAATATGTAATGGATCATTTTCTCATCTTTTTGTTTTAGTTTTTTCTTTTGTTGATTTGTTTCCGATCTGTCTTGTATACCCAGTATGAAATACTGAATTCAAATTTCAACACACCATTGTAACTCACTTACTGATTAGGAGGACTGAAGATCAGCAGGTGACCTCCAAGCCATGGAACCAAGAATCCAGCCAAGGATATCTCCTTCTGTACTTGAGTGTCTGACCAGTAGGGGTCGCTGAAGTGCGATTAGATAACCTCTCCACAGGCTCCCCATGGGAACATAAAAGCCCATGCAGCATTCCCTGTGGATCTGGTGATTCCATAAATATGAGCTCCATAACTATTACTCAATAGTACCTAAGTTAGAAATACCAAAAGAAACCTAATACATTCAGTAGAGAAATACAATTCAATTATATTCTTGCATTTCTAACATAAATCTTTTTTGTAATATTCACTGGGTGTTTACTACAGTGGACACCATTGACGATCTTGCCAAGTATTTAGACCAGCTGTTGAAAAGTCCAGCTCCCACGCCATCGCAGGGTCCCAAGAAAGGAGGAATAAGTCGTTTCCGTGCTGTTGCACACCAGACCTGTGAAATGGTGTCTCTGATAAACAAGGCAAAAGAACTGGACGTACAGAGTGAGTTCCTTTTAACTATTTTTCTTGAAATAAAATATTTTCATTAAATCAAGGTGTGATATGAAATGGTCCTGTAAAATATGTTAAAGATTTAAAGACTGCATGTGTTTATGAAAATGCAGGGTTTTTTAAGTGTTAAAACATAGTTCTCCTCCAGATGTGAGCATGTACCTTCCCAGCAAGCTGTACCGTGTCCCTCAGGCCTCGTTCAACCTTCTGGACTCAACTCAGCCTCAGCCAGCTCAGGATATCAAGGTATTTTACTTCATGTTTACAAACCTATCTGTTACTGTGGGCATGCTTTTGCTTTCTTCAATTGCTTGCCTGTATGTAATGAGCGTTTGTAATAACCTTTGTTACAAGAAGTTATTTCACATAATGTAGGATTTTCTGTTGGATATCTCTTAGATACTGCTTGTTCGATTTGATGAAATTTGTTGTAAAAATGTATCCATATTATTTCAAAATAAAAACTGAAACATAGGGAATTCAAGAATTACAAGGATGTCATGTGCAAGTTTTTCACAGATGGACGTTTTTCACAGATTACTCGGATTTCTGAAATGAATCTGCCCAAAGATTCGTCCGGTAAAACTGACTTCAGGGCTCTGATTGACCAGCTGAAGGAATGTCCTTGTCTGCAGGATCAGGCTGACATCCTCTACATTCTCTTCAACTTGAAGTAAGGCTTTTATTTTGCAAGAGGCATAGCATTATTTTCTTATTGGTGTAAACTCTATTGATAAAATGTGCACTGATCAGATTCCTTCTGTACCATTCAGTTGGTAGCAGCATGTGTAAATTTCACATGCCAGAGTTCCATAAATGGTATTGTAGCTTACAGGATTGGATATGATAGTTTGTATCATATATAAATGTCTGTGTGTGTGTGTCTGTATATATAGACACACACACACGCACACACACACTAGGGATGCACCGAATCCAAGTTTTTGGAATTCGCCCGAATACCGAATCCATCTCAAAAGATTCGGCCGAATACCGAATCTACAGAATCTGTCAAAACTCTTGAATGAAAAACAGACTGGCAGCTACTAACATTGGGAAGTGCACAATCATTTGGAGCTTTTTAGTTAGTAGTATTTTTATTACCGAATGGAAATATATCCCTGAATAAGATTTCAGTTTGAAACTTACACAATTTACCGCTAGCCCCATCCCCTCACAACAGAAACGTCAAAATACAGTTTACTTTACCTTTACAAGAAAGGAGAGCTGCATTTTTGCCGTAACCCACTATTTTCTTTAATGACGTTTCAAACTGTGTCAGCTGATCTGAGAGTAAGGTTGCCAACAGGCTCCAGAATCTCTGAACACTAAGTCAGGTTTTGTAAATTGTAACTCACCTCTCTAAACTGCAGTGCATTCAGTAAAGTGAGTGTGAATTGTGCGAGCTGTTACTAAATTAATTGAATTTTTTTACTTAGTTGTTACCAAAAGCACACACGTCTGCGAGGATCGTTTCCATCAGTCAGACTTACAGTGGCTCTCAAAAGTATTCACCCCCCTTGGACCTTTCCACATTTTATTGTGTTACAACGTGGAATCAAAATGGATTTAATTAGAAATTTTTGCCACTGATCAACACAAAAAAAAGTCTATAATGTCAAAGTGAAAAATAAAATCTACAAATTGTTCTAAATTAATTACAAATATAAAACAGAAAATAAGTGATTGCGTAAGTATTCACCCACTTCGCTATGACACACCTAAATAAGCTGTGGTGCAACCAGTTGTCTTTAAAAGTGACATAATTAGTTGAATGGAGTCCACCTGTGTGCAATTAAGGTGTTTCACATGATTTCAGGTTAAATATACCTGTCTCTGGGAGGTCCTACGGTTGGTTAGTACATTTCCTAATAAAAACTACATCATGAAGATGAAGGAACATTCAAAGCAAATCCGGAATAAGGTTCTTCAAAAGCACCAATCAGGTGTAGGATATAAGAACATTTCCAAGGCATTGAATATCCCCCGGAGCACAGCAAAGTCCATTATTAAGAAATGGAGAGAATATGGCACAACTGTGAATCTGTCTAGAACAGGCCGTCCTCAAAAACTGAGTATCCGGGCGAGAAGGGCACTAGTCAGGGAGGCCACCAAGAGGCCTATGGCAACTCTAAAGGAGTTACAGCCTTCCACGGCTGAGCTGGGAGACACTGTGCATACGGCAACAATAACCTGGGTGCTTCACAAAACTGGCCTTTATGAGAGGTGGCAAAAAGAAAGCCATTGTTGAAAAAAACTCACATTAAATCTTGGCTAGAGTTTGCCAGAAAGCATGTGGGAGACTCTTGAGACCAAGTGGAAGAGGATTCTATGGTCTGATGAGACCAAAATAGAGCTTTTTGGCCTCAGTGCTAAGCGCTATGTTTGGCGCAAGCCTGACACCGTACATCATCCTGAGAACACCACCCTACCATGAAGCATGGTGGGGGCAGCATCTATGGTGATACTTCTCTGCGTCAGGGCCTGGAAAGCTCGTGAAGATAGAGGGCAAAATGGATACAGCAAAGTACAGCAGGACAATGACCCCAGACATACAGCCAACGCCACACTGGAGTGGCTTAAAAACACAAAGGTCAATGTGCTGGAGTGGCCCAGTTAAAGCTCAGACCTCAATCCAACTGAGAATATGTGGAAAGAGTTGAACCTTGCTCTTCACCAATGTCCCCATCCAACTTGACGGAGCTTGAGCAATTTTGCAAAGATGAATGGGCAAAAATTGCAGTGTCCAGATGTGTAAAGCTGGTAGAGACTTATCCAAATAGACTCATGGCTGTAATTGCTGCCAAAGGTGCCTTTACCAAATATTGACTCAAGGGGGTGAATACTTATGCAATCAATTATTTTCTGTTTTGTATTTGTAATTAATTTAGACCAATTTGTAGATTTTATTTTTCACTTTGACATTATGGACTTTTTCTGTGTTGATCAGTGGCAAAAACTAATTCAATCCATTTTGATTCCATGTTGTAACACAATAAAATGTGAGAAAGTCCAAGGGGGGGTGAATACTTTTGAGACCCACTGTATACAGCAGCTGATTGGCTTTCTTCGACTGGGCTGGACTGTGTGAAGCAAGAAATATTAAACAAATAGAAACTTTACCTGCTGTCACAAAGTTAAATGAAAGAGTGCATGTGAGTGCAAAGATGATAATAATAATAATAATAATAATAATAATAATAATAATAATAATGATGTTGCACTGTTTTGATAGATATTGTTTACTGTATGCAAAAAGAAAAATCAAGCAGAACGATTTAATTGTTGTTACGAGGCTCTCCGGATAGACACGCCACAACAATTAAACAATTAAATACATTTACTAAACTGCTGAAGCAATTCACACTCACTTTAATGTTGAATACATTGCAGTCTAAAGAGGTGAGTTAAAAAAAACCTGGACTGCCTTTGTTTTCCCAAGGTTCTGGAGCCTGTTGACAACCGTATCTGAGAGCTATAAGGAAAAAATGATGAGTGACCTGAATCTCCCTGTGAAATGAAACCCACATTGATTTAAATGCACTGCATGTGTGCAATATCAAATAGGCTACGAAATAGTTTTAAAAATATTTTAATAAAGCACAACAGTTCACAAATAAATCAACTTCTGTTGGCACATTACAATAACATAATTTAATTTAATAAAGCATATTGTTCAATACAGTCTATCTGACAGTTGTAAAGTTACAAAAAATATATATTTCTGTGCACTGATTTTTTTTTTTTCTCAGCATGATCTCTAGAACACATTTGACAGACAAAGCACTAAATTCTAAAGCAGTTTGCTGTTACTATATATTACAGGTTTACTGCATAACTTGATGAAAAGTGTGATCTGATGCTGTTGCATACAGGGGTATGTTTTCATTCAGCAGCTGCATGACTGTTTAGTGCATGTGCCACCAGTAATAGGGAGTTGAGAGCTGCGACAGAGTTCATCAAACGTGTTCTTGTTATTAAATACAACAGTTACGTTCAGTACCGGATTTGTGTATTTTATTTAAATAAGAATTGCACACATTGGAGGGATGTATTAAAATGGATGTGCGTGTGGGCAGATTTTGGATTTGGTTCACTGTATTTGGCCGAATCCGAACCCTGCTCAAAAAGTAGGTATTCAGGCCGAATACTGGATTTGGTGCATCCCTAATATATACATACACACACAATTTCAGCTGTAAACCTGTTTTTTGCTGTTTCCTTCATGCAGGGGTGCAGACTGGGACACAGAGTACTATGGCGAGCCTGGCACCACGGTGAAGGATCTCTTGACTAAGCTGTACAACAAGGCGGGTGCCATGCGCCAGTGGGGGCTCATCCGCATGATCTCTGGCATGCTAAAGAAAAAAGTGGAGGCACTAGACGAGGTGACATCATACAAGGATTCTTTCTCAGTCACACTGAGCCATTAGCAGCAGTTTCTTTTTTTACCAAAATGTTGACACTGTTATTTCTCCTGTATCGTATTCCTATTTCATTTTGGCCTGTTCCAACCCTTGACGGTTTTTCAGGGAACACAAAAAAAGATACATATCTGAAAGTACTGTCTTTTAAAATAAGTAGGCTTCCATTTAGATGCACTGCATTGGTTTTGTTGGTACAGTACTATATTTTCAACATAAGATCTTAATTCAGAACGATATGATTCGGAAAATATTACTTGCCAAAATAGACGACTGGACACGTGGACTGTAATACAGTACATACTTTTAAATCTGGTACGTATTGTAGCAGTATGTAAAATTCCTCATTTAATGACCCAACAGCAAAATGAAATCAAAATGTTACCCGTGCACAGAACTGCATACTACATAAAACATAATGCAATTTAGCAAAAGATTTAAAAAAAAAAAGTTTCCAAAATTAAAATAGTATCCAAAGTCAGTATTCAAAATTGCAGAATATAGTGCTCGATAAGGCCCTAATGTCATTGTTCACTTGCAAATGAAAATGCACAGATTTCAAAAAAATACATCACAGTATTAAAACGGTTTACATTACCGTAGCTTGTCTCTTCGGTTTGTTTTGGCTGCATAATAACTGCACAATAAAAACATACTGATTTGGCATGCAGAGAGAAAAAAATATATATAACACAGGCTGTGACAGATATTCAAATAAATTGTAACGTTGAATAGATGGGCTTTGTATCAGAAAATTTGTGACGGAGTCGGAAATCACATGTGACGGGTAAGCGCATTAATTTGTTGCATATATGTAATGGGGATTGATTTTATAAGGGTGGTAAAAAGCGACCGATGTGTATCTGGGTAAACGATATCTGAATGCTGACTGTAGTCAGTATTTCTTCGAAAAAAAAACATTTAGAAAGTCTCCTGGGAGATTTACAGTAGTTGTATTCAGTTTCACTTTCTGGGAAATACAGGTATTGTGTGTCATACCATTTTTAACAGTTTTTGGGATGGGAAAATGTATATTTGGCCTAAAGATCTAAAGAAATGTACCCCAGTGTTTTATTTGTGTATAACTTTAAGCAATTATTCCTGTTGTAACAGTGCAAGTTGTTTTGTGTATTGTTAGGCCTGCTCAGATCTGTTGTCACACCAGAAGCACTTAACAGTGGGACTGCCTCCAGAACCTCGTGAGAAGACTATTGTAGCGTGAGTACTTCCTCTCTTTGAACATGGTTAACAGGAAACATTTACTAGCATTAAAGCACAATAAACTGATCTGTGTAAATCTCTCAACAGACCTTTGCCTCTAGATGAGTTGACAAAACTGATTGATGATGCCAGTGCGCAGAATATCAACATAGCAGTTCTTACCCAGGTCAGCAATGTTCGGTAGAACCACCTTACCCATTTATACATTATTTTCTGAGTTGTGTACGTGACAAAGTACTAGCATAGCTACTTTGCACTTGAGATGCACAAACAGACTACATCTCCGCTAACATACTCAAAAGACACATGCTTCCTGAGCTAAAGTAGCTGTGGAGCGATATTTTATTTGCTTTGATTAACATCATTGATGTCTAAGTTCCAAGAAATTAGCTTGAGTGTTGTTTCAAAGGTGTTTAATGATGCTGGTTTTGTTCACAGGAAATTATGGTGTACCTGGCAATGTACATTAGGACCCAGCCATCACTTTTTACTGAAATGTTTCGTCTGAGGATTGGCTTAATCATTCAGGTGATGACAACAGAGCTTGCCCAGTCCCTCAACTGTTCAGGTAAATAGTGAGAGTCCTAATGGGAACTACTTCCCTAGATGTTCGCCAGCCTGTCTAATGAAGTTTGAATACCATCTATGTTATTCAGGAAGGACCTCGTCAAATCTTAACTCAAACATGCACTGTTTTTCACTTAGAACACATGTTCAAGTCTGGTTTCCAAACCAAGTTTCAATTAACATGCATAACATTTTGTAATTCAAAGACCTTACTGACACTTCTTCTTTCAATAGGCATGTTTTTTTTGTATCTATGTGTTTAAACTTTAAATACTGAATTTCCCGGAGCTGTTTTTAAGTCTTTTTCACCTCTTTCAGGCGAAGAGGCCACGGAGAGTTTAATGAGCTTAAGTCCATCAGATCTGAAGAATCTTCTGCATCATATCCTGAGTGGAAAGGAGTTTGGGGTTGAAAGAAGCAGTAAGTACTTCAATGTCCATTTGTATTATATGTAATACTTCCCTTTACTTTAATCCCTAACATTATACAGCTGTCATATGTGACATTTTAGGGTTCCTTTGGGACTGCACGTTTTACCCTAGTGCTTGTTTAACCACTTCAACTCCAGATGTAAAAATGAAACCCCTTCCCAGTTACCAGATTTTGAAAATAATAATAATAATGTTTTCAAGCCTGTAATTGCTATAAAATGTTAACATATGATAAATAAAACACAAATAAATGACCTAAATAGTGTTATTCATTAACCCTTTATGCTCCTGTGTACTACATACCCATGTTCAATACAGAGATAAATACATGTTTTTGGTTTTTTTGTAACAATGAAAAAAAAAACGCTGCTAATAACAACAATAAGTAAACAGTAATTCTCAAATAAAAATCAAACAACATCAAAACGCGTGTCATTATCGACTTGCTCTGTGCCATATGTTCCATACAACAGAACCTGGGGTTGTCTTCGCAACCACTGCATATTTTTCTTGTGTTTTTTTGTTTATTTCCATTTTCGTAACAGATCCTGCACCTTTGTTGCAGTCTCTGCTTCCCTTGTGTTGGAGGGATAGTCACAAATGCACAGACGTTGTGATGGATCTGGCTGCCGCATTGCCTGTACCTAGTGCTGTGTTTTGATAGTATTTTGTCACAGAACTGCCATTTCAAACCAAACAGCTTCCTGTTTGCAGCTGGCTTACCTGTAAAGTAGCTGCATGCTCTTTTGTTTGTACAGTTTGTACTGGGCTTGGCTTCACATCCTCTTCATCATCATCATTGCTGAGTGATAGGTCAGCATCACTGTCGCTGGTATCAAAATCCTCTCAACCAGCTTCACTCCCGTTGCTCATTATAGAGAGATGTTGCCATGTTTAGCTTTCACTAAAAACAATATAAACTACAACTAAACAAGTAAAACTAATAATAAAACAAAAAATAGTAATTTAAAACGTGTGTGTCTGTCTGTCTGTATTATAATATATATATATATATATGTACATATATATATATATATATATATATATATATATATATATATGTACATATATACCTGTAAAAATTTAATGGCTTTCCGCAATATATCTTAGTCTTCTAAACGCCCACAGGTAGTTTGGAATCACTACATGACATGCAATTGGATACAAATGTCACCTGAACCTCCCCCGACTTTCATTGCACATTCCACGGTTCTAGCACTGCCTTAGAGAATGAAACCTGAAACGCTAGACTGAGAAACCGATCATAGACTAGAATGAGAAACTTGACGTACGCAGGTACGGCATGGTACTGTAAGTGGGTTTTCATTTGACGTACGTGCGTACATCATGGTGTTGAAGTGGTTAATAACTTGCTTGTTAACATTACTAAATTTAATGAAAAATACAGAGGAGAGAGGTTCACGTTAGAGCACATTTGTAGTGACAAAAACCTTGTAGTTAAGTGGCTATAGCAATGAAAATAATACTCTCATTCAGTATATAGGTCTCAAATGTGCAGTATTGAAAGGCACAGGATGTAGCAAACATGTATTTCCATTTTAATCCACAGGTAAGAGGCTGTGCAATTTGTGTTCCACTATATAAAGAGAACACAAATACTCCAGTAATGGTGTTACAATATAGTACAAAACTGCTTTATAACCTTCCCCATGATATAAAGGGCTGCATTTATTAAAGTGCTAGACTAAGTCAAAGAGAGCTCAGTTTGCTTGCTTTACTTTCCGGTGGTCTGTTACTGCTTCACTACCAGATCATTTTACCTCTGAAATGTCTTTCAGGGTCACTAGCTGCAAAGCTGCAACCTTTTTAAGCGATGCTATTAATTGGAATTTAAAGTTGTGGATTCAGGAAAAATGATGAATGAAGTTCTCTCAGCAGTTATCATGCTTGTGTTGTGTGTCTTTCAGTGCGTTCTGTTTCTGCAATAAGTCCTGTCATATCAATCCACGAGGTGGGCAATGTGGGAGCAACCAAGAGCGAGAGAGCAGGAATCAGTAAACTCAAGCTGGATATGAAGCAGGTAGCTTACCTTGTTTGTTTTCTATTTATTACTCTGTCAAAATGTAATAGAAGTTTAAGTTATACACCACATTTCCTCCACACATAATGCAGAATCACTGAAGGGAAGCTGAAATCTAGTGACCTCTGAGGTGAAATGCAGAAGTCAGTTGTACCAGCACAAACATGTTGTCTTTTGCCCAATTTATTGTTGGTGTGGAAATGGGTGAGAATTGGTGGAAATTCACTCAATAATCTGTGACCACCAGAACTAATCACACTGGTGCCACTGGCTGGAAATGAAACAGACCACCACGTCTGGGCAAAGAGATTAAGAGGGATAGAGATTTGCAGCCTCATTATGTGTGCCCTTTAATATTTTCACTAGTTTTATTATATTTTTTATTCATGATTATGAATAGGGATTCTAGTTTTTGGTTTATTACATTTTTTCAGCTGTGCCCAAAATACTGTAATAAAATCTGTTTTTTGAAGTAACATACTGCGTATATGTTGAGGTACTTACTGAAACTTCATTGAAATCTTTTTTTTTGTGCAGTGGGGAGAGGGTGTAGTAATCTTATTAGTGTAGGAGACATTTTACATATCTAGAATGTATAACTAATCAAAATGACTCTTACGGCTTGAAAGTTATTCTGTATTAAATTCACTGCAACCTGTTGTGCGTTTTAACAGGTTTTCCAAGATGAGTAAATGTTGGTATGACACCTGTGCTCTTCATCCAAAAGAGCTTCTGTTAACCATTACCCTTTAATTTTGAGTGGTATATATATATATATATATATATATATATATATATATATATATATATATATATATATATATATATATTTTTTTTACAGGTGATCCTCAACTTACGACGCACAGGACATACGACTCTTTTGCGTTGTTACCCTGCTTCGACTTTACGATATTAATACGACATTTACGACACAGTGAGACCTGAGCCATGCGTAATGTGCGCATGCTCGGTGTCCGAACTGCATTCCCTGCCGTGGTCGCCCTGACTCAGTCAAGCTTTTATTTTATTTTTTTAATGCATGTAACTAATTTTTTTAATTTTTTTATTTATTTGCCCATAACAATGTCTGTTAAGAGCAATGGACTCAAAAGGAAACCTAAGCTGTGAGCTCTGTCACATGATTAGGAGCTTAACTTAAGACGGTCGTATTTCCTGCTGGGAGTACCACGTACACACACTGAATACGTCATTGGAAAGCCCCTAGTCTGTACTTTTTAAACAAGCCATATAGATGCCTTAGTAATATGCGCGTACCCACCGGGCTAAGTGTAAAGAGTTAAATAAATATTTGCATAAGTAGAATATAACAGGTCATTTTTGTAAAAATATATTATCTGGCCAGAGTCAGGAATGTAACCCCAATTTATAACATCGTTCCTATTTGAAAATTTGCTTCGACTCGAGACGTTTCGATTTACAACGCAACTTTCAGGAACCAATTGTGTTGTATATTTAATCTCTTATACAGTAATTTTCAATAAATGCAGTTTCTAGCATTTATATTTTCCAGAGTTCAGTTTGTGATTCATATTGTGTTTTGATTCCAGATGGAAATGCGTAGGTTGTCATTGCCAAGTGACCTTAAGGTGATTGGCGCACGTGATTTATCAGCTGTTAGGATGGGGGTTAATTTCCCATCTTTTAATTGTTACACATCATCTCCGACGTTTGCATGCACCCTGGTACTCTGTTCATCAGGGTAATACATGATTAAGTCAGCCTGTGGTTTATAATTGAGTAATAACTTCAATCAGTTTCTAATTCTCTGTGGGCTTTCTGTCAAACTGTTTAATACATTAAAGCGGTGGATAAAAGCGTCTGCTAATGACTGAGTAATAATAAAATAATTCACAGTACGTATGAGAGGCATGGGAATACCCTGATTGTGACCGTACAGCTTTAGCAGCTCATAGCAAGCAAACAGTAACAATTTGTATTTTCTAACATAGCAACACTTTCAATTAACATTTTAAGAAACAAATTACTTTTTAAAGATGTTTGATCATTTTCAAATCAAAGGCTGTACTGTGCTATTTGAATGTTAAACAGCTTTGCCAACTAACAAAGCATTTCAAGGGTTACCATGTGCTCCCTAATTGTTTTTCCTGTTTTACCTTGCAGTCCTCTAACTTTCAAGTCACAGACGTTGATATCAGTGAGTCTTCATCAATGGTAAGTGTCTTTTTAAAAGGGTTTTTGTTGATTTAGGTTGTGTTACATCATTTCCATTGGTAAAGCAAATTTCAACGTTTTGTGACGGGGAATGCTCTGTTTTTGTTCACAAATCACATTCCTAGTACTATATAAGGGTGCACAGAACTTTTCTAATCTCAACGATGACGGCTATTAACTTGCAGCTCTGGCTCAGTATTGACTGGTCAACCTCCCTGACTCCAAAGAGCTGGCAAGCTAGCCACAGCAACTCATAAACAACTTTTTTTCTGCAAATAAATGTATGTGGGCAATACAGATCACTAGGAATAGCGTGCACATGTCAGTTGCCTGGTGTTGCTGTTGATCTAAATCTGAATGTACTTTTCTGTACTAAAAGCTCTCTTATTGTTTTGTGTCTGTAGAAATTCAGTTCTTCTCCCAGTATGGATGGGCTCCCCTTCCCTGCTTCAGCGGCCACCGATAGCCGCCAGGGGCAGTGGCTACGCAGGAGGAGGCTGGACGGGGCCCTAAACAGAGTGCCAGTGGGCTTCTATCAGAAAGTGTGGAAAATCCTACAGAAGGTGAGATGGCTGGATGTCCTTCTTGGATGTTATTGAGCTACATACTGCTGTTTGTTAAAGGAAAACTTTATGAAAGGTTTCAACAAAATATTTTTTTACTCATAGCAATTTATCTGAAACCAACCCCAACCTCAATACTACTCCTGTTTGCATCTGAGAATTTTGTTTGCATTGTATAAAAATAAGATTTTCTTGAGCAATAAAATATTATTTGAGAAAAAATAACTGTACATTAACTTTACCATTGCTGTCCCTACAGTGCCATGGACTCTCCATTGAAGGGTTTGTTCTCCCGTCATCAACAACTCGAGAGGTAGGACAGTGTCACTGTTTGTTATGTTTTACTGTATTGTCTACTTATTGATACACCAGCAAACAAAAACAAGCCATAAGTATAGTAATAGTGATTCATTTTTGGTAGCTGTATACTCTTATAAACTCCACCAGGGGTGCATATTTATGTAATCTTCTTTTAATTAAGGCCATAGTCATCAAAGCAATACAAATAATAACCTGTTTTCTGAATAGCCATCATAGAACTTCACTTACAGGTTTCCCGTAATGCAAAAAATCCACTACAGCACAATAAAGTAGGACACATTCTTAATTTGTGATGCAAATATTGCCAGCACATCTCAGCAATTTTTATAACATGTTGGTCCGAAGAAGACAGACCAAGGTTTGTTTCTTTTTGTATATTCTATTTCGCAACTTAAATAGAATTATGTATTGGGGGAAAAAAAAAATATATATATATATATAATATGTATATATATATATGTATATATATATAGATATATAGTTATTTTTATGTTCACATATACAGTATGTACATGCAAAAAATATATTCCTACAAAATACAACCATTACACTCACCTGCATCTGTTTGAATTTGGTATCAATCCACCTCCATGTTTTCAATCACTCCAGGTCCTTAGACAACTTAAAAACATAAAAGCTTTTACAAACAAGAGGAGTAGGTAGCCCATTTCATATCATCCACTCAATGTGATAGTAGTGAGAGCACACTTCCTTCGCCAAGGAAGGGAGTCAGGATCTAGATAACAATTTAAACTGTGTTACACCCTGTATTACTATAATGAAGTTACAATTACTAAAAATGATAGAGATTTGACCTGACTCGGGATGAGCCCTACATTCGACTGACGCCCAAAACAACGTTTAGTTGTTGGTGTGTGTGTGTGTGTGTGTGTGTGTGTGTGTGTACGTGTAAGACTGGGTTCAGGAAATGAAGCGCCCACTTCTAACGGTAATTGTGTGCATAGTCCGAGGTCGGGAGGTGGACGGGGGTTTTGTTCCGGGAGAGGGAAGCTGTAACGCACCAATAACTGAGTGTATATCCGAAGTTGGAGTTGGGTGAACTGCATGAGCAACAGGGAGTTAGTTTCGGGATAGTGGGTCCCACCCAGTATAGCAGATAGGTGTGGAAGCGAGACCGCCATTTGTTAACGGAGTAGCGCGAGCCGTCTTCACGGCACCTTTGATTGCTTTTGTAGTTTTTATTTTGTCTTTTGTGCGCTTAGCTATATGTCACCTGTGAGCTACCATTGCTGGTAGCGTCAGGTGGAGTTCCTGTCTGTTCTATTTGTAAGTAAAACCTGTGCGCCTGGAGGGTGTGTCAATCCCAACCTTCTAGTCTCCTGACCACGTTATCCAAGTCATCATTTCAATTAATCATTTCATCACGTGTAGTGAGTCGCCTGTTACAGGCACATAGGAGGAATTTATTCTGTGTCACTCTCTTTATATTTACTTTTAATGTTTTCTTTAAATGATTTATGTTTGTTCTATTGTAAATCTCCTGTTCTTCATTTGTGTTTTTGTTTCTGTTTCTTTGCTTGGGACAGTTTGCGGATGAATTGAGAACTGCACATAAAACATCTGTTAGCTTCTATTAGCCAGAAAAGTGACCTTTTTTTCCCCTTGCTTTTTTAGATGACACCTGGAGAAATCAAGTTTTCAGTTCACGTGGAGTCAGTCCTGAACAGAGTGCCACAGCCTGAGTATCGGCAGCTCCTGGTGGAGGTCATTCTGGTGCTTACCATGCTGGCAGACATTGAGATCCAAAGCATTGGGGGGATTATCCATGTAGAGAGGATCTTACACCTTGCCAATAACTTATTCTACGAAGAGCAGGTCATTATCTCTCTTTTTGTGTACTTTTGTTGTTACGTATTCCAACAAATGTATTCTACAAAATGAATGTTACGCTACGTTAAACGAATGACATGCATGGTGTGAAAGGACCTTTACACAGACCTTTTGAAGAACTAAGTAGAAGCAACTTCACATTTCTTTTTTTTTCTTTTTCTTTTTTTTTTTTTTTAAGTTTTAGGGGTAAAAACAAACAAAAAAAGCAATGAATGATAAGTGGGAAAAGTATTGCAATTTGGATGTATGTCTACACAGATTTCTTTAGCCTAGTGTAGTACCAGATATGTTTTAAAATTAAATGCATGTTTGCTACAACATGTATCACATTTGAGACGTGTATAGTGAAACAACTTGCATGGCAGTGAAATGTTATACAAATAAATGATATACTTGCATTTAAAAAAAAAAAAAAGAATAGATTAATTTGAGATGTTTGACTTGTACAAGTAACTTTGATTCTGAAAGAATGAAATGCATTATTAAGTGTTTTCTAGAGAGACAGTTTTCAGTAGTGCGTACAAGAAAAGCTGTCCTACATAACTGCTGTCTTGTTGGTATCTGTTCAACAGAAAACTCTTGGTGCAGGTGACGATATCTTGAAGAAAGATCCAGCCACTGGAATCTGTGTTCTGCTATACGACAGTGCACCCAGCGGGCGCTTTGGTACCATGACATACCTCGCTAAAGCAGTTGCAATTTATGTGCAGGATTTCCTACCCAGCAGTGGCTGTGCAATGCAGTGAAACATGAGAACCAAACCACTGGCATCTGAGGGTTTATAAAAGAAAGAGAGGCTCAAATTTGCACTTTCTTTTGTTTAAATAAAACAGGAACTTTTATCTTTTGTGTTTTTTTTCACTGTGCCTTTTCAGCTACATGACCTGCATGATCCTGAAAAATATTGAATGTTTTATTGTAGTGGTATTTAGACAGTTGTTAGACTGTCACATTAGATCTGAATGAACAGTTACTTGTATTTTCATTAAAAGGGATGATGTGAAAGGCTTTTGATGTGGAATACAGTTATCTGGAGATGCAGTTCAATTTGATACTTTCTAGAGCAAGTACAGATACACAAAATCAGCCCATGCTAAAACTAGACTTGACTTCTTTGTGATTACCATTTGCACTGACTTTTGGATGGACATGGTTAGGACAAGACTTACATTAGTTTTTTTTTTTTTTGTTACAGTGAAGTGTTACAGAACACCCTGCAGTGTTTACAAGAAACACATTACTTTACAGTAGCGGGATCCCATGTTGTCTGTATCACATAAATATATTTTAAACGTAATGCTGATTATCATGGGAACACCATGCTCCACCCTGAAACAATGATTGTTTCCTGTTCCCACAATACATCTGGATGCAGTACACATTCTCTTTTTCCTGACAAACTGGCCTGAGTAAAAGTTGAGAAATGTATTCCCCAGTTGATTAATGACCCATGGTGTGGAAATAGAAAATATCAAACTATTACATTGAAAAATACATTGCTGTGATACAGACAATGCAAAGGTAATGTCATGTTTCTTGTAAAACACTGCAGGGTGTTCTGTAACACTCTAAGACTCCTGTGTCTAGTTGTTTCAGTTATGCAATACAGACAGCATTGAAGGCATCACACTGGTGTACCTGCAAAGTGGGGGCTGATGTTTGTAAGCTTTCCTGAAATACAGTGGGGCTGTAAGTTCCAGGGTTATAGAGCTGCAGTAATACCTTCAAGTGCATCTCACTCAGCAACTATAATTCAATATGTACAACAATAGTTCTCAGTTTGCATTGTGTTATACTTTTAAGATTTTACATTGTTTTACTAGTTAATGTACCTCTGCTATAACAAATGGATCAATATGGGAAAGTGCCTGATCCTTTTTTATTGTCGAGCTTCTGTTGTGTTACTTAGAGACTTGCAATACAGTACAAACAAAATGTTTTGGTTTGCCTCTAACGTTAACAACTTTAAAAAAATGTTATTTTTTGTGAAAGTTTTTTTTAAACCATTAAAATAAAATAGTTGTTGTGTCTTTATTTGGAATTATACCTGCCCAAGTAAAGTGTGTACAAATAGTATATGGGGATAAAGAGGAGGTTCCTTTGATTACTCTGAATGGCTGAACGAATGCTGTAGTTTACTTTGTATCATGATGGCCATGGTTACTTTAAACATGATTACACATCCATCCACTGTGGCAGAATTGTGCGTGAATGGCTTGAGGGGCATGACAGAGACTTCAGGCATCTTCAAAGCCCCATAATCTTGGGATCTCAATCCAAATGAACTTGAATCTATGCCACATCCTCACAATTCTTTGCCTATCTTTGCACCAATTGCATGAAACATTAATGACTGGACTGATTAACACCCCTGGAGACACCATCCAGCACCTTGTAGAGTCTATGCCACATCGTGTCAAGGGCAAACTGGCCCAGTCTGATATTACTGGTCTTATAAAAGTGTCTTATCTTTTATACTTTAATATGCAGATTTTCTGTGCAGTATTAGAAAGCATATTTTAATATAAAACTCATTGTGACGACTTGCTCACATGGTCTACTGGAGAGAGGCTGTTGGCCAGACCATAGATACACCAGCATGAGAATGTTCCTGGTACCTTGTCATTGCCTGTGGTAAAGGTTCGTTTTCATGGTCTTGCTAAAGGGCTTCTAGTAGCCAATGGGAGTGAGTCAGATACAGGAAGTATATATGTGTGTGTGTGTGTGTGTGTACAATGATGTGTTTATGCTGTCCATAATCATCATCATAAAGGCAAATTATGTTTATTGCAACTTGTATTTCCATTTTTTAAATGTAATATTAATGTATTATTACGTGTTCTGTTCTTTCAGCCATTGCACACAGTAAAAATGTGCTTATATAATTATAATAATTGAAGTGTTTACTCATCCTCTTCTCACTGTAATGAATATATTTGTGTTCTTCCTGGTACCTTTTTACTTCCTATATCTGACTCACTCCCATTGGCTACTAGAGGCCCTTTAGCAAGACCATGAAAACGAACCTTTACCACAGGCAATGACAAGGTACCAGGAACGTTCTCATGCTGGTGTATCTATGGTCTGGCCAACAGCCTCTCTCCAGTAGACCATGTGAGTAAGTCGTCACAATGAGTTTTATATTAAAATATGCTTTCTAATACTGCACAGAAAATCTGCATATTAAAGTATAAAAGATAGGACACTTTTATAAGACCAGTAATATCAGATTGGGCCAGTTTGCCCTTGACATGATGATGATTATGGGCAGCACAAACACATCATTGTACACACACACACACCCACACACACACACACACACACATATATATATATATATATATATATATATATATATATATATTATATATAATATATATATATATATATATATATATATATAGTTATCTTTGTTTTCTTAATTTGATATACGAGCAGTCACCTGTCGAATTCATACTTGGTAGACCGTTGTATATTGCTTTCCAGCGATCTGGAGATCTTGAATTAAACTTCAACTCCCAGAAACCTCTTGCTGACCCTCTCCCAAGTGTCTGTAGGCGTCACAAGAAACACTTTTTTTTTTTTTTTTTTTTCCTTCATCGGTCGAAAGTAACATTTATTAATTTGCCAATGAAAAATTCAAGCGATTTTTTTAAAGTTATGTGTACCTATAGAACTGTCTATCTGTACCCATTAGAAAGTGATTTCTGAATCTGAAAGTATTTTCTTGTCATGAATTAAATGCAACCGGTCCAGCATAGAGTGATACGTGTTTCCCTTTGTGAGAGGAGTGTTTATTATGAGACACCACACTGGATTAATCATTACTTCACTTAAGGGGAAGTTTAGCTTCAAATCTTCCGCAACTCAAACGATTTGATCAAAATACATGCAGTGCAATGGATAGTAAAAGTGATTCTGAGGCTGGGAATGGTACTAGAGACACCGGTGTAGTGTATGTGTACAGTCCCGAGTACATCGACACATGCGACTCTCTTTCCAAAGTACCTAAAAGGGTAAGAATAAAAACATACACTATTTCTGTAACTTTATACTTTGTTTAGCATTGTTATGCTATGTCTTGCTTTTGTGTATGTGTTGTAATTACTAGTGGATCCCATCGCCCGTGTTAATATGTTCTGATTTTGTCGCTACTTGTACTGAAGTAATTAACGATTTGCAAATGAAATCTGTACATATAAGTATGTATTGCGTATGTTGTTCCTGCACAACAGTTTCCAGTTTGAATTTCATAGAAAATAACTGCCAGTTACTGTTAACCAATTCTCCCAAGATGAATTAGCTACATGTTCCAAAGATGGTTTGAGTTGAGGTGGCGGGTGGTGAAACCACATTGTGTGAAACTGAAAACAATTGTTTACAAATTTGCACCAGTACCTAGCAGTGTAAAATGTCTTTTGGGGGTCTTGCAGCTTCCCCAGTTAAATGGTTCTTTTAACATGTTTTTATGCCCAGGATATTAGAAGTCTGCCCAGTCTCAACAAACGCGTTTCACTACATGTTTTTAAATACATGAATTCCAGCTATTCCAGTCATTAGGGCTATATAACTGTATATATTATGTGGTAATATTATATTTGTTCAGCTTCAGATGTTCATCCCATGTGCGCCTTACAATTCATTTTTGTTTTTCTAGGCAAGCATGGTTCATTCATTAATTGAAGCATATGGCTTGCTTAAACATATGAGGTAAGTCAACTATTGAAGACTAAGATCGTTCATACTTCTGTGCATGCTAAATAATATATTAAAAAAAAAAAAAACACACACATGCAATTGCCTTGAAGATCCTTCTGTTTCAGTGTAATTGTTACAGTACAGTTGTCGGTGACAGGTACCCCACTGCAGAGCTGTAAATAACATGAAACAAATAAATCACCAGGATCTACATTCATTGCATGCACATGTTAAAATGTAAAAGTTCTAAAGAATAAACTTAGCTTGGGTCCCCAAGTGGCTCACCTGGTAAAAGCACAGCCATGTGGTGTGCAGGGTGAGTCATTAAGTCAGGGGAGGGCATGCTCGTGTCCTGGCAGTGCAAAGTTGCTGGTCTTTGCTCGGGATTCCAAAGGGAGCATCGCATTGGCTCTGGCACTCCCATGTTAGGGAAGCAAAACTGGCAGGGACTGTTTCTCCTCATCGCATGTGTTTTTGCCAGGGTAGTAAAGCCCCACACTGCGACAATGGAGGAGATGGCAGCCTTTCACACTGACTCCTACCTGGAGCACCTGCACAAAGTCGGGGAGGAGGGAGATGATGACGACCCCAAGTCTATAGAGTATGGCCTGGGTAAGACTGTTGGGCGGGGGACAGGATGGCTGAGAATGTGAAGAGTGTGCACTGGGTGAGAATGCCAAAATGGTTTTCACAGGGAATAGTGCAAATGATGCAAAAGTAATTGGGTGGTGTTTGTGGTTTTGAAAAAAAAAGTTTTATTGTAAATTGTTTTATCATAACTTATAGCATCTGTATCTTGAGTTTGATTTTCATACCTTGAAACCTTTTGTACCAAAATAAATATTTTAAAAATCCCAAATGATTTAAACTTTACCTTCTATACTTTTAAATCTAATCTTTTCCTAGGGCCAATTTAAAAAAAAAAACAGTACAAAATAGGAGGATTGGTGCTGACAGCCAGTTGTCACTAGAGGGCGCTATATATTACACTCCAAAGAGTGCAGTACAGTGTATATAGACCAAAGAATCGACCCATACTAATGCCAGTTTAAAAAATTGTTAGACTGCAGATGTGCCAGATTTCCTGACTTGGTCTTGTGCATTTTATCCTTGGAGCATGTCAGGTTTAGGGAACAATTTGTATTAATTCAATTGGATGTGATGTGACAAGTCTGCAGTGTGTCTAAACTGTACCAGGGAATTCATTTGGGGAAGTTGGAGAGGGATTCTACAGAGTGGTCCATAGAGTCCTCCATTTTGTTCCTCGCGCGAAACATCAACAGTTTGTGTAGCTTTGACCACAGAAGCTCCTGCCAAGTTGCTTACCGAGTGCATACTATTAGCTCAGTATCAGATTTGGTCACATCTGCTGTCTTACCCATTGTGACTGAAACTGACTGGGACCAGGGGTATGCATATATTAATTGTTATGAATCCTATTTCTACATTTTTAATGTCTGTCTAGGTGGAGGTTTGGAACATGTGTTGACAGAATTGCATGTGTTATGCAAGATCCTTTAGTTTAAATGATATTGACTCTCTCTACCTCCCAGGTTATGACTGCCCTGCAACAGAAGGTATTTATGATTATGCTGCAGCAGTAGGCGGGGCCACTTTAACAGCTGCCCAGTGCTTGATCGACAGGACATGCAAAGTGGCAATCAACTGGGCAGGAGGCTGGCATCATGCAAGAAAGTAAGAAATTAAACAGAGGCTTGGATTGAATGTCTAGTAGGGTGCCTCCTGTGTCGGAGAAGGCAAGACCAAAAACCCGACAAAATGACAGAACATTTAGGAATTGCTAAATTAATTTGGGGTAATGGCATGTTTGTACTGTGCTAGCATAGGATAAAACAGACTTGAATGAACTCGGCAGACAACTGGGAGGATGCTTACAGAATTCAGCACTGAAATTATAATGAAAAAAATAAGAGTAACAACATTCTACTTAATATTACAAAGTAATCATACTTGGAAAGTATCACCACAAATCTGCTAACATTTTAACAAAATATTGTTTATATAAACCCTGGCATTTACCATAGCAAATTAAATAAATGTGCTAAATAAAATAATAACTAATAAAAAACTAATAAAAGGCGAATCACATTTTGTAGCAACATAACTCAACTGGGTACAGTCTTTTACTGAAATATGATTCCTAGGGAGCTAATTACTAAACACTTCCATAATTTTGCACATAAGATATCTGCTTATTTGTTCATATTGTGTTAATGTGATATTGATAACATTTTATAAGAAATGCCTGCAGAACAAACCTTTTAAACATGGGTTTATCAATGTAACATGTTTCAGAATTTAAAAAAATAACTATTAACATATATAGTAATTCTATAAGCGCAGTAATTCACACCCATTGTCATGTGCTATCGCTTACATATACATTTGTAATTGCAGATATAATAATTAAAATGTGTGCTCGCCTTCACATGTTACACTGTAGCCAGCCGCATGTTCTGACGGCCGTTCTGCAGGTACCCAGCATATTGGATCACTAAGATCTTGCATTCCATGCAAAATGAAGTGTGATAGAAATCCAGAAGGCTCCATTAAAGCCACATTCCTAAAATCTGTGAGGACGTTTATACTGTGATCAGAACAACGTATTGCATCAAATTCAGATCCCTTCTCATGAATCCAACTGGTGTCAATGCCTGAATCAGATTTTTTCACTGTGACCATGGGGATTCAATTCTTTTAAATTGTCCGTTTACCAATGGGGTGAGCCTCTGTTTTCACAGCTCACAAAAGCAGAGGGGCACTTTCTTGAATTTTTTTTTTTTTTATCCCTCTCGGTATCGGTTTACGGTACAGATTGTGTTAGGCACATATTTAGAGGTGAACTCTTAACTGCACTACAATGTAAATTTTCTGTAGGATTCTATAGACAGTGAGGAAGGACTGAATAGGGGCTGTACGTGTGTTTGCACTAACTGAAAACATATCAAGATAGAAAAATAGTGCTTTGTTAACAATAGGAGCATAACTCAAGTAAGATGATAACATTTGAATGAGGTTTCTCTTTTAAATAAACATATAGCTGTATTTAGCCACAGTCATGCAGTTCTGTTGGTGACCAGTTGGTTCAGGTTTCACTTTAGTTTGTGTGTATCTGGTCTGGCACAGGATAAAGGTGATTGCCTTGAGCACTGAACCATTACACTGCTCTAAACACAGTCACTGTTGGAGGACCCTGTCATTTTTCTCTGCACAGTGTACTGTCCTTCACGTGTGTATTAACTCCGAAACAAGTGATTCTTTCACAAGCTTAAATGATTCCTCTGTTCAGAAGTAAAGGCCCTCTTGTGCGGAAAGGCTCAGTGAGCTAATTGCCGAGTGGAAGCCTGTGGTCTGTAGGGTCACTGTGAGAGTCCAGCTAACCCCTGAAGCAAGCCGAGGCCTCCTGAACTTGCTGAGTCTCATATGTTAAAGGAAAGGGACCCTGCGCGTAAAGTGTCTTGTCTTTCTGACTCGAATTCCTTTTGCTGTTCTAGTTATTTACAAAAGCCTTCTGTCAAGAGTGATGGCGGAATTAAGAAGTCATGATTGTTGGTGGTTTAGCTGATTTTATTGCACAGGTGGTGCATTTTAGAAAAAGTGCTCTGAGGTTCAGTAAGCCTGTCCCTCTGTCCTATTCTCACAATGTGATATTTCTGTAATTTGTATATTCTTTACTGCTGGGTAGATCTCTTCATGTTAGATCTTTTAGTCGAAACGTTTGTCATTGAATTCTTGTTTATTTTAGCACCTGTAGCAGGGCTGCAGGAGAGAAGCCCTGCACATGAAAAGGGGGCGGGGCAAAGCCCTGCCATAAATGCATTTGTTTTGTTTGGTTTTGGTATTTAAAACAAATGTATTGTTTATTAATTTTAGAACGGGGTACCCCTCCACCCTGTGCAGTTTATTATTTTGTGTTTGTATTATGATTTATTTATTTGTAAATCTATAAAGGCGAGAGCCGTAGCTTTTGTTTTGCAGCATGGATGGGAAGCCACATCCACAAGTTAAAATCTTGTGCAGAAGGTGGCCATCTCCCGGATTAAGTAATTAATTTGTTGCTAATCGGGATGTGGTCACCTGCATAAAAGCCTTCAGCGCTCTGCACTCTGGATGGGTGTTTGAGAGGAGGTACGAGAGCGAGTAGGGGAAACCAAAAGTGAAACCAAAAGAATAGGAGCAGTGATAGCAATTTGCCCAGCCTGACCTGTTCGTTTTGTGTTTTAATATTTAAAAATTTTATTTTCCGCTGTGAGCAATGTGTTTTTGTTTCAACCTTTACTTTTATTTTTGTTTGAAAATAAACGGCGCCGCAGCGCCTTTGCACCACAGTATTTTGCCTTTGTTTTTGTTCCTGCTTCTGGCCTGACATCACCACTCTGCCATCCTTGTCACAGCACCATTAAGTGTTTAATAGTTTTTGATGATCATGTTACATATTAGTGCTTAATAGCAGCTGCAGACTCCTCAGGTCATTGCCTCCCCACAGCAGTCTCCTGAAGTACAGTCCACGGTTAAAATGTACTACTGTTTCCCCTTCCTCCTTTACCTTCTTGTGAACATTGTGCTATGAACCTAGCGTGCTTGGGCCCTGTTCTCATTGCTCAACAAGGAGTATTTTAAGACTCGCATGTTGTAGAAGTTTAAGCCATTCCAGATTTTCTTGTAAGCCTTCATTGTAAGGTACTTGAACAAAGGTGGACACTGTTTTTAAGTTCAGATGTGCCTATTAAACTTAAAAGCTGAAATAAGGTGCGAGGCAATGGGAGTCTTAAATTAGTTAAAGAATGTTTTTTATAAAATAAAATTGGAAAATATCCTCTTTAAAAACTGACGTTAGCTTTGTGTAATTTCATGACATTCTCCTACATTGTTTAACTTGTATTATCATCCAACATGATGGTCAATATATTTTTTTTGCTAGGCGTATCAATACTTTAAACCATTAAAATAATGTGTTTAAGGGCCACATTGGTAATAAAGTTAAACGTGTTTAAAAATGTGATATTTCAAAGTAGTTTCCAATAGTCTGTGCCTGACATGCAAACTTTATTGAAATATCTTTAACAGTACACTCTTCTATACCCGCATGGAGCAATCATTTATTCTCTGTGTCTGTTTACTTGCTGTTACAGGTTAGCATATAAACTTGACTTGTAGCAAAGCTGGGCAAAGAAGCATTCCCTGTGATCGGATTGTCCCTCCAGAGCCCAATCCGGCAGCTGTCTGGTGACAATAAAAGCCCTTGTCATATTCCAGCCTTTTCACTGTCCAGCTACAGAGTGCCCTGCTCTTTTTTTTTTATTCCAGCTTGTAGCAGTTTGTGGTCGCTCTGCAAGCAGTGGATCACTGGTGCTGAAAGGAGGATTTTGACCCCTCTGTCGAAAGAACAAAGCGCCTGTTTCTTGGCAAAATCGTGCTGAATGTAACTGTGCTTCGTTTGTGCCCAGGGCTTGAGTTTCCTGGCAGTCAGATGACCTGTGACTATGACCATAGTAATTGGGGTTATAGAGTTGCATTGAGCCTGGTAGTCCATCAGTGAAATGTGATGAATGTCTCCCAGTTTTTCTGAACCTTCTTATTCAGTTGTGATGAATTTAGTTCAGTATGGCTGTCAATAAGGCCTGTGTTCTTCCCTGTAAATATTGATGAAGTCCCACGACATGAACTATAAAACCAGTGATGTTTGAGGCAGTACTTTACTTTTCTGCCTAATATCCTTTTTGCCACAAAAAATAACTTGGAATTTCACACGGGCAGAAAATGAAGTCTTTTCGTTCATGTCACGGGAATGTTCAGACAAAATCCAGACCTATTGATAGCCATCCTTTGTACATTGTTTGGAATACATCCCTTATCTGGAATTGTCTGACAAATGACTATTAAAACAGTATATCTAACTAATTGTACTGAAAGACCTCTTTGCTGTTGAAAGTCAAATTCAAGATACCTGTTTCAAGAATCAATTCCTAAATCCTTTATATATTCTGCATGTAAGCTAGTTCAGATTTGTAAGCATCAATCCCTCTGAGCCAGATTGAGTTCAGCATGTAAACTCTACAATTTTTTTCAGATTCAAATCAAGTACTACTTTTTTTGTGCATGTAAACCTAGTAAATTACCACTCGGTTCCAGCTGTTTCCAGGTTCCTAAGTGCTCAAAGTTACAGCATGTGAACTACAGCGAAAGTACCAGGAGACTGCAGTTTATCTACTATTGTAGTTTATCTACTACTATACTACTATCTATCTAAGTATTCTAAAATGAAGAAAAAACTGAAGAACCAAAAGATTCCCAGCACAATAACAGGTGGAACAGCCATACAAACATTTTCTTACTCATAATCATGATATTTCCCTATTGACTCAAACTATTTTTTCCAGGCACAGTGCAATATGTTAACTTCTTGTGTTACAAGTAATTGGACTTGAGCTATACATTTATCTTCCATGTTACATATAAGATACTGTGTGGGGTTGTATTCCCTGGAACACTGGAATTGATGTTCTAGCGCTGTGGCAGGAATAATGTGCTTCACCCAAGTCAATACCCATTCACACTACCTTTAATGTGCAATTATCACATTTTTAAAACAATCACGGGGTTACAGTGTGTCTTGATCCCCCTTTTATTTAGGTAGTGTGGATAAGTTAAAAAGTGATGTAAAGTATTAGAAAGACTTGAGAGTTTTGTTATGTTAAGAACATTTTTTTAAAGCCTTGATTAATATGCATTTGCCAAAGATTTCTTTCAAAAGGTTTGTTTCATTACTTTTAAGTACTCTGAATATCTTCTGATTCTATGTTTTCAGGTTCAGGATAAGCTTTTTCTGTAATGATTTCCCAAATGAATTTCTGTCAGCCTGTGGTGCCCTGTTCTGTTCTGTCTGCTTGAAAGCATGATAGATGACCAGCTCCGTGAATACCACTGAAGTGTTTCTGTAACCCCCTTTGATAGAAATTAAGCAGTTCAAAGCACAAAGCAGTGATAACTCTGATATGGATGAACGCTGTTGACAGCATTCATTCATCAGGTGTTTTACGAAGCCGGTTTTGTTGAGGTTTCAGAAATAGTGACTGCAGTTTCATTAGCAGGTTCTAATAAGTCATCCTTACCCTCACCATTTGTGCCACTTAAAATACCACTTGTGTAGTCTCTCTGTGTCATAGCTGTTTTGTCTCTTTATTTTTTCTCTCCAGAGATGAAGCTTCCGGGTTTTGCTACATTAATGATGTAGTTCTTGGTATTTTAAGACTACGGCAGAAGTACGAGAGAGTTTTATACGTGGATGTGGATTTGCACCATGGGGATGGTAAGTCCACAGGGAGCAGAGAAACTTCTCTTTACTGTGTTTGCATGTATACTCCAAAAGGAAGTTGCAGATTAACCAGTAGATTATGGAATGGTTGAGAAAGCTTAAAAGAAAATAAAGGTGCTAGAGCTCCTGCTCTCATGTTCATAAACAACCTAGACTATGGGATATTTAGCAAGCTCCTAAAACCAGCAGACAACACAGAGGTGTAGCCATCACATACACAGTGGCTTAGGAAATCCAAAGGGATTTAGACTAGATACAGAATTAGGACATGACAAATGTCGAGTATAATAAAAAGTGTATAAATCAACACAGGTTATGATGGTTGTACAATGTGCTGGTGAAACCAGACCTGTAATACTGTATCCTGTTTCTGCTGTGAAAACCCTGCACAAACCCTTAGAGAACGTTTCGCAAACAGAGATCTTCTCAGTATCTAGATGTCGTTCATGTACTAGACCTGCTCAGTATCTAGATGTCATTCATGTACTGGACCATATCTTGAAACACGTTTCTGGGTTTGGATGACCAATTTAACATACCTTTATTTGAAACTGAGGCTTTAAATGAACTAATGCTTTAAATGAACACCAGTAGAGTGCAAAAAAAGCTTTTATACTGTATAGATTCATGTTTCAAAGCTGTCACTTACGGAATTGAAACATATTTGATAATGCATGACTTGCTTATATTAACTTGGCTTATCTACTGTCAGGTTGCGTAGCCTTGCAAAACTGAGTAATGTTCTGTTAGTTCAGCAATGCTTGAGAAATAAGAATACAAATGTGCATTAATAAATTGATCAAGTATGTGTTTTAATTATCATAAAATAAAGATGTAAAAATTATAAAAGTTAATACAAGAGGGAAATAAGGAATGAGAAGACAGAGGGGAACCGTAGATTCTAGTCAAAACATTTGTCATTAAACTGATTTTGTTTATTTGAGCATTTCTGTGTTCCTCGTTATTGAGTGTTAAACTAAGTGTAGAAAAGCAGGTGTGTTTCTTTATCTTTTACAGGTGTGGAAGATGCATTTAGTTTCACCTCCAAAGTCATGACGGTATCGCTGCACAAATTTTCTCCCGGATTTTTCCCAGGTGAGGATTCCCCATCTTGAATTCTTATATTAACTGCATTGAACAGTGATAACACTACCTTGAGATGTGTGAAGACCTGTATCCCATCTTTTTGACTGCTAATAATGGGCTGATTCATAAAGCTTTCACTCCAGTGCAGCACTTTCATAAGAAAAGCAGTTTGGTCCAATGGGCTGAAGAATCTTATCTTGCTGCACACCGCAGTGAGTGCTTTCCTATGTGGAATTCACGTCTAGACTTCAAACATCTGTTTAGCCTGAACCTTGCTTTTATTGTTCCCGGCTCAGGCCGGATCATTGTGTGACTGGGCTTGTTTTACACAGGCTTGGTGTTTAGCTGGGTTTGTACCTTCCATTGCCGCTTCTTGACTATGAAATGCTCTCCATAAATTGAAATTGAACACATCAATCTCTGTGGTTAAATATAATGTTAGGTCATGCATCTCTGAAGAGACGCATATGTATGTGTGTGTGTATGTGTGTGTGTGTGTGTATATATATATATATATATATATATATATATATATATATATATATATATGTGTGTGTGTGTATATATATATATATATGTATGTGTGTGTGTATATATATATATATATATATATATATATATATATATATATATATATATATATATATCATATTAATGTATCATGACAATGACCAGAATACAAACAATCTTTTTATAAAGAACAAAATTATTGGTACCCAGCACTTAATATAATTCAAAAAAATGTTATTAAAACATATATTAATTGATTGAAAACCATTACATAGTAGCTAAGCTGCATTATAAAGTCAGTAACCAGAAAAAGAGGTAATTATTTACACATTGAAGAAGAATGTTTTGACAGCACAGCAGGTGATGGTCAAGACAAAGCAGTTGGATTAACATTTGAAAAAAGCACTTGTAGCAAACTACAACAAAGGAATTAGCTACAGAACAGTATCAATGAAGCGTGGCTTATCAAGATCCACAATCGGTGCAAATAATGAAGGCAGCGCTTATAAAATGGCATATCTACCCTACTCCATCACTAGCAAAGTAAATTGGTTGTCAAGGCAGAATGGTTCTAAAAGTTCCAAGCCATGCTGGTATGGTGACTTATTTGCACAAGATGGAACACTTGTTAGCTAATGAGATTGCTCCCTGTATTCTAGTCATTTAAGTGGCTTTCGATTGGGTATTATACAAAAACACTGTGTTATGGAAGAGATGGATCGCCTGCATTAACTTTTTTACGTGTATTAGGATAAGCATTTTATAATCCTGACCTATTTTCAGTGTTATAGAAACTCCACCAGCAAAATCAAACGGTACCCCTGACCTGTGACAATATGCCTTTTCACATATCCATTTTAATTCAGGTTTTCAACATGTCAGAGATGCCGTTCCCCTTACTTTAAAATCCCCAGTATGTTTTGTTTTTGTTCACAGAAACACCACATTTTTCATACTGATTGTTTACGGAAAGGATATTTAAACAGTTTGAATTACATTAATAGACGTGTGTGTTCTTAGTTTGATGACTGCGGTTTTCCTAACTTGTTTTGATGCAGGTACTGGAGATGTGTCCGACACAGGGCTTGGGAAAGGAAGGTGGTATGCCGTTAATGTTCCCCTGCAAGATGGAATTCAAGATGACAAATATTACCAAGTCTTCCAAAGGTGCTACTCTTGTTTTTTATATTTGTGTTACTAAATGAAAACATCCATGTTGCATTCCTGTTATATCTAAAGGTTTTAAGCTTGGATATCTACATCTTGAATTCTAAAGTATAAGTAGCAGTGAAAGCTGCAGTGCCCCCATTCGTGTTCGGTTTACACTTCCATGTATATTCTTTAGTACAAACTACTTCAACCAGGCTAAAGCGTAATCACAACACAATGGACAGCTGCTTTTAAGTACAGCTGTCCATTGTCTGAAAAGAGCCACTCCAATCTTTAGTAGGGTATATTTTATTATAAGAGCGAAAAAACTGAAATGGCAGTGGGCCAGACGTGTAGCAAGAACAGACCATCACTGGACCAAGGAGATGCTAGACTGAATCCCAAGAGATATAAAGCGACAAAGACGACGACCACCAGGAAGATGGCAAGATGAAGTTAGGAAACATGCCAGAGCAACGTGGATGAGGGACGCAGCAGGCTTTTGTGGAAATCCAGCAGTGGATTGAAAGGCTGAAGATAGTGAGATATCCATCCATGCATTTCTGTTCATTTTCAAATTGTTTTCGAGTACTAGATCCTGGGCATATGTAGGGTTTCTGCCTGTCTGTACATTTGTCCATCTATATTCTACATTTCAATTTTTGCGTATACAGGGAAAACCATGTATTAAACTGTGATGAAGCTGGGTGTTATGGGGGTATTTGAAGGTATTTCTGCCTGCACATTCGCACGTCTGTATGTCACACTTTTTTTACATGTATGTTGAAAACCGCTTATCTAATTATGTTGAAACTTTTTGTACACATTCATGAGTATAAGAGTAACACAATCCCCAGACATTTGAAGGTGCATGTACATATGTTCATAGATATATCACAGATAGACTATTCTGTATATACTGCTTTTTCGCCATACTGGTGGCTCTTGAATTTACAGCCAGGGTGGGGGTGGGGGGGGGTCACTTTTCTGGCCAGCCCAGCCCAGCCCAGCTGATGCTTTTTAACACTGCTTGTTCCAGTGTACTGACAGAGGTACATGCAGCCTTTAAGCCTGAAGCTGTAGTCTTGCAGCTGGGTGCAGACACAATGGCAGGGGACCCCATGTGCTCCTTCAACATGACCCCAGTGGGAGTGGGGAAGTGCCTGCAGTATGTTCTGCAGTGGGAGCTTCCAGCTCTAATATTGGGAGGAGGTGAGTAACAGTGGTGTGCTAGGATTTTTTTATTTTTATTTTTGAAAGCAAGGCATGCAAGAATTTTTTTGATAAATTAAAAAAAAAAAAAAAGTTCTAACGTAACGTAGGAGTTTAAATAAACCACATACATGTTTGGCAAATACTACCAGTCAAATATAATGAAAGCAGAGAATATACAAACATGTGATTACCTTACATTTCTCCTGAAATAAAAAATGTATAGATTTATTCTTTTTTTAGCTGTTTTTTGAGCATGTGCTATCATGTCAATTGATCAGATATCAGTTGAAAAACACATCTGACAGAAATAACCTGTTGCGTTCTGCCCAGGCATCCCTGTTCCTCTGCCTAGAAGTTCCTCTTCGTTCACACCCTTGAAATTCAGACTCATTAGCTTGTTACAGTTCTGCATCTTCGGTTTCTTTATTTGAACATAACATGACTTTAGACATTATTTTGTATCTACTTTTAAGTCAGTAACTTAAAATCATAACATACGTCATGGAGTGCAGCCATTACACACTTATTCTCTAACCAAGCACATCAATACAGTTTAGTTGCACTTTGCTTGGGATTTTTAAAAATTATTTATTAATGTTTCACAATGTCATATTTATATGTAATGAATGGCACCCACAAATGCACTCCAGTCCGTCTGAAACCGCAATTGCTTTACGTTCCAATTCAAACAGCAATGAAAATATTGACATTGCTAGTTTGCTACCAGTAAGCAAACACAGACATGATTACGTTGCAGCTGCTGCTTTGAAATTGAGGCACTCAATTAGTCAGCTACCAGTTTCTGAGGTTGACTGTCACTTTTCTAGTCGTTTGGCGCGGCACCTAGGTGGTGTTTTGTTAGCACTGTTTAATTGCAGTCCACATGTTGATTACTAGTTTTGCTATGGTCAGCATACAAATAAATGCATGAGCATTGTTCTAAAGCTGCCTGCATTGTACCTAAACACTACTAAACAGAAGGTTTTGCTCACCAGCACTGTCAATAACCTAGTCTGTCAATAGCAAAAATGTTTTTTTTTAAATGAGTTTGCTGTGCAAGTCTTCTTATCCATGCAGCAGGGCAACGATGAAAGGTACTAATTAGGTGCACACAAAGAACCCTTTTACTTCAATCCTTTTTTATTTTCTTGTCTCCCCTTTATTCCCTGTATTGCTGGAGACAGGAGGGTATAACCTTGCCAACACTGCCCGGTGCTGGACCTATCTGACTGGCACTGTCCTCGGCCAAACGCTCTCCTCTGAGATTCCGGATCACGAGGTAAGGCTCCAGTGGGGCTCCTGTTTCTTCACTCTCCTCGCTGAGTCATTCCCCATAATCAAAGCCCTAGCTCCTGGTCTCAATACCGTTTTGTTGTCAGGTGGTTCAGGAACAATAACACACTGTCCCTATGGCATAGGGAGCACTTGTTTCCAAAGAATTGTGCGCTTTTCCAAAAAGAGATTTGGAATGAAGAGAGATTGTAAATTCCCAGATAATTGCACAGAAGGAGAGATACAGTAAAGGTTTCTCCTCCCAAGCACAAAGAGGTCTTTTGGCTTTGAAGATTTTCAAGTTTTAACCCTTCCTAACCAAAACCCACATTAAAATTGTATGAAAAGTTATCATGGCTTGTCACCAGGCTATATTAAAAACTGTTGAAGGGCGGGAAGGGTGAAACTCAAATTAACGGGATAGGAAATGACATGTTGTGAGGTCAACTCTACAGAAGTGACATATACAACATCTACAAAAATACAACAGCAACTTGTATGTTGAGCAGTTTCCACAAATACACTGAGACAAGTAAGTTATAGTAATACAGTCATTTTAAGTTACAGATAAATCACCGTTTGAATGCCAAAGGTCTGCATTGGGAGAGGGATCCACAGTATTTGAGGTATATATAATGGCCAAAATCACAGCCTCCGAGCCTGGATCTAAGCAGAGAGCATTTACATCCCAGGGCAGGACAGACACAGCTAGTGGTTTGCTTCTGAGTCCTTGAAAGTCCCTGCATGATTATGTGCACTAAATGAATTGCCATTTTTGTTTAGTTTTTTCAGTATACTTTAAACGTTTAATGTCATTTAAAAACGTTCAACTTTATTTTATTAAATATAAATTTCTTCAGTGACAGATAAATAAAGTTCGATACAACAAATAATTAAATACTATTCAGAGTTGAAATACTGAAATAAAACACCCAGCTAAATCCAAGATACAAACCCTAACCACTGATGTGTCTGGTTTCTTATTTTCTGGTGTAGATATTGTGCACAAACTGTATCTTTTGTCTAAGTCTTAAGTCTAACAGTAACCTGTTATTAGCACCAAAAGAGATATCACTGTTCCCTCTTAGTGTTGGTTCTTCTTTTAAATGTGGACAGTCTTCTTCCAGCCATACAGGGAAACCATTTTTTCTAGCCACAGTGCAGCAGGTTCATTCCTGTCTTGCAAGTAACGGGACCCAAAAGAAATCAATTTATAGCTTGGAAGCAGAATAAATGGGTTTCACAGGAGACAAAGTGTAAATGAAATAAAAAGAGCAACAGCAAAACAATAAGTGACTTGTGATAGTTATGCTAAGGAGAAAGAAAAAAAAAACAACTTTGGATATTACCCCTTTGGAGGATATTTTAAGACATCATTACATAGTACCATTCCAGGTTTGCCTGTGAGTCTCAATTAAGTTTCCTATAAAGAAGGTGCACAAAGTATCAAATGAAAGTGCTACTGAACAGGCTGTAGGGTTTAAAACACAATGGATTACTTTCCCTGACTTCCTGCTTTGTTGTATATATTCCTGCAATATCTTTTTTTCAAAATAATCATGATAGTTTTTTTATTTGTATTAGCATATCCCTGGTCGTTTAGTCAGTTTTCATTAGCTATTTCAATTTTATATCCGTCATGTATCGGGTCTTCCCATCAAAATTCTGAATTCACAACGTCGGCAGATCGAATCCAGCCTGTTTAATCAGAAACATTTCTTTGATTCCTGACTCCTCCCAAAGTTTAGCTTTAATTAGCATTCATATTTTTTTTTAGTGAGCTAAGCCTCTATTTTCAAGGACACAGAGCAGGATGCCTGCATTCAATCAAGAGTTATATGGTGGATTGCAGTAAGTTTAAAGATATTGAAGTCAAAAGGGTGAATGTGCCCAGAGTTGTTCGAATATAGTGTGCAAATGTCAGGACTGTCAGAATTAGAATCCTAGTCAATGTGTGAATCCTTAAAAACCCTTGCATGGCTATTTGTTTTCTGCTGCTGTAGCTGTCACTTCATGGCCAGTGTCAACCACTCTCCCTCAAAGCTCTTGTGAATTCTAACACCCAAGGTGTCGATTTTATTCTCATTGTCTGTCTTGTAAAGTACATGAGACATGAGAACCTTGCTGCTCAGATGGAAAGCTTCCTTGAGAAGTCCATTCATTCTTTTCTTGCCCGCTTATTCTCTGCAGTTCTTTGTCTTGCATGCCTGAAGATCAAAGAGCCACATCATTGTCTGTGTCAATTTGCACCAAACAAAACACAATTTAACTGCAGTGGGCCTGGGGAGATAAAGAGAGGTTGGAAGCTGTGGAGGGAAATCACCTAAATGTGTAACAAGAACAAAAAGCACTTTGTACCTGACGGACAAATCCCTTTGCTCCACCAGCTGCCATCAGTCCTCAGAGCAGGGTCCAGACAGGCAGAAGACACTGGGGTCTCTGCTTCGGGGACAATGGAAACAAACAAAGGGGTTACTGAGAACTTTCAAAAGCTACTCCATAGCCTGTTCCACTAAAACATTTACTTCTAAACTAGAAGTGATCACATAGGTACACAGATGAAGAATATAATAATTCAAGCCATCAGTGCAAGAACATGTAATCATGTTGTCTTCAAAGTGTGATTTAAATATAAGCATAGAACAGCATATCAAGGTATATGACCTCTTCTGAGTAGCAGATTATATTTATGTTATCTGGTCAGAGTAAGAGTTGAGCCTTGTTATAAACCATGTCCTACGTTTCTGTGTACAGATGTGTTTGAGTCTCTACAGATCCACACAGGTCTTCAGTTGATGGAGCCCTGAGTTTAAACTCAAAACGCAAAACATTAACAACATAAATAAGAAAAGACACCTACAGCAATTTTGAAACCAAACTGCAAATTATTCAAGACTTGCTTTCTGAAATGAACCAATAACTAGATTTCCAACTTATTTATAAAAATAAAAATACGTGTTGCTATAGTTTTGTATTTGTCTTAGTTTTATAGTGTCTTACACTCACATTGATTCTGTATACAGAACAGCTCCGCAGAGCCCCAGTCTACTGTATACAGATGCTCTTCTGACAACACTATATAACTCATTGGAACTACAGCCACTGAACGTGTGAACTTGTATTAGTCACAGCTTGTCAAACTCAGGATGTGTTCTCAGTTTCATAAACTTCTCAAACATATCAATATTTTTTTTTTTTATAGTGCCTATAGAAAGTCTACACCCCCTTTCAAAATGTTCACCTTTTGTTGCCTTATAGCCTGGAATTAAAATGCATTATTTTTTTCATTTATCTACACATCCTACCCCACAACTTCGAAGTGAAAAAAAAAAATTCTAGAAATTTGTAGAAAATTAATTAAAAAATAAAAACTAGGGGGATATCCAATTATGATCTTTCAGTTTTGTATTTTTAATATATATTTTTGCTCAATAAAAATGTTTTTCCCCTTAACAGTGTGGAATATGGTGTGTAGATAAGTGGGAATAAAAATCCTCATTTAAATGCGTGAAACTGAGACACTGACACAACATGTGAAAACAGTTCAAGGGGGTGTAGACTTTCTATAGGCACTGTATCTTTTAGCTTGTTGTATTGACTATGATTGTTAAAAATCCACGCACGGTTAGGTGCCTTGATTATTCCGACACCCGAAAGTCAAACACGGCTCAGTTTCTTTCTTGAAAAATACATATCATATGAAAACAAATGGATAAAACAAATTTTCATTGCTAATGGGGCAAACACACTTAAGATTTCCAATGAGGTGGAGGACTGGTAACGGGAAGGAAGCTACAACAAAAATAAACTTCACTGGAATGGGAAAGGGCAAATCGTTCCAAATGATTGAGTGTACTAGCTGGAAGCACCACTGCATTGTCTTGTCTTGGTGAAATGAATGTGTGTGTGATTGGTGCGACACGCTGTAGCTAGTACGACGAAGTACAATCCACTACAAATTGCTCATAAATTACTTTTAGGTTCACGTAATAAGAAGTCCCAGTGTGCTCAGTTAAAAAGGTGACTACAGTCCTTGAATTGTTTGGAACCCTGCAGTGTTGCCCTTTAATCCACAAGGATATTGTTCTGTTTGGAACAGAACTAGCACCACTAGGACCTATGACTTTTCCCAGAGGATTGCAAGCTTTGCCTGAGTTATTTTTGGGGTCCTTCACTCTTTTAACCAAGGGTAATTTCACAGAAAACTCAGGAACAGGCAAGAAAGTGCAGTTTTTAATTAAGCACATTGCAACAATGTCAAGTTTCGCTTGATTCCACATAGACTGCTCATGGCTATCTTTGAGAGGAGCACATGCTTGATAAATGAATAAATTACATCAGGTCTAGCTATAAATGGATAGGATGATCTCTTGAAATTGATAAGCACTAATGCTGTGTTCTGTTACCTGGTATGTGTCATTGTTTCACATTTGGATGCTGTGTTGAAGCTTTTACCAGTTTCTGATGGCTCAAGGTACAACACCCAATTGAAACAACTAGATGTACAGGAGGTACTTTTAAAGCCAGATTCAGGCCAGATGCTAAAGTATATCTTTGTAACCTTTTGGTCTTTTAAAAGTGAAGTCTCATTTGGATTTTGATTCATTCTAAATATACAAAATATATAACATCTAGAAAGCATGCTTGCCTTTACTCGTTAGTGCTAACGATCCACATGCTCTGAGTGCTGTGCTGCTGGGCATGTTGAACAGTTGGGCGCTCATATTTCACTGCGATAAAACCAGGTTTATACTATAAATACAGTATAATTGTAAATCTCGAAAAACTACTCACTTCTAAATCTTTTGTAGTCATCTTTGTATTACTTTAGTATAAATACATGTTAATTTGGATTCATATGTTGTTTTTTTCTGACTTTATGTGAGCGAAAAGACACACATTTGCCCATTTTCCCATTGGAAATAGTGATATTTTGAAATATCACTGTCCTGGTCACAAAAGCAAAGTTTGTGGGGAATAATAGCCATTTTCTATACTTTTGAGGCTTAAGCAATTAGGAAATAACACTTGCTACCCAGGAACAAAAATTGTGTTACATAGTGTAATTAGCTGTGACCTATGTGGAGATAGTGGAGATAGTTTCCAGTGGGCCATTTTACCCAATGGGGCGAGGCGCTGTTATCGCCCCTCACAGTTGACTCGTTTTTTGTGTATTTTAATATCCGTCTCTCAAATTCAGGCCGTGGTTTGTCAGTGCCGATTTGGGGTATTCATTTTATTATGCATATAATTAGAGGTGAACGCTTGACCTCACTGAAGAAGCATTTTCCAGTAGGATTCTGGGAAGGAGAAGCACAGCGCAGTGAGCTAGGACTCATTGGGGCAGTGCATGCATTGACACAAACTGAAATGCAAGAGGTGTGCTAAGACAGAAAAAATGCCTAGGTAATAGGTTAGCAGAATTCAGGCAAGGTCAGTGCAAATTGGATGAGACCTCCCCTTTAATCGTAATCACTATCATGGGATGGATTTCAGTTAAATTATTTCCAAATGTTTCTACTTTTTTGTCATTTTAGTTTTCATCTATTCATATCTATTAACAGTCATCCGAAACTTAAAACATTCAATCAATAATTCGGAGGTAAAACTGAGAGAAAATAAATGAAATAGAAAAATGAAATTTTGAAGAAAACCCCTTCACCGTTGTCTTCAGTTAAGCCCTGATAAAAAAAAAAAAAACGGGTAAATTTCTTTCCCATGGGGTGTTGACGTCATCGCCAGCCACTGTCGGAACTGAAGCTTCCTCTGCCTAGAACAGCTGTGTGCACTGGTTAGAAAAGGAAGTGCTGGCACAACACAGACTGTTGCAGTTTTGTCTTTTCTCACAGCCCTGTCAGAAAAAAAACAAGTACTTTCTGAGCTATTGTCTTCAGAGGGGCGAGGTTGTCTATCATGCACCCTTGGGGGGCTTGTTGGGCCCCCTTGTCCTTGACCTGTACAGAATGGCTGTTTTGCTTGTGGTAACCATGACTATCCACACATATGTACGGAAAGGGTTTTTAGGGATTTTCACAGAAAACATTCACTAGTATTTTAAGTCCAGTGATAAGTAGGTGTATCTTGTATTTAGCAAGGTGTCGCTATTCAGCACTCTGGCAGTTAACTTAAACTGGCAGATTTAGTATTTCACTTTGTGTTTGTGGCATATGTTGTGAAAGATTATAATAAAGTTTGTTAATCAAATTTAATCTGCAGTAAATATCATTAGAATTGTTACAGAATTTACATATACAAATTACACATTATTTTTAGATACTATCTACACTGATGTGTTGCTAATATCTGGATAAGTGCTGTATACTTTAATAGCTGCCAGCAGGTAGTCAACCTGCAGTTACTGCTTATGACCGCCCAGCTATGCATGCAAATAAAGTGGGGTTTATTCAGTTGATTGAAGCTGTGGCAGATCTAAATATTGCTGCCTTTTAGATCACTAAGTCAGGGCTCTTTGTGTACGAAAGTTAAGAAATGTGACATGTAACCCTGAATGTGTGTTAGCTTTAATGCAGCTTAAACAACAGTCCAGAGTGCCTTCATTTCTGACAGAAAGAGGTGGCGTTAAAATAATAGTAATAAAGGCTTGGACATCATTGAAGTGTGTTGAAACCTTTCTTTGCAGTAATGTTTGCTTCAGTAGCTCTGTCTGACGCTCTTTTTCCACAGAGCTACTAGCTGTTTTAATAGCCTGTCGGCACCTATAGAGACACACAGGGCTGGTACTTCCTACCATTGCTTTAAATAAGAACAGGGATTCGACCTGGAAATGGTATTGTGGTGTTTGGCAGCTGTGTGGAATTCTGAGTTCTGCTGTATTTCCAGATTAACCGATGAGATGTTTGTTGTTTACAACGTGATTATTGTTACTGAGTTAGGAAACTGGAGTCGTGCCTTCACCTCATAATCTAAAGGGAAGCTCACGCCTTACTCAGGCATTACCAGTATCTGAACAAATATGTCATATGTACAGAAACAACCAAGTTAGAATAAAGGGACAGGACATATAAAGATGTGATTCTACAAAAGAGGACACGTTTTTAAAGGGTTTGGTTGATTGTTGACAATCATTAGCCGAACTTGTTATTAAGTTCATTTTTGACAACAACATGTTGCTGCAGGATTGTAGAATTCTCTTTGCTGATTGACTGAAAACACCCCAACTAATAAAAGGCTGTGATTGTTTAAAAGAGAGATTTAAAAAAAAAAAAAAAAAAAAAAAAGGCCTGTTCTTTAACCTTTGCTTAGGTTAAGAGTGCTTTGGAACTGAGAATAACCGCCACACACTCTTAAACAGTTTAACTGCAAACTTGATTTAATTAACCAATAAGTCCTAACAAATCATTCATTAAAACCTTCCTTAAAACATTACAATCTTGTGAATAGGGGCCAGTATTCAAGTGACTTTTAAAGGACATGCAACCTAGAATCAAACCCAAAGTCTTTGGCTCCAAGTTATCAGTTCTTCCCGCTATCTTTTAAATATAATTTGAATTTCACTTCTGAAGCATCCTCTCTTCTCGTTTGCAGTATTTTACGGAGTTTGGCCCTGACTATGTACTAGAGATCACTCCGAGCTGCCGACTAGACCGCAACGAGCCTCGGCAAATTCAACAGGTCATCAGCTCCATTAAAGGTAAGGTACAGTCTGCTTTTATAAATGAGTATTAGAAGAAAATCATTTTTTCAACACGTTATTTAGTCTTTATTTGAAAAAGAATAGCAGCAAAACAAAAAAGGGAATACCTTGAACAATACAAAATCAAACAGTTGTACTACATGCAAGGGTTCTGTGTGGGTGATCTGCGTAATCAAGACAGCACACCTTGAGATATTGGGCCAGCTGCACAAGCATCCATCATCTTCACGTGTGGTACGCTGATCTATTCTATCATCTTCCATTTATTGGTATCGTCCTATAAGAAATACTTTTTGTGGCACGACTCATTTTTTTAATATATATTTTTTTCTTACAAACAATTAGATACAGATGTCCCTTATATTAAAACACCCATTCTATTTCTTTATGAACCAAAAATACATTGATATAATTTGCCTTGATTCTGTGTTAAAGAAGAGAGCGACCGTTACGAGACCATTTTATTTGTGTTCAGCCTTATAATGAGAATGAAAGTGATAGTGGAATGGCATTATGAGGCAAATGAGAGCCACTTCCATGTCATCTTATAGCTGATTCTGTGGGATAAAGGGCCCCTTACAAAGGGGGAGCACTGTATTTCCTTGAATGTGCGTAAAGTATTACAATATAAAGAACATTTATCATTTTCAAGCGTGGAGATGTCAGTAAAGTTGAAGTGGTTACCTCTGCATTACTCCGGGAAGTAAAGAAAGATTGTTGTGTGATTTCATTTTCTGAACAACATGCCTTTAACCATGCAGTCACAGATGGGACACGGACCTCGAGCAGATGTTTTTAGTTGTTTTCTTTTTCTCTTGGTTTCTCTGCGGTTAAGCAATCGTGAAGCAAATGTGCAAAGATTGAACGGATGATACTCAGCATACTACTGACACTGCAGATTTCATTGTTATCGGGGGGGAAAAGCATTTTCTTCCCGACTGAAACAAGGCCAAAGCTGGGCTGTAAATACTCTCGTACTCACAAGCCAATAATAACCTGTAATCTAATAGGGGTTATTTTTTGACGTATTTCAACTTAACAACTTCTTGAACATATACTATTACATTGTTTCATTCATTTTATTTAAAAAAAAAAACAAAAAAACATATGATTTCCACAGACTATAACTAAACTTTTAAACACAGCATCACCGCCACCAGCAACAGGTCATTTCTGGAGCCTTTCAAGGCTGATCCAATTGTAGCAATGTGTAAAATGGATAGAAATAAAAATAGATAGGGACTCTGATTCACTGTTACCGTAAACTTTTGAATATCTATATGGAACTTAGATCTGGAAGAATGGACATTAAACCAGCCAAGCGTGTCTCCTCAAATGACATTGAAATGAAACGAAATCTTGTATTTTGAATCCTGATGGTAGTGCAACAGGACCATCATAGCCTTGTGTACCTGTGTATTTGAAAACGGTCTTTGGTAAGCAGTTCATTTTCATCAGAATATTAAAATCCATTTTCATATTTAGAGTGCAGACACTTTTTCAGAAGTTCAAAAGACCCCGCTTTCTGAAAATGGAGTGAATGACTTGAAAAGTCTAAAGAAAAAACTTCAGAAGCATTCATAATCTGGCATCACAAACAGTGTTCTGAAAGGTGGCATTTGTTCAAACAATCAAGGGAAGTACAGTGCCTATTCTACACCCCCTTGAACATTATTCGCATTTGTCAGTGCCTCAGTGTCTCATGCATTTAAATGAGGATTTTTTTCCACTTATTTACACACCATACTCCACACTGTTAAGGGGAGAAGTTTTTATTGAGAAAAAAATTATATATTAAAAATACAAAACTGAAAGATCATAACTGGATAAGTCTCCATCCCCCTGAGTTAAAACTTGGTGGAAGCACCTTTGGCATAAATTACAGCTGTGAGTCTGCTGGGATAGGTTTCTACCAACTTTGCAGACCTAGATTTGACAGTATTTGACCATTCTTTTTTACAACTTCTGTTCAAGTTGTCAGGTTTTTTGGGGAGCGTTGATGGACAGCAAGTCATGAACCAGTCATGAACCAGTCATGGGCTTCTTTCGGTCGTTCAGTGCCATTCCATTTCTAGTGAATTCAAACCCTTTCATTACAGCGAATCCCTTCTCTTTTGTTCTGTGAAACTGGCTGCAATGAAACTGGAGTCCTTTACAACCCCACTTATAAATGGGAGCAGTTTGAGCTTCATAGTAGCACTGAACCATTGGACTCTGTCAGTGAGCTGCTCCCAACTAATTGTGCAGCTTGTTTTAGAGGTTTTTATTTCCTGCTACATTACTGTATTAAGTCCTTTATTTGGGGCTATATGCTTAGTTTGAGAAGCACCATGGCTGGATTGTAGATCGAGAATATTCTTCCTGGGCAATATTGAAACCAGGTGAGTTTGCTGTTTACAGGTACCAACAGTATTCGTCCTTGTGTCACACTTATATTTTTACATCTAGAGAATTCACTTATCCTACTGTGATGACATTTGGAATAAACATTCTTTATTCAAAGTGTTTAGGATTTCACAGTTGCCCAGTAGGATTCCAGTGCTGTAAAAGCCCTCATAAAATAAGGAATTTCAAACGATTAAATGAGTTGTGTAAAATAGATCTTGCTATATTGCTCTGAAAACAAGTATGGGAGGAGGGGTGCTTAGGAGCTATTGGGCAGTGTTTTTAAAACATTTACTCCGGTCTTTAATTAACTTCTATTTTTTGAAGAATGAAAATGCAACGTTAGTGTACAAAACGGAGACACAAACAACTTCAGACTGCTTAAGATAAGTTCAATTACATTACTGTTTGATGCTAGTGTTGTAAGATCAACGTGTTGAGGCTGGAATGAACTCTTTGAAAATATAGCCCATCATGTCAAAAATAAGACATTAACTCTGCTGTGACATTTCTTTGATTTATGCCCCCGGAGGTGCTTTTCTAGTTTTTAGTTTTATTTTATATTGGTGTTTATGCAGATCATTGTAATCTACTTGTCATGGAATTGATCTACACTATCTTTAATGTAGTGTTTACAGCTGTGGCAGCAGATAAGTGTGTTTGACATACTTGTTTAAACTCATTCCTGTCAGATGGTTCAATTTGGTTTTCATTTTTTATATTGTGTTCTGTTTTTGTGCCTGCATGTGTGTGCGAGATAAGGGAAATAGAGCCATTGTCATATGGAATAATTTAAGGGGCTTTGTTTGTTTTTTTTGTGGTTGCAGAAGAAATGTGTGCAGTGTTTAGAGGGTGGTTAGTGACAGGGGCCAGTGCAAGGGGTTCTTGGCAGCAGTCTTGAGTCACAGGGCTCAGATATGAGTCAATCTCTAGGTTCAGATATAAACAAGATTCTGTAAACCTCTGAAAGCACAAATACCCCTGGTTTTCCAGGGAGATCACGCTGGTTTTAGAACAAGCCTAGTCCCTGTGATGAAAAGAGCCCCTCTCTTACAGTAGTGTTGGGGGTCACTGTGTTGCCGGGGAGGTGTCTGTTTCAGAAAGATCAGTGGTGTTACATTTTGATAATCCAGCTAAAATATTTTCTAAACCCCTACCCCCCCATACTCCTATTCCCATACGGCTGTGTTCCTGTAAGAAGAAAGTCTTGGTGTCCTTATTTTCAAGTAGACGTCTCTCTACCAAATGATTGTCCACTCTGAGTCACTCATATCAGCGAATTGGAGCATGTTTTTAAAGGTTTTTTTTTTTTTCTTCTTACTTGACGCAATCTAATAGGACCTTGTGGGGAACGGCAACAATTATATCATCATAAAACGATGAAAACACAGCAGTGGACAATTTGTATGCTGTTTTTGCACAGTGCAAGAACAGTGTGGTTCTGTCCCAAAACTGGTGTGGGTTTACACCTCCACTGCGGAGGGCTTGATTCTTCCATAGAGTTGATGATGTTATTATAGAAACCTTAACCTATCGTTTCGAATACCAGTTGCTTTCGTGAGGGAAAGGGTGCTGTATGGGATGCAGAGTTAAACTTTTAATTATTTTGGAAAGAGTTTCCATTGTTGGGGTTCATGGGTTGCTGTGAAGAGTCATGTTATTCTTTTTATCCTCTCTCTCTCTCGTTGTTTACAGGGAATCTGAAGAATGTGGTTTAAGAGTGGAGCGCAGATCATATTTCCTGAACAGGGAGGCCGTGCTAATGAAGACAGTATGTAGAAGTTATCGCCGGAGGGGGGAAATTTGGAAAACATTACTTGAAAGTTTCCAAGGGCTTTTAATGGGAAAACCAGCTAACTGATTCTTTTTAAACCATTTTGACCAGTTATTTGGACTTTCGTCACTTTTTTGTGATGGTAAATGCCAGCCTGCAAGCTGTTCTGATTTTAAAAGTATCTAGTACTGTTTAAAGACTTCTTGAAATACTGTATGTGTTATCTCGCTTAACATGAATTTTCTATCACTTTTATGTACTTAATTGGCCTTCATTGTCAAGGGCAATCAAAATGTGTGGGTATGTTCACCCTGATTTCCTTTGCCAGGCATGCAGTTAAGTTAGAAACTAATCAAAACTGTATTTATTGCCAAAGAAAATCTCAAACAAAGAGAGAGATCCATAGATTTAAGCAAAGTTCTGTCCAGTCTCTTTCTTGGAGTTCAAATGGAAGTTCTGGAGTAAATTACAGTTTAATGTTGGTAAGTTTAATCAAGACTTTAGTTTATATGAAAGAATTTTAGAATCCTGTGTAGATCATTATATGCCAAAACATGAGTAATCTTTAAGCAACCATTTGCGTGTACTCAATATAGACTTGCTGAACTGGAAGATGAATACACTTTAGTCTTGTCTTACCAGCTGGTCCTGATGCAACTAGTTGAGGCTGTCTGTGAAGAGGTTATCAGGCCTGTGTGTCTCTTCATGTACAGCTGGAGTGCATTAAACAAGCCACACTGCTCATGTGATTGCACTTTTCTCGAGTGTGTGGAAGAAATACCACTTCTGAGATGATGACATATCCTTTAAAATCTCTTTTAAATTTGGGAAACGTAAATGGGGACAGACTGGGGCAAAGCATTTGGCTGTTTCTAGTAGACAAATGCTGAAGGGCTTGAGTGGCTGGAGGCTAATTTTATTGTGTTTTTATTACTTTTAAATGGTGGTATTGTGTTAACAAGAACCGCAGTGTACTTGGCATCAAAACTTTTGAAGCAGTAAACTTCCTGATTGACATGAGCCGTGTGATCTGCACCTCGTTCATGGGGGAACAAAAAGAAAAGAAGTGGGCTTTCATGCTGTATTTAATTCTAAAGTCATCTCCAACTTAGTCCTGTAATAAATGGTTTTGCTATTGTAGATTTATGCTTTGAATGAAATGTGAAAACCACAAAGCAAGCAGCCATATTGCAACATGGCACCAGATTATGACTTCACAACCTTTTGTTCAGCCCATTCAGCCCCCCACCCCCTGTTATCCTATAAGTAGTCCTTGCTTACCGAGAGTCACCGATATTACTTTAGGCATGGGGTTGTTAACGGGATGCAATGCAATGTTGACAATTTAATCTCCACCTTTGTGTATAAATATACTCGGATGCCTTTTTTTGCATCCACTGGGACTGAATTGAATGCCATTTTAAAACATGTTCCTATCAACAGTAGATAGTGATCAAACCAGTTTCAACTGGGGCTCAAGTGAGAGTGGCTGGTAGAAAAAGGAGTGACCAAAGAAAAGTGCATAGATTTTTTTTTTATATATATATATATATATATATATATATATATATGTATATATATATATATATATATATATAATATGATATGTATGTATCAGCTCTAGAAAAATACAAAACAAAGCAACATAAAGGCTGCTTTCTAACTAAGCAGGCAATATCGACTTTTTTTTTTTTATTGGTACCATTTGGATTGTAGACTATTTGATATTGGAACGAGGAAAGATCTGCCTTAACAACCTGTTTCATGGTACAGATAGAAACAGCAGAATTGATAAATATCTCTGACACACAAAGGACAGCGTCTGCCACAGCATCCTGGTAGCAAAGGCTCAGTAACCCTACACTGCAAACAGCATTGAGGAGTTCTCACATGGACTTCCTGCTGAGCCCATGAAGACTTTAATTCATTTCATCCTCTGTTTGTAAATACTGTATTGACTAAGAATACAAATAGCTGCATCAAAGCAAGATAAATATGAACAAATAGGTGCAATCTTTAGTATCACCATCATTAAGGTTCCAGGTGTAATGATCAGTTAGACATAGTGGCATGGAGGGTAGTTCTACCTGGGGATGACTCCTAGTACTGTACTTATAAAACCCTGCTTGTTTTTTTTACTACTGATCAAAATGGTTAAGTTGTAAACAGCTGATGTGCATGTCTAATGAACTATTTGTATTTTTATTTTAAATGTAGCTATTAAGTGTATAAGCGTTTGAAATTGACTTCATTTATCATTTTAGAAAACATGTTTTTAACTTGTAACTGTTGATTTTTAAACTGCCAACTGTTCTGTACTGTAAATTAATTTTCATCTGAGTCTTTGTTTTGTTTTTTTCTGCTGTTGACTGACAATGCCACAGAACGGAACTGTTAGGATTGGATGCTAATTCATGTTTTAACTCACTTTCTGCGATAATTACAGTACTCTGTGACACATTTTGTATTAAATGCGATTTTATGTAGTCGATAATAAAAGACAAATGGGCTGTGTAGGTCCATTCCTCTTTATATAGCGAGTGTCTCATTTACAAAAGTATTTTTGTTTTAAGTACATTTTATGAATTTGGCAACCAAAGTCAATGTTACTGTTTGTGTTTGGTGTCCATTTGGTTGTAATATGTTTCTTATTCAAATATATCAGTAATGAGTTTAAAAGAGGTTCTCTGCAGTTCATGAAAATTGCATCCTGCTTTATTTTTTTTTCTCCTTGTTTTATAAAACACATCCTCTCCAATCACTTAGTCTGTTTCACTTCCAAAAGTGAGCAGCAGTGCTCCGTGCCCAAACTGGTGTGCCATAAAAGAAGTGTGTCTCAAAATCAGTGTAGTTCCCAATGGAGAGAGGGCAAGAGAAAGGGGCAGAAGGATCCTTGCCTGAGGAAAGGGGCACTGATGTGAATAATTGTATCTATGGGTGTTACAGCGCTGGAAAGAAAGCAGCTAGATTTGCAGAGAGAGTCTGCCACCAGCAGCACCTCCTTCTGCTCTGAGTTTGTTTCCGTCTAACCCCAAATGTCTCCCGCCAGGCTCTTTCACAGTGACCCAGCAGTATGACTGAGTGACAGTCTTTATCCCACCTCCGTGCACCCTAGAGTTTTTTTTTTTAATTTTTTAAAAATATGCCTTGTTTTTGTGGTGGCTGTGGTCATGTCCGTTTGTATCTGTCATGTGGGGGGGGGGGGGGGTCGTAGCAAAGCACCTATCGTATCAGACCCCTGGAGCCAAATGGGGGATTCTGCAGTGCGATCAAGAGCTGAACCACTTCCAAAGCATACTTTTATCCTGTGTACTAGTACAGCATCTATCTATGCTTGAGTTTATGAATAATCCTTTATAAAGTGTAGTGTGTATATGTAATGCTTGCAAATATGTTTTCGTGCTACTCCTGGTATACACCGTTATCTAGTATTGGCAGCCTTGGCAGGTTTTATTCAGGTGCCTTATATCCCATTTCTATTTCTTGTTCAGTCTGGTGAATGGAGATCTAAAGTTTTAATTCCTATTATCCTTCCATTGAGTCTTTACCTCAGAAAGCAGATTCATTTAAAACTGAGTCCAATTGAACATGTGTTTCCAGTGAAAAACTTTACCCACGAACATCCATGAAGAACTCCTCAATGTGTTCAATGAGGAATGGCAGTTTATTCCACATAACCAAGAGCTATCTCAGCTGGAGCTCCACACAACACTGCTGACCATCTGCATTAGTGAGCATCAAAGCCAGACACATTCATTTTTTTGTTAATGTCTCAAACCTACAAACCAAATGTTTTGGTGAACTTCATTTCTTGGTGTCAAACAACTATAAATACATGTGTATACTTAATCTATTCTGTATTTAATTAACTGCACAGGGATACGTTTATTAAGCTTTTGTACTATTGAAAAATTGGTATAGACATGGGCTAATGAAGGCTATACAATAAACATCAAATGATGTATAAGAGTAGGTCGTTTGGCCCATCAGTGCTCGTCAGGTTCCTAGCAGCTGCGTACTGTATCTTCCAAGCTGCTCATTACAATTTGGTGAGTGTTCAAGCAATACGTTTAATAAGAAAGATGTTTATTCATCTGATCAAAATCAGGCATTGAGGTTGGTTATGAAATTATACATGCTGTGGATACATATTATAATTGATCTGACTTCAATAATGATTTCTTCATTCTTAACAGATTATTCATTTTTAATCTGTAACAGCTGTTTGTGTGTTTTAAGAAAAAAGTCATGCCTGGGTTCTGGAACCAAAAAGTGAATCTAGTTGATAATGTTGCATGAACAGTAGGAACATAGCCAGGGGTATAGAGCGACCAGTAATGGTCAGAATGCACATTTATCTTTGGCATTTGCATTCATAAGGAAGCATTGGATTTGCAATTCATATACATTTGTTTAAAACTAAATTAGTTCAGTGCCATTTTGAGTTTTGTTTCTAGGACCACCAGGTTGGATGGATAAACTTACATAGTGTTTGGTAGAAACGCTGAGCGCAGTATGAAATGTAGGAGCCTTGAGCCGGGAACTACTAAATGTTATAATACACTAATTCGTCTTTGCTTGCAGTTTGTCACTGCAAAATACATATTAAAGACTATTTTTGGGTGGAAATGTCTGCTATAGAATAGGTCAGCTGTGGGAATGTTTGATTCCCTTTTAAACTGTGACCCTGCCAATCACTCCTTTTGAAGGATTGATGACATTGGAATTTTCATTACAATACACAAAGGTCAAGGGGGGTTCCATTCTTGGTATTGAAATTGGTGACACTTGCTCAATAATGCATGCTGGGCTATGTAGGACATTGCTGTCACTGAAAGTGCCAAGCAGACTTCAGACAATAATGTCCTCATTATACATTGATGCGGGTTGAAGAATTCAATGCTAGCTTGCTGATGGTAGCAGGCAATATTGCAGATATTCACGGCTGTCAGCTGACCTGGAGTCCATGGTTTAACAAGCATTGACAGTAAAAATGACCCATGAGTTATAAAGACAGCAGGCCAAGGATGCCATTTGTTATATTTAATGGTATTCCATCTGCCTACAATTTAATAACACGATAGAAGGTCTTACCAACGAATCCCCTCAAACCAGCAGTTTCTCTGTGTACTACCCTCCAACAAGTATTGGGACAGGTGAATAAAAGCAGAAACGCTTGGAGGTGGGGCCTTTGCAACCCCTAACTTACTGACAAAGTAGTTTGACTTTATCACACTAATGGGGGGATAAGTTATTTGAAAAGCCTATCAGTCTAATATTTTAAATTAGAAGTAGTGCCCCAAGGAGGCTGCAATTTAAAAAAAAAAAACACAAACACCTTCAAACTGCATAATATTGTTCCTTTTTGTACAAATAGTGCATTTTAACTTAAGTTATATGTGCAATATCATATTTTTGATATTTGTGAAGAGAAAATAGATTAGAATACTAATGTCCCCATTAGTGGTACCAAGCTCATTTACAAATGGATTATATATATATATATAAAATATGCATTTGGGTTTATGATTTTGGTGGTGTCTATATATTGCAATCAAGCAACTATTTTTAAGTTGGTTTACTTGCTTTTTTTTTTATCCTAAGGATAAGCTTTTGATTCATTCAGTGCAGTTTTCTAAATAAAATAAACATCCATGTTTCAGAACTTGAAAGTAACAAATAACAAGATGTCCATCTGAGACCTTAAGTTAACAAGTTGATTGTTTATAGTTCTGAATGTTTATAAAAATATAAAGCAAACTTTTTACTGGAACAAAACTTGGTGCATCTGGCCCTGACTCTCTAAACTAAATAGATCCAGGTACAGCCAGTTTGTTCTTAACATTTTCCAAATTTCTGTTTGGCACCAGCATGTGCATTCTATTATAGTCTTTAAAATTCCTCAGGCTCTTTTTGACTCATTACAAACCTAATATTTCCCAAATCTTGGAAAACAAAGCCCTGCAAAGATCACATTCTCTTTTCCAAATCCTATTTCCACTTTGTGCATATCAGCATGCAACACATGTTACATACCTGGGCATCAGAAAGATTGCTTTCTGAGTAAGGCAGAGGGCAGTGTGAAAATGACCATCGGGAATGTGCACCTGAAAAAAAAAAAGTTTCTAAAAGATTTGCATTGGAAAATATCTAACAAAGTCACTGTTTTCAGGTTTTTTTGTACAGTGCAGTGCCGCTATGAAAGCTAATATGCAAATTGTTGCCCCCATTTAAACCTATGCTATTTTCAGTAGTGAAGAAGAGATTAAAAAAAAAAAAAATACTGCAAAAATTAATTCACAATTACCCTATACAACAAGAAATGCTGAAAAAATATTTTAGCACATTTTAGTGAACAGCTTCGTTTAATTGAGCTGTGGCTTTCAGTCATACGCAATTGCGCTGCCATACAGAATAGACACTGAGGAAATTGAAGGGATTCAGGGCCCTTCGCATAATACCCCAGATGTGGCTCATTTCCCTAGTCAAATTATAAAGAAACAAACAACAGCATTGAGCTATCCCTTCAAGCTCCTAGTAAATGCCAAGTGGTGTTCCCACATGCTGTTTTTTTTACATCCCAATTACTAAATGGAAAAGATCCATTTCATTTGCAGTTAAGTTGGATCAGTGTGCTGAAGTGTTTAAATGGCAGGCAGTTCTGTGCTAAAAGAATGTTAATACTGAGCTTATTGTTTTATTTCAGGAGTTTTGTTTTTGTGCCAAATAATTCACAAATATACTGTATCCCAGAAAAACATATGAAAAAATTAATTGGACTTACACATTTGAGATTGTGGGTCTTAACTCATTAGTTATGCTTATTAAAAGTTTTTCAGTAAATGGTGTTATGTTTGGTATTTCACTTTGTTTGACTGTTGAGAAGTTCCATGGCTAGACCGAAGATACTTCATGAAAGTTCACATACTGTAGTATTCTTTACAACACTTGGAATAGAAATATGTTTAAAGATTAAAGAGCTGACTTTGGGAGTTGGTGGCCTGATATCCTTTGTATTTACTTAGCAAAATGGCAGCATTTAGAACAGTGCAATTCGCTACTCGTTCTGTTATTGAATCTGAATCCATATAAAATAGATTCCAAATGAGATCTGGTAAAAAGAAAAAAAAAGTTATTAACGCTAGTGTTTTTTCAATGCTAGAACTTTCAACATGTTGCATATAGTTTGATATTTATTAAATAAACTGATTACGACTCATGAATACCAAACATAATTTCCTTCATTAAAACCTATTCAAAACATCTTAACATAACTTCAAACGTCTTTCAGTAGTTCGTGTTCTAAGTTGAGGCTGAGGCTGAGGAGAATATTTAAATGATGCCCCTTTCTGTATAACAGCTTTAAAGAAGTGCGAAACACAACAGTAAGGACTATTGCTTCAGTATTGTTTGTTATAAAGCACCCTATAGTGAAATGTAAAGGGATTTTAAAAGAGCAGTGAAAATACAGACACTGGTATATCCACAATAGCGATGTTTAGTTTGCGTTCTGTGCATTTAAACAAAAACTTTGGAAACTACATCCAATTTAACCAGGAATAAAAGGGTATGTACTGTTATTTAAAATATATATTCTGGTGTTTCACTTTAATAACTGGTATCGAGGTTACAGTTGTCCTTTAAATGAACTAGAGGTATACGTGCAACATGCTCTGGATAAAGGGAGCTTTAAATACTGTGAATAAACTTCTAAAAACAGTTGTAAAAGGGTTTTTGAAATGCAAACTTGATTAAATGTGTCAAAATGATCTTCAATAAAAGCTCCTTAAAGCAGTTTTGCAAATAGGGACTACAATGTAAATGTCTTAAATGCACGCAACTCATTCATTAAAACAAATTAAGCATTTTGAATTCAAAGTCACTCTAATTTTTACAGATCTCTGTAATGGTTTTATTTGCCATCAAACTATATGTATGTATGAGGTATTTTGCATGTAGTGTGTATGCACAGATAGACTCCAAGCTTGTTTTTCTTATGTGGGTTGATGAGAAGAAGTGTGCATTGTGTTGCTTTTGTTTAAGTGTGTGGAAAGGGCAGGATATAGAACGGCAGTGTGATATGTGAAACAGAAGTGTGTGGAAGGGGTGCGCTTTATGTTCCTTGAATTCCAAGGTATAGTGTTATTGAACTAGATGAGAGAGATCCTTTGTGTTAGGAAACTGAACATCTGCCTATCTGCTTAGATCAGTCTCCCTGCATCGGTACTTTAAAACATGGGCAAGGGAATATGTATATTTATCATGACAAGGCTATAAACCTGGTTTTGTAGCGTGTATAAAATACCATCATTATATACTGTTCTAATGAAGGTTCAATGTAAATCCACAATACTGTGTGCAGTTCTGGCCACTCACTACAATAAAAGACAGAATTACACTTTAGAAGTTAGAGAGAAAGGCATAGGCTGATCTCAGGACTTAATGACATGAGCTACAAAGTTAAAAGATTGAAATCTCTTCAGCCTAGAAAAAAAGGGTGCAAACCCTGTTTCTGGGTTAAACTTCTTGTCTTGAAAATTCATAAAACAAACTCAAACTAGACAAGAACTATAAACAGGAATCTGAAGCATTCTTCAACAATATTCTCTGGTCCAATGAGATTAACAAATAACTTTTCCCCAAAAATGGACCACAGTATATTTAAAGCATACAGCTAAGTCAACTCTGGAATTCTGAAGAAAAAGTTCTGAAATGGTCTTCACAGTCACCGGCTCTCAATCCAACAGAAATGCTTTGGACAGAACTAAACAAAAAAAGCTGTAGCCCAGGCTATCCAATTTGTCTGAGCTGAAAGAAATGTGCAAGGGCCCAGATTTCACCAACAAGGTGTAACATACAGGTGAAGAATTACCACAAATGTATGAAAGTGGTAATAGAAAGCAAAAGCAGGATACATGAAGTAATAAATCAGGGTGCCATGCTTTTGTCATGAACAGATACTTAAAAAAAAAAAAGTTTGTTTTTTTATTAAAATGATTTATTTACTATAAATTGTGTATTTTGCTTTTTGTTTTGCTAAAAAGCATTTATAGTTTACTAAATGCTTGTCCTTAATCTATTACCTTGAATTGTGGTATAATAAGCGTAGGGTGCCAATACTTTGTGCATGTAGTACTAAGAGATTAGTTTTACAAATGTATAACCCGAAGTGCATTTATTGTACGTATCCGTTAAGAAGATTAATTTCTTTCCGTTTGTATTATAGGTTGATCAAATCAGCCTCATAGCCTACACAGTATATTCTTCCAAATAACTAAAACAAAACAAACAAAGAAAAACGTCTTCTAATCCAAAATTAACAATTGTAATGACATTAACATTCAAAAAAGAGATTTTTAAACACAATGGTATTGACACAAGTTTGTGGATATATAATTGAGAGATTAATAATAATAATAATAATAATAATAATAATAATAATAATAATAATAATAATAATAATAATAATTTCAATGTAACATTAACCGGGTAAAATAACACCATTAATATGGTCAATAACTTAAAAACGAATTATAAAAATATGTGAAAATGCCCCTCATATTCCAGGTCTTTCCAACTGTATTTTTTTAAACTAATAACTTTAAAACAGTTAAGACTCTAACTAGGTTTTAAACTACAGTATTTCATAATTTAACTAAACCTGTGATGGAATTTTCCTGCACGACCGGAGTTGCCTAGCCGAGAATCTTTTGTGAACGGGGCAAACAAAAAGTCGGTCCGAATCCTCGTAAATTGTTGAAACTCCAGGACGCTTCTTGAGGCTAGCCCTGGAAGACTTTGTAAAGATCCAAAGGCGATATAAAAACGAATTTAAGTCAGTGTCCATTCATTGTCAAGGACTTTCAGCAGTGCGGAGCAGGTTAGCTACAGACCGGGTTCATTGACTAACTGAGGGGATAAGTGGCTGTTTTTCTAGAGGTCGAAAACCAATGTACACAACAAGCCCAATTCACGGTACTTTATTTTCACAATTGTGAAGACATCTACGTGCAGTTCTCGTTAAGATAATTGTATCTCCTGTTTTTGGAAATAACATCGCTTCTCATATAGACTTCACTGGACCCACCAAAGTGCTGAGGAGGAAGATACTTGTTAAGGTAACCATATAAGAAGGACATTATTTTAAAGGAAAATTAACACTGAACATCGTCATATATATATATATATATATATATATATATATATATATATATATATATATATATATATATATATATATATATATTCAGTCAAATAATTAGTGTTCAATTAAACCGTATTGAAGGGGAAAAGTTATATAGTAAAAGTTGAATGGGGTTAGAAAACTTTAAGTGGCTATAGTTTACTATCAACATATTGTAAGTTACAGTAGCACCACTGATAATTGTACGACATAGTAATTCTAGATTTTAGTTAAACAGGTCCAAAAATAAGTTTTTTGCACCAAACCCTGCCTGTTTTCATTACAGATATTTTGCATTTGGAACATCGGATTTATTTTGTGTGTGTCTGCCTAATTAAAATAATTGATAGCAAATGTAGCGTTAAAAAAAATGTAGAAACAGCTTTATTATTGGCAATTTAAACCTCAAAAGCTTAAACACAGATTAATGCAAAACACATCTACACAGGTAAATAGCATACGGGACAGTTTAGACCTCTTACTGGGGAATTCTCACTCTTTTTGCGTGAGTTGGATTTTTCAGGTAATATAACATGCCATTGGTAAGGTTGGTTTGAGTTTGCAGTTTTAAAACAGAAGTGTCTTATGCACCCCAACGCTTTGATATCCCATGATCTGAAATAGGGTGGCAAATTAATTTCTCCTAGAGGTGTTACTGATTTGTAATTATTTTTATTAGCTTATTTGTTTTGTCTGGAGGTAGAAGTGAGTGGTCCTTCCATTCGTTTAAGAAGCTTTTTTTTTTTTTTGGTTGTGCGTTGTGTTTTTGCAGGGTCAAAACCATGAAACCACATAATTTTCCAGAAATATATATGGTGTGTTAAATCAATCCAAAAGGAATAATACATCTGTAATACCATACCAGTCCTGTACACCATGACAGCCTTCCTTGTAATAACCGCATGGTCTGGTTATTTTTATAACATGAACAAAGCAAGTGTTTCAAATAAGAGTTCTGTTTGTATGGGCAAGGCAGACTTGCCAGGTTGCTGTAGGGAAACAAACCACTTACTCCAGATTGTTTTTATTGCTGACAAACATCCCTAATTAGACACCCTGCACTTAACGCAGCAGAGATGTGCACAGGAGCTTTATTGTTTATTTATTTTATATTTGAACTGCATTCCTTGAGAAAGGGAATACCTCTCTGAGCACTTAAACTTGATAGATGGAATTGCCACATGATGTGTCACAAGTTCCATTGTGTGTGGTGGTGTGCTGCACATTTCCATAAAGCAGCAGCAACAACCATTGGTGATGTATAAAGGCATGGTGGACTGGCAGGTTTGTCTTGTGTGGCATAGACAACATGCAGCTATTCAGGGCTTCTCAAACTCAGTCCTTGTACCACCTGTGGCTGCTGGATTTCATTACAACCGAACTCTGAATTACTTAACTAGACCCTTAATTGAAATGAATCTGCTTAATTAGACCTTTGTACTTGTTTTCAGCTCTTGAACAGTTGCATAGTTCAAGTTAGCTATAACATTTGATAAGTAACTTGAACTGCAATTGCTTAAGACCTGAAAACAAGTAAACATGTCTAATTAAGCACATTATTGGTTCAATTAAGGGTATTAGTTAAGTAATTGAGAGCTTGGTTGGAATGAAAACCAGCAGCCACAGGGGGTCCCCAGGACTGAGTTTGAGAACCCCTGAGCTAAATCTTGTGCAAGAATTCCTTCAGAATAATGGCAATTCTAAGACTAAGATCTTCAATGGCAGACCCACTAGATGTACAGGGTGATGCTATTAGGACATGGGCATGGTGAAGAAACAAATGTTAGCTATAGCATTTTATAAGTAACTTGAACTCTGCAACTGTTTAAGAGCTGAAAACAATTAAGAACTGTACATTCATGTGAGCAATATATGTTATGTTATTTGCAGGCCAGTGGCCTCATTTATAATCCCAGCCAGTGTATTACTGGTACCTATAGGTGCAGTAATTTTATTTATTAATTACCACAGCTTTTATTTTGCCCTAAACAGCTATTGATAGATTAATCACCCTGGAGCCTCCTGTATATAAATTACGAATCTGCATGTGTTTCCCTTGTCCTAACTAACGCGTTCTCAATTCATTATTCTATAAGTATATCCAGAATATGAAGCTTGTATGTTTTCAGTTCCAAAGTATTTTGCTAAATGTGTTTAGGAAATGTGTTGGTGATTGCACCTCCTATTGGTACATTCATTTAACATTTTGTATGTGGAAAATGATCCTGATTGGCAGTTCTACTTTACCAGTCAAATTGTTCCACTAAGCCGAGTGTCAGGACTTCAGCAATCTACTTTAAACGCTGCACAGGCCTCCTCACCACTGCAGGGCTCTTCAAGCCTTGGCACTCGTAGGTGTTGAGGGAAGGATATAGTTTCACAGCTTGTTTAAAAATCTGAAGCCACAAACCCACATTTATTTTGCTTTTGATGACTGCAGTTTATTATGGCCCAGCTTGCAAAAATGTACCATCTGTACCTGAGGTGAAGCTGATGAAAATACAATGAGTGCTGTGTGTGTTTTGTGTGTTTTTTTTTTTTTTAGGCCAGCATTTTGTATAGAAAATTAACTTATTTAAATGGAAGGGAGCAGTTGGTGGTGTGTGTTTGTATAAAATAAGTAATTAATGTTAATCTGGAGGTCAGTCTTTGCGGTTTCCTTAACCCCCAAAAATTGCCATTTTAGACCTTTTAAAAAAAAAAAAAAAAAAAAAAAAAATGCTAACTTGCAAGGTTTACCAGGAATATTATCATGATGTAATAATTTTCTATGAAATTCATTCCATTCTGCTCCAAGAAGTTTTGAGGCAAAGGAAATGTGTTGCATGTTTCACTTCAAATCCGCTTTCTCTAGGAATTGCGTTACTGAGCACTGAACTACAGCAATGCCTTTATGGCTGTTGTGTGTCTTTTGCCTAGACTATGCTGTCTTTGCCCAAGGACTGCTGGAATGACCTCCTAAATACAGTATGAAGTTCCCAGGTAGAACAGAATGTGTAACAGCCGATAACTGTGGTATGACGTGGAAGGAAGACTACAGCAGTTTAGCAAGAATAAATTAAGAGAAGAAGAGCAAACAGTGGATCCAAACAGATTAATGAAGCTCTGTATCATAGTTGGACTGTTTTAATAACCTGGGAAACACAGGGTGGATTGCAGTAATAGCTTTTATTATAATTTTACAAAAAAATGCCCAGTGTAGGAGCTGGAAGCACAAGAAAGCAAACTGGGTTTTCCCGCAAAAATGTTGGTTTGTTATAACCTGACTGAAGTCGTACAGGCACAAGTTAAACAGTCTTCTGGTGTGAAAATAAGGTTTTCTGTTTCAGGCTTAAACTCTGAAACAGTACTTGGAGAAACTCTGCATAGGTTGTTTAGGTAGGGTAGGTAATGGCAATTTTTTTTTTTTAATATGCCCCTGTAAAATTAGCAGTGTACAGAAAATGTATTCAGGCTTGTCCTAGCACATATGGTACCTTAGGTGTCTAAGACATGTAAGCCGTATGAATGCCCAAATGATGTTTCCTCAACACTACCCTCTGTGTTCTAGGTGAGCCCGGGAGATGAGTTCTCTGGTCTACCCTAGCCGAATCATGAAAGACCGTGAGGCCATCACCATTATCCACTTCCCAGGCTCAGGCAAGATGAATGGACAGTTCACTCAGACTGGGATCCATCCCTCAGTAACCACCTCCTCATCACCCACATCCAAACCCCAGCCCTTCAGCCTCCAGACAGGCCCTCACCTGCTGGCCAGCATGCAGCTCCAGAAACTCAACAGCCACTACCACAACATCGGCAGTGTAGCAGGGGACACCATAGCCCCACCCAGGACCTACAGCTCGCAGAGCCAGGGCGCCCTGTCCAACCCAGGGAGCACCATCATTGACTCGGACCCCGTGGATGAAGAGGTCCTGATGTCCCTGGTGGTGGAATTGGGACTGGACCGCGCCAACGAGCTGCCGGAGCTGTGGCTTGGCCAGAATGAGTTTGACTTTATCTCGGATGTTTCCTCCAGCTGCTGATTCTCCTCATGTAGGAAAGATCGTCTTGAGGGCAATGGAGAAAGAAATTGGGAGCCCCTGGTCTAGGCTTAATGTCTCAAACCCAGCTCTGTTGTTTGCTGTGGAAGTTGAAATGTACATGAAACAGACCCATATGTTTCTATGTCTATGAACTTGAGATCTATGTAATATCTTTCTAAATGTCATGCCTCTGAACAGTCTCGCTTGAGGCTGCTTTCACGTCCCTGAATCGCTCGCACTGCTACGGCAGACGGGGGCATTGTTGGCATCTGCCTATAAGGCAACATGAATGGCAAAGGCCAGTCTGTGTTTGTTTTGGCAGAGAATTGGACTGGAACAAATTGTATTGTTGTAAATCACATCTTAAAAAGGGTTAAGGAGAGCAGTTGTCTTATTTTTTTCTAAACCAAGTCCAGTCCTTAATTATAGACCGTTGCAATGAAACGTTCAGGGTTTCATATGGAGAGAAACGTGTTTTAGCACTAAAAGGAACTTATTTCTAGTTCAATCATATTTGCTTTGAATTTCTAAGTTTGAGAAGATAGACACAGAAGGAAAGTATTTTGATTCATGCTAGTTTCTTTAGAATGTATTGATTTCTGTTCCAAATGGAGTACAAGTTAATTAAAACACATGTGTTCTTGGTGCACTGTAGATGGTAAAACAAAACTTCCCTGAAGAGTTTAAATAGCTGGATGTGTAGACTTGTCAGCTTTCATGGGAGTATACCCCCCTCTCTCTCCCTGCTGTATGAAACGCTACCCTCCTGAAGCTGCCTATGTCCGATGGCACCGAGGTATATCAAGGAAAAGGAGATGTTGAGAATTTGGCTGCATCTGCCATTAACCAAACCTGGCAGAAATATGACTTGCTGTGTAGACGATCATCACAAATGTCACGATGAAAAGAAGGATCATTGTAAAATGTGGAGTAGGACCTGAATTAAACCAGTGCTCGAACATTAAAATTGCGAATTCAATCTTCAGAGATTATTTTTATTTCTTCTTTTTAGAAATAAAATTCTATACCGTAACTGAGAGCAAATAATGCTCCTTGATGCATGTGTGTAGGAATTTGATTATAAACAACACATTTCACAGCCGTTTTATGTGGCAGTTTAGGAATCCAGCTAATCTATTTTTGTTCTCGGATCAGCATTAGCTGTCACCCCCCCTTTTTGTTATGCTGAAGATCTTTTGGTGCCTTGCTTGCTTGTACGGTTCAGTATATGCAGATTTATTTTAATTCATCTTTTCATTTTGGCAAATTTTTACATTTTATTAAATGTGAAATGTTCCAGCCTAGTAGCAAAAATGAGGCAAGAAAAAAAGCTAACTGAATACTTGGTTATATAGTCGAGTGTACAGTACAGGCTCTGAATGTGTAATGCACTGGTTAGAATGCACTTGAAATTTCTTACTTGAATTCTGGTTATTGCATTTAAAAAAAAAAAAAAAGTAAATAAATAGGACATTGCAGCTTTGGAGAAAGTCAAGCAGAGAGTAACCAGCTTAATCCCAGGGCTAAAATATGACTTTGGAAGATGAGATGAAGGAACTGAATCTAGCAAATACACCTGGACCACAGGACATTGTGAGGAGACCCTTTTCCAGAGTGGCAGGTGTATAACTTGGGTCCAAGCCATGTTGCTGATTGGGGTCTATAAGAAACCAATTGGACTGTTCTGGGATCAATCCATACTAGGAACTGGATAAGCACTAATAGGACGAGCAACCTCCTCCTGCTATTAACTTTTCTCCTATTAGACTATACAATTAAACAGCTGGTGCCTAATCAACAACCTATACAATGTTATTTGGGAAAAAAAAAGCAAAGAACTAAAATCTTTGGCAGAATAAAAGTGGATTAGCAATGTTGGTGCTAGTGAGGTAAGAATTTAAAAAGCTGTATCACTGTAACTCATAACTAAAGCTTTATAGACACTGCACCAGATCCTCTTCATTCAGTATTTAGATACTGATACAATGTTCTAGAGCACAGATGTTTGCCTTGCCTGTCAGGTTGTCGATGGTGCGAGGGATGCTTGTATAGCTGAATGGGATTGCATTCTAGTAATTAAATAAGCATTAGGTGAAACTGTGCCTCCAGCAAGTGCCCGCATGGCAGGAACAAGACAGAGCTTGTGTTCTACCCATACAGTCAACCCCCACTTAGCTTTACACAGCACAGGGAACTTGATCTTAGTGACTTATAAATTAATGAGGATAGTGCCTGTCTCCCGTCCACCTGTCCCCAGGGCATGGTTAATTCATAGGACAGCTGTTTACTAATATGATTTCTGTTCAGCCCAAGCCAGGAGTTTTCTTCATGGAGTGTGTTTGGCTCTGGTGTACAGTTTAAAGGCTTCAGACTGGTTTCTGTTATGGCGATGAGGGCATCTTGTTTCAAACCCCTGCCTTATTGATTTGAAAAAATGATTTTTGTTTGGAAAAGTTTAAGTGTGTGTACCAAGTGAATTGTGTATATATAATATTTTTTTGTTAAATGTATTTTTTTGCACTTATTTTCCCCTGTACTGAAGACTGTACATTATTGGATATTATGTAAATATCTATTTTTGTTGTATGCTTAATAAACTATTACACTTATTCCACTGTTTCTGTTGGCAGCTATGACTTACATCTAATGTTTTTGCCTTCACAGAGATATCTTTTTGGTGACTGTATAACGGTTTTGTTTCACTGAAAGTCATCTATCCGATCAATATCAGAAATGGCACTTGTGTGCTTTCTCAATGGGGAAAACCATTAACTTGGCAGAGTCAATGATTTTTTTAAAGTCAATGAGTATTGTTTGCTGCAGCCTTTTTATAATCCCAAAGAAACCTCTCTCTGTCACATTGCTCTTCCCTAGTGCACTGGGAGGGGGGGGGTTCTCAGTGAAACTCTGGGACCCATTGTTTGCCCTTGCAGCTTTGCAATAGTAAAAAAGATAAGATAAGAACATCTCCCTGCTGAGCAACAAGCCCTGGGTCTAGAATCATGCTGTAGAGTACAATGAAAATACTGATGAACATGATATATATCAACTGTCATAGTGGACCACCATCACAAAGCGCTTTTCAAGATGATATAAGGCTTCTTGAAAGTTTACATCATCTAGAATTCTATGATGGAGACATCATAAAAAAAAATAATCGAACATAATTTAGATCTTTCACTTAACATGATATCCTCAAAGAAAGTACAAAATGATATCTCAAAAGTCTACCGGAAGCAAGAATAGCAGTACAGTATTTCATCTTCGATTTTAAAATGTCACATTTTTCAGTTTTTATCAGTTTTTTCAGAGTACATGGAAAACTACAAAGCGGTATGCCATTCATTATGTTAAAGTAACATTATTCAGCAGGTTTCATTCCACTTCAACGTTAGTTCATTCTCTAGGGTGATGCAAAACTTTTCACCATAGCTGTTTATGTGTACTAGCCATATTCTTAAAATATATAACTTTGTCCCAAGAATAAAAATAGAAGAACTACAAAAAACAGTAGGAATCACCCAGATTAAAACTGTATTGGATATTATTGCCTAATTAGAGACCAATTAGACTATTCAATTAAAAACACACAGAATTTAATAAAACAGAAATTTAAAAAGATCCCAATGTAATTTTAAAAGATAAAAAGCTAATCTGTAAAAAATAGAACAATTAAAAGAGTCGAAATGGAATAAATCAAAAATATTTAAAAAAAAAAAAAATAAATAAACAAGACTATCCATTTCTGTCGGTCTGGTAAGATTAAACTCAGGTGATAACCTGTTCCCTTTCAATTCGAAGATGACCAGCAATGACATTACTTATGGGATATGCCTGCCCACTGGGTATGTATCGCTCAGCTCTCTATACCGGAGCTGCCAATAGGCCCCTTCCTGGGACGATTCACTCGGTCCCGCCCACCGAGGGGATAAAATTGTCATCCCAAGGAAGCCATTTCTCTTTTTCCTTCTCAAGATGGTATGGTAAGATGTCTGTGCTGAGCTGAGCTGAGCTGAGCGTGTTGATAGAAAAGAGCTTCTCCAGTTGAATCGAGTCAATTATATTGCCCTTGTATTCGAGCTGAAAGCTGGCTCGCTGCTTTCCCAGAATCAACAACTTTGAAAAGACAGAGTTAGACCTTGACATATCCCCGCTGTTGAGTGACTCTTCCAGCTGCGCTCTCCTCCACTGAGGTAAGCCTTGCCACATCCCCGCTGTCAACAAGACCCTGCCGGCTGCGTAAGTCCACCCACCTCGATGAGTCAGGCCTTGTAAACAAACAGTGTGCTCTCCCCTATACTATCTTTCTACCATGTTTTTGCTGTCTGCTTCAACTCGGCCACCGCGGCTTCGGCCTTGTGTCCCCCTGGTGCACATTACGTGCTGACCAAGTGTGTGTGACATCGCGGTCAGGGTAGGCACATTTGCGTAGCGGCCCCCCCAGTGCTTTGGTACAGCAGCGCACGCATAGCCCTTGATACTTACGTATCTTGGTGCACAAGTGCTCAGTGCATATGGCACACGGTGCCCAGCGCCACAGCGTCAGTGCACAGTTACAGCACTGCATGGTACATGGTGCACGCTGTGCTTGGTACCCACTGCTACAGCACTATGTTTAGCCATAGGGCTATCAGATGCAGTTGTGGGTACATTGCAGAGCGCAAGGGCAGACTCCACTAGGTCCTTGTACACATATAAGTGGAGGTATTTCCAGGCTTGGTGTCTGGCTAGAAGTCATGACCCCATATCTTGCCCTATGCCAGTCAACTTACAGTTTCTACAAGAACTGCTTGATGCTGGTAGGTCACCTTCCACTGCTTGCCATGCCCATGTGGATTCGATATCTCTGGGTGCGCATTTTTTGGCTACCCGGATTCTTAAAGGCACTCGCCGTCCTAGGAGGACTGTTCTCCCCGAATGGAGCCCTAATATTGTACTGGAGGCTCTCACAAAGGCCCCGTTTGAGCCCATACACTCCATAGAGTTGAAGTTGCTGTCCGTAAAGACAGCCTTCCTCGTGGCTATCACCTCCGCTAAGTGGGTCAGTGAGCTGCAGGTGCTGTCTGTGCACAGCTCCTGCATGCGTATTTGCACCAACCCCGCTTTCCTCCCCATGGTGATCACAGCCTTCCATGTTAATCAGTCTGTGGAACTGGAATCCTTCCATCCACCTCCGTTTGCTTCAACAAAGGATGAGAGATTGAATTTCCTCTGCCCAGTGCGGGCATTGAGATGCTATGTGCATAGGACAAGTGCTCTGTGTCAATCTGACCAGCTCTTCGTCTGTCATGGGACACGGACCCTAGGACAGCCCCTCTCTAAGCAGCGTCTGTCACATTGGATTGTGGATACAGTCTCAACTGCATATAATGGTGCTGACTTGCCCCCACCTGATAGTATAGCCGCACACTCTGCTAGAGGGTTGGCTACATCTTGCGCCCTCTTCAGAGGTGCCTCTATGTCTGATATTTGTACTGCGGCTAGCTGGGCTACGCTGCATACTTTCTCCAGGTTCTACTGTCTTAATGTGGTAGACCCTGCCCTGGCTTCTTTAGGCACACGGGTCCTCTGGGTTAGTCAGTGCTTGTGCGTCCCTCATATGCTGTCGTTCTTTCTCCCTCGCGATGGCTCTGGTATACATTATCCCATATGTAATGTCATTAGTGGTCCTCTTCGAACGGAAAGGGAACGTTAGGTTACTTACCATAACACTGGTTCCCTGAAAGAGAAGATGACCACCAACCGCGAGGGTGCATTGGTCGCCCTCACGGGTTTGATGGAAAAAGAGAAAAAAAGGGAAAAAGAGAAAGAGGCTTCCTTTGAATGACAGTTTTATCCCCTTGGTGGGCGAGACCAAGTGCATCATCCCAGGAAGGGGCCTACTGGCAGCTCTGGTATAGAGAGCTCAGCGATATCTACCAAGTTGGCAGGCATATCCCATACGTCAGTGTTCTTCATTGCAAGGCCCGCGGGCCACTGGCGGCCCCTGGTGGACTTTAGCGTCGTCCCTGACGTGCAGCCCCCGACAATACACAAATGTGAAAAAGGGGGTGTGGCGGCCCTCACAATGATGTCTTACCGAAGAACACTGCCATACGTAATGTCATTGGTGGTCGTCTTCCCTTTCAGGGAACCAGGGTTACGGTAAGTAACCTAAAGTTTTCAGCTCTATGTTGCAAGAAAACATTTGGAATTGATTTTCATGAGCGCTGAAGAGCTGTAGGATGATGAAGCGTCAGCAGTCAGCTGTGCCCAGAGACAATATGCTTCCATATCGTTTACAGCTTTATTTACACCAGCTTGTGTGTTAAAGAGTTTCCGTTTGAGACCTTTAGCTAATAAACACTAGACAAACATAATGTTTTTTTTTTTTAAAGAACAGTTTTAAGATGCTTGATGGCTCAGTAATTAAAAGCGTTTTAATAGCTGTTAATAGAGCAACACTGTACTAGACTAGTAAAAGAGAGTTCTCCGTTTGCTTTCTTGCCTTGCCTCCCAGGAAATATATTACTGTTTCACTTACTAGGTTATTTCACCTCAGCAATGTCTTCTGGGTCAAGCATCTGACAGTCATTAGGGGAAGAAGCTTATTAGAAAATAACTCAGACGCATGTCTGAAAATATGCAGCAGTATGTAGCAGTATAATCATACAATAGAACACTTTGGCAGTGATTTTAAATTATATATGATCAGACTCCCTCTTGTGGACGCTGTTAAAACTGAAATTAAATAACCCGCCCTTTCCCGGACCTGTTGAATGAAGAAGCAATTAGTTTCTGGGCGACAGAATTAATGTATCTGCTGCTAAGTCGTTAAAAAGTCGTTTTAACGCTCAAATCCTCGCGTGGAAAGAGTCAATGTATAATTAAGATTACTTTAGCAAGAAAGAGAGGTTAGTTTTAGCCGAGCAGTTATATTATGAATAATTCATTGTAAATATGACTATAAACAAACAAAAAACATATAGCAACCATCTTAGATCAAAATAAAAATAAATATGTATTACTGTGCTTATTACGTAAGATTACACATGCGTTCTTGTTAGTTAGCTTGGTTTTAGTACTAGACTTCCAATGTTAATTAGAAATTAGAGTGCATTTTCAATCAGTCCTCCACCCCTAGGTGTCGGTATTTGCTAACGCATTAGGAGCAGGGACATGTCCCCTTTCAGTGTCCGTCGCCCGGCAAGTTATCAGGGTTGGCCTGAAAGTGGGAGGTCCTTTTCCCTGCAGAAACCGCCATGGTGAGGAGAATTTCTCTTTTGTTCTTGAACTAAATCATCCCTAAACATCCAGTTAATACCAAAAATGTAACGAACCCTAAATTCAGATATAAAGCTTTTAACATTTACAAAAGCAATGTCCCTCCGCATTTCAAAATTCGGGCTCAGGGAATCTTAAGATACATTGGTTGAAATTTATCGGTATTCCGTATTGTATCGAAAAGGTCTAAACAGTAAAGCACGACTGTATTGGAAAACGGCAGTAACAATTACCAAACATGGTAAAACGTATTTAATCGTTATATACCCATACGTTAATATGTTCAATGGGTATGCTAAGTGAATTGTAAATATGCTTGTGCGTTTCCCAGTAACATGTGAAAGTAGGCCTGTTTAGGTACTGAAGTAGTTGACCTGGGTGCTTTCGGTTTAAAATACGGAAAGACCTGAAGTCTGATTCTTAAAGCGGTAAATTCAGTTTATTTTCCATAGTGGTAAACTTCAGACTTTTATATAGGCCTCTTAACTAGTGATTGGACTGTTGAGTACGTGGTGGCAGTGTAGTGATGGACGCATTAATGTATGTGTACTGTATGTTGTTGCAGTGTCACACTTGCAGAATCCGAAGCGATTATACACGTTCAGGATATACGTTTATATTTTTAATGCAACTGATTCTGGTGTTTTTGAATAGATTATAAGTTGTACGCAACGTCGTTTGGTGTCTGCATAATTTTTTGATACGGGGTGGCGAGTGCAGTGCAGGTCATGTTAACACTATGACCAGAACTAGATTTAACACCGGTTGGAATGGAACATATTAAGTTGGCTGTTATCAGGGTTTTGTGTAGCTTTAGGTGACTTCATATTGACAGCTCGCATGTCGTTGATCTAAATTGCTATCAAAGATCTATTACTGACATGTCGGTGTGTAAGGCCTGCTTGGCTATTTGTTAAACTTTTCTACCTTCCTTCCCAGGCTCGAGGACCTAAAAAGCACCTGAAGCGTGTAGCAGCTCCGAAGCACTGGATGCTGGATAAATTGACGGGAGTGTTTGTAAGTTGACATTCTTTTTTTTTTTAGGTGTCTGATGCATGTTAAATATAGTTAGTGTACACTTTAGGCCTGTGGCTGCCTCTTTGCACGAGCACTTTTTAAAAATGAGTAATGTGCTGTTTCAATGAGAGCTTTTATATTTAACAAGGAAAGAAACAAACAGATTTGCGTGGTCATAGCTTTGGTTCATTGACATTATGTATTTCTGCTGTTTAAGAGAAATTATTGGATAAAATACAATGCACCTATTCTGGGTTTCCTGCACTTACTAGTCAGGAAATGTTTAGAGGTATTCTTAACCATTCCACCTTGCTTTCTTCCCAGGCTCCTCGCCCGTCAACTGGTCCGCATAAGCTGAGGGAATGCCTCCCCCTCATCATCTTCCTCAGAAACCGTCTGAAGTACGCTTTGACCGGAGATGAGGTCAAGAAGATCTGCATGCAGAGATTCATCAAGATTGATGGCAAGGTCCGCACAGACATCACCTACCCTGCTGGCTTCATGGGTAAGCACTTATAATCAAAACAACTTGGGGGGTGAAATATGACAGTGTTTTTAAAAAAATATAGAAAACAAAACTGGTGCTGACTCTTTAGGTCAGATTTATTGGGAGTCCTGTGCAAGTAAAATGAACCCTTGGTGTTGTACAGATCTTGTATGTTAACTGTGTTGACCAGGACATTGACCGCTGACCTAATATGGCTGCCATATTGACGCACACTTGAGTTAATATGATTTTTTGTTACACGACTGTATTTTGATATTTGTCTTTTTATAGTCGGTAGACCATAGCTGTATACAATTAGAAGCTTTGATTTAGGTAATCTTTTGCTTGCTTTAACTCCATGAATAGTCGCTTTGTAGATCAGTAAGCGTTCTAAGGGTTGAAATTAGCAGATATGGCTATGCAGGCCATTTGATTTAGTATTCTTTTCTGGCAGCATTTGTAGAAAACCTTTACAATTGCCATATTCATGTCCTTGTAAAATAGTGCATAGTTGTTTTAGAGATGCTATAATGACCTAATCTTTATTGCTTTTTTTTTCTCAACGCAGACGTCATCAGCATTGAGAAGACTGGAGAGCACTTCCGTCTGATCTATGATGTCAAGGGGCGCTTTACTGTTCACCGCATCACAGCTGAGGAGGCCAAGGTGAATAAACATGTTTATTGAAACCGGCTTCTCAACATGGCATGTTGCCTATGTAGCCTTCAGCTTTTCAGAGTGAAATTGACCAATATGCAGTTTTAAAGACACTAGTTTTGGGAGAGGGATTGCAACCTGTTTAGCTACAGTTGCTTATCTGGAGTATCAGAAGTTACTGGGTTCAGTTGTATGCAATTTGCATTTTGAAAAGTTAAAATTCATTATCATGAATGCCAAATGGCTTAAACAGTCATGGAGAAGGTCGGAAGCAAAGGGAGTTTTTTAAAGGGGAACTCTACTCAAAATAAGGCTCTCTAAATGCTCTGTATACATAACAAGTGTGTCTCGCTGTGCCAGTTTTGTTAAGTAAAGCGTTTGGCCAGTACTTCACTTTTTTTGTCAGTTTTCTGGTTCAGCTGGAAATGCAGGCTGCTGCCATAGTGGAACCTTTCTGGCACCAGTGTTACATCATATCGTTGACAGCCACCCACAGCAATGAACGCTGGCAGGTTGAATTGTTGGATTGCAATGTGTTCTGGTGCAAAAATAACAAAAGGAAAAACAGTAACAAAGTATTTGTGTGCCTTAACCTTTAAGCCAACAAAGGGCTGCCATAATAAAACAATGGCTTTATAGTATAGGAACGAGACATATGCTCAGTAGAATACTATGTGTGACTGTAGAGCGAGTCAGTGACAGGACAGCACACACAGCGCGACGGAAGAGCTCCAATACATTCAATGTTAATTTTGTTTTAATGGTTTTTATACAATGTACTGCTCTAGGAGAAGCTGAAAATGTCAAAAGATTTAGTTAACATATTTTCTATTGATATGGTTGTATATTCATTTGCATTACACTTCCCCTTTTAAATAAATTCTGTTTACCAACCTCATACAACCACTTTATTTATACACCCAGTGATACGACTGGGGAAATGTTGGCTTATTAGAATTAACAATTTTTTTCAGCTAATGTAATATTTTTCATTTAAATTCCCGCCCTTAGAATTCTTAGTTTTTGGTTCATGTTGTTAATGGCACATGTGCAACACAAAATCCTTGGTGCATTTTTGTTGTTTTGCTTTTTGTTCTTCTAAATTTCTTGAATGCAACTGTTCATATATTAAGCTAAATTCTCACATTTGGTCACCTGTACTTTTGTTGCATAAAACCTGAGGTTACCGGATTTCATTTTCTGATTGTGTTATTGAGGCACCTTTGGATTTCCCAGGCATTTGTATTAGATCAGATTGTTACCGTCCTTCTCATGATTCCGTTTGTTTCTCTTGAGAGTAGATAGATAGATGTAGATATTAGATATACAAACTATAGTATCGATAAATTGCATTGTAAAAAAAGTTATTTGAAATGTATAATATTGTATTCATTATGAATTTGACAGCTGAATTATATTTTTATACTATTCATTTAATGCCACAAGTAATTCCAAGTTAAGGGATAGGAAGCATTTTTTGTGTTAAAGTGCTAATGGCGCCTAACTCCAAAAATAGTTGCCAAAAACATTTGGGTCACATTTGCGATCATTTGTCGCAGTCTGGACCCCCATTTCCCACCACACTGTGTATTCACTCCCTAAACAAGATGTGTACGAGTGCATCTACAGCATTGTGGTAGGATAAATGCGTTTCATCCAGTACTTGGTTAAACTTCAGCATTTTCCTGTATTGCTAACTAGGGTCATGCCTTATTTTTAGTTTAAAAATTCTCGTTTGTTGTATTTGTTTCCCTCTAGTACAAGCTGTGCAAAGTGAGGAAGATCTTTGTTGGCACAAAGGGAATCCCTCATCTGGTGACCCATGATGCCCGCACAATCCGCTACCCGGATCCACTCATCAAGACCAACGACACTGTCCAGATTGATCTGGAGACTGGCAAGATCACTGAATTCATCAAGTTTGATACAGGTAACTCAACGTGTGCTGACTTGCTATTTTTAATGACATTGCAGGGTTGAAAATCTTCAGGCAGAATGAAGGGGTTTTGACACATGGCTTTGCTGTAGAAAGTGTCCTTAACCGATTTACAGAGGCTGGTACGTGGCCTGTATAGGGATCACGTTTGTAAAGATAGCAACAATAATACATTGTTAGACTGGATCCTTCACAGATTCAGTCAACCTTTGTACAGTTTGCTGGGCCCCCAACTCTCCGTACAGACCAAACTGCAAAGAAAAAGCTGACCAGACTCCCAAGGCAAAACAGATTTAATGTTCATTCAATCAGACTGTCAACGTGTTTTAAAATGTGACATGTAAAATGCTGATGGTTTTATAACATTAAAATATATCCTTGTGGCGGTTGTCAATGTTTTAGATCAGTATATTGAAATGCATTGTCTAACATTTTGATTTCTGTATTCCAGGTAACGTGTGCATGGTGACTGGTGGTGCTAACTTGGGTCGTGTTGGTGTGATCATCAACAGGGAGAGACATCCTGGCTCTTTCGATGTGGTTCACGTCAAGGATTCTACTGGCAACACCTTTGCTACCAGGCTGTCCAACATCTTTGTGATCGGCAAGGTGAGTGTCTAATAAGGTTGCTGATCAAGCTGATACTGATCAGTATGGATTACTGCTATTGCATTAAATTGCTGGGGATGTGATGAGAGTGACAAACATCTGGAGCTGTAGAAATGGGATATACTTGCAGTAGGATTTAATGTCTTGAATAAAAGCATTGTCAGAATTGTCTTTTTTTTTTTAGTTTTTTTTTTTTCCAGAAATGTTGACGTCATGCTTTTCTTCTCAGGGTAACAAGCCATGGGTCTCCCTGCCCCGTGGAAAGGGTATCCGCCTCACCATTGCAGAGGAGAGAGACAAGAGACTGGCAGCCAAGCAGAGCAGCTAAAGTGCGCTTGACAATTGTGCAGAGAAACCATTTGTCCGTGATTTGAAAATAAAATAAAAAAATATTTACAAAATTACTGTTTTTAGTGTCTTTAAAACTAACCAAGTAGTGGGAACTACTTATCTTTACATTTAGGTACATATTGAAGTTTTGGTTATTTACGATTGTACATTGCAGTCTGTAGAGGTTTGTTTATACTATTTTGTGGATACACATTGGATACTGATGTAAGTTCTGTATCCATGCGATTTATGTTGGAACTTTATTTCAACCTAGCACTGTACTATTCGTACTAAAACAGAATGGCCTGAATTCTGTTTTCAATATTAAGCATCATGCTGTATTGCAAACTCAGCATCTGGCAAAAAACTTGAGCAGACAAAGGTGTGTTTTAATTCTTCACCTGTAATGTGAAGTTTATGTATTACCATTAATTCAAATAAATGCTTCATTGACTTCCACTAGATGGCACTGATCACATGGCTATACTGTTTCTCTATTAAATAGATCAACTGATGTGAAACCTACATATCCCCCCCACCACAGCTGTAGCTACAACATTAGATAATATTAGAATGAAAACCTATATCACAATAACCTACATCCTGAGTATGTACAACTATGACCACAAGTTTTGCATCACCTAGACTACAAGCTATTAGAAGTGTCTACCAGAAGCCATAGAAGAAAAAGACAAGAAAAAGGATGATAATACAAGGACTACAGCCTGCAACGGGTACAATTTGAATTGGACTATATCTGTGGCCAATGTTAAGAAGTGCACATTATCAGAGATGAAAAAGATACATTTCCAAGTACTAAATAAAGCTATGAAATGTTAATCTGTCAAAAGCAATTTCAGGAAAGTTAAATGTGATATAGAAGTGAACTTCGTTCCGTACTGAAACCTTTCATGTTTTGGAAAGACGTGGTTGCTTTGTGCTTGAATTGAACTAACTTGCTTCTGCCTTCGTCCTGGGAATCCTTTTGTAAACAAGCTTTTTGGAAAGGATAGTTTTTCCAGTGACTTCTAATTGTTTATTTTTATTTTTAATGTTCTAAGTTTATACAAGTTTTGATTTACACATGTACAATATGTAACCATCCTTTATGCAGTATAGTACAGTAAATTACTTGAAATGGAAAAATAAATAAATAATATAATTTCCGTTTTTAACATTGAGCATCATAAACATGGTGAATGCAATTGCATGCTTTTCATAAATAGTTCTAGTGCTTTTGGCCAGGTCACCAGCAGCATATGTTTTCAATTACAGCAATTTGTAGTTAAAAGCCAAACTCCGCAAGCTAGTAGATGGTCAAGAAGCTACCAGTGACATTGTCAGGGATCATTTATTTTATTATTATCAAACATTCACGCCTTGGTTATACTTTATTATTAATTTGACCATGGCCTCTAATTAATTGTCCAATAGTGACACCTGCTGGAAGCATGTGAAAATGACACTTATAATCTGTTTAACCTTTTGGTGCTTGTTTTGACACATTAACTGTTTTAGGGATTAAAAAAATAATACTATACAGTGTTTTAGAACAGTACACTAATAATGTATTTATTCATTTCTGTAGACTTTATTAAGCAGTCACAATTCTGCGAGAAGCATCATGTTGTTTACTGGAGTGACCTGGGAAGCAACAAGTTTCAATTTACATCCATTGATGCAATGAAACATACAAAAGAGATAATGAATACTATAAAACATACAGTGTCAATTCCAATAATAATAATTTTTAAAAAACTATCCATAAAATGAAATGACGGTACAACATAATAGCTGTAAATTAACCCCAGTATGACTTTATATGCGCTATCCGCTGAAATCCTGGCTCCTTAGCACCAGTATTTGAAGATGTACCTTGTCATCTGAGTTTCCAAGTGTTTTTACCAGTCTACTGAATTTAGATTTTATAGCAATATTAAAAAGCTAGAACTACCTCCAGTGTTTTGTTTTATTTTTTATTTTATCAGGTAACTTTATAATGTAATTGCTTCTTTGTGTTTAATGTTGTGCATTCTGCTTCAGAAAAATGCATAGGGAGAAATTAAGGCAAAAAAAATCACACTTATAAAACTAAGGTGACAACTCAAATTGAAATGTATTTTCTTAACTGTTAAAAGATATCCATGAGGTAGAGTGTTCTTATTAGGTATGTGATGTAGATTTGATACCAGAACTCTTTCTGGTCTGCTCTTAAAGAAACAGCAGCATAACTAATTCCATACACTGACACCTGGCCCTGATGTCTATACCATTCTTGAACCATTAACTCAGGGCTAATGTTTTCCACAGTTAGATTTTTCAAAGCAGCTAAATAAATTCATTTTCCCTAGATCTATTCTCATTAATCTTACCTTTGAGGTTCTGGCATTAGCATGGTTGCTCTGGACTCTCTCAAGGTCATACTTGTGTAATACAGCGACCAGGATTAAATCACAAGATCCCTTGATCTGCACTCAATGTGCTTTATCACACTGTAAGTAGTGCGCGCTTGTATTACAGTTTGTATTTTAACATCTGTAGTGCATCATCTTTGATACCAAATCAGAGTCAGATCTGCTGTCTCCATCGTGAAATAAACCATCTGGCAACAGGGAGATGCAGCTTTAATATTACAAAATACATATTGGGGATTCTGTTTGCATAACAAATGAACCAGTCACTTCAGGGACAGACAGTTTTATATATACATACATACACACTGCTGTGCAAAAGCATAATCAACAAGTACAGAGAAACATCATCTGTAATTGACGAACCCAGGACTGGAAGACCCAAAAAAGCTGTCAAACAAGGATGTGCAATACTTGAAGATAATATCCTTAAGGAAAATAAATCAAGCAATGAATTGAACTGGCAGAAGGCATAGGTGTCATTGTCCATCCATCAACAGCCCAAAGCACCTTTGACCATTGTTCATAGTCCAGTTCCCCTTTCTTAACAGAGGTATTCTTATAGCAAGACATCCTTCAAGTCCTGATTTCAAGAGTGACCTTCGTAGTGTTGATTTGATGGACACTGACCTGTGTGCCTTGTTCTCTCTCTCTCTCTCTCTCTCTCTCTCTCTCTCTCTCTCTCTCTCTCTCTCTCTCTATATATATATATACAGTGCCTTGCAAAAGTATTCAGACCCCTGACCAATTCTCTCATATTACCGAATTACAAATGGTACATTTTGAAATTTCATTCTGTTTGATATTTTATTTTTAAGCATTGAAACTCAGAATCAATTATTGTAAGGTGACATTGGTTTTATGTTGGGAAATATTTTTAAGAAAAATAAAAAAACTGAAATATCTTGCTTGCATAAGTATTCAACCCCTATGCTGTGGAAGCTCCCAGTTTGCACCGATGAAAGAAATTGCCCTAATGAGGACACAATTACCTTACCAAGGCCTCCACCTGTGAACCATTAAAGTTGCTGTCACATTTTCTGGCTAAAAACCCCACTGTTGAAGGATCATTGGTAAGGCTGTGAATCTGAAGGAAAATGAAGACCAAAGAGCATTCTACAGAAGTTAGAGATAAAGTAATACAAATGCATAGATTAGGGAAAGGGTACAAAATAATATCCAAGTGTTTGGATATCCCAGTGAGCACAGTTGGATCAATAATCAGGAAGTGGAAGCTGCATCACACCACCCAGGCACTGCCAAGAAAAGGCTGTCCCTCAAAACTCAGTGCTCAAACAAGAAGGAGACTTGTGAGAGAAGCCACAGAGAGGCCAACAATCACTTTGAAGGAGCTACAGAGTTCAGTGGCTGGGAGTGGAGTAATGGTGCACCAGTCAACCATATCAAGAGCTCTGCATAACACTGGCCTGTATGGGAGGGTGGCAAGAAAGAAGCCATTACTCAAAAAGTACCATCTGAAAGCACATCTGGAGTTTGCCAGAAAGCATGAGAGTGACCCAGCTGCGATGTGGGAAAAGGTTTTGTGGTCAGATGAGACCAAGATAGAGCTTTTTGGCCAAAACTCAAAGCACTATGTGTGGCGCAAACCTAACACTGCCCATGTCTCAAGACACACCATCCCTACAGTGAAGTATGGTGGTGGCAGCATCATGCTGTGGGGATGCTTCTCATCAGCAGGGACTGGGCATCTTGTTACAATTGAAGGAAGAATGGATGGAGCAAAATACAGGAAAATACTGCAAGAGAATCTGCTTCAGTCTGCTAAAAAAACTGAAGCTTGGGAGGAAATTCACCTTTCAGCAGGACAATGATCCCAAGCACAAGGCCAAAGCAACATTGGAGTGGCTCAAGAACAAAAGGGTGAATGTCCTACAGTGGCCCAGTCAAAGTCCTGATCTCAATCCCATTGAGAACTGTGGCACTATTTGAAAATTGTGGTCAACAAGCGTCGTCCAACCAACCTGAACAACCTGGAGCAAATATGCCAAGAAGAATGGGCCAAAATCACTCCGACACTGTGTGCAAAGCTAGTACATACTTACCCCAAAAGACTTAAAGCTGTTATTGCAGCGAAAGGTGGCTCTACCAAATATTAATGTGTGGGGGTTGAATACTTATGCAAGCAAGATATTTCAGTTTTTTATTTTTCTTAAAAATATTTCCCAACATAAAACCAATGTCACCTTACAATAATTGATTTTGAGTTTAAGTGTTTCAAAACAAAATATCGAACAGAACGAAATTTCAATGTACCATTTGTAATTCAGTAATATGAGAGAATTGGTCAGGGGTCTTAATTACTTTTGCGAGGCACTATATATATTTATATATATATATATATATATATATATATATATATATATATATATATATATATTTATATATATATGATCATTCCACAACACTTGCATACAGAAGAATATATGCTCACTGGCTGCATGACCAAATTAATTAGATTGAAAATTATATAACAATAGTTGATATTATGGAATTGGTATTTGCTGCTCTTCCTTTCAGGATTTATACATTAGAGCCATATGGGGACTGCTGGGCACCACCTGTTCTTCTCTAATCCAACCCAGCAAGTGTACTAACAAGCCATCCTTAAAATAACAGTATGTGGATTGGACTCTGCAAGGTATTTAAAAATAAATAGAATGATTTTATTTGTAAAACATGTCCCTGGACCATATGTGCATAATAACTGAGAACAATAACTGGATCAGCAACTATAATACACCTTAACATTTTTTTTTTTATTTTTTTTTCTGGGAAATCTGTAGCAGTCTGACTGGCACTGACTGATAGGAGACCAGAAACTGCACAAGTCTTTTTTTAGCGTTCCATACACTTGGTGAAAATGTTTATCTGCCAAAGATATATCACATTTTCGAAGTGGTATTTCTTACTGATGTGTTTGTTACACCTGCTGAATGCAGTGTTGTAGGAAATAGATTAATGGTTCCACTCTGGTGCACCTAAATTACTAGACATGTTTCTGAGAGCTCTATGAGGCCACAGGGTTCTTCAGTTTTACAAATATACTAGGATGTTATGACTACAAAGCTAAACAACAAGCACAATACATTTGTTACAATAACTTGTATTTAATATCCATACCAATTTGTTCATTAAGACACATTATTTCAAACAGATTTTTAAAAGTGTTCAAACAGCTATCTTGTAAATTGATAAAGGCTGTTTTTCTTTTTGTCAAATCTAATTTATGCCGTGACACATCCCAAACTAAAAGAAAAATTAAAAAGTGAATGAATTCTGAACATTTATGTGATCTACAATCTACAGTATGGATTTGTTTTACTGGTCAATGTATATTTCAGTACAAAATGTGGTAGTTTTAAGTCATTTTCCTGGGTTTGTGTTAATTATTTAGACAGACATTTTAGCTCCAAAACAGATCTTGACAGTTTCTTGACTCAGATAAATGGGCATTCCTAATAAAGTGGCCACACCCTGTACAGTCTTGTCCAAAAGTCAAAGAAAAGGGCGTAATTAAAAAAAAAAAACCCACAAGAAACAACATCCAACGTTCATCACAAACACTGACCAGGTGTGCCTCGCTCTCTTTGGGGTGCTTTCTCTTCGGTGTTGCTTTGTGGGACTCTTCCGTTGGAGCTCTGCACAGGGAGCTGAGCTGGGAGTGATTAGCTTAGAAAAACACAGAGACAGGCCAAGCAGATGAGCGGTGGAGCAGGACTTCATCAGTGTGCAGAACTGGAATCACGAACAAACCTTACTAGAGCGAAAGCATAGCAAAGTGCAATAGTGTCATGAAGGCATGGTGAAGCATTGGCAAACAACTGAGGTATAGTAAAGTATATTAAAAAAAACCATAGCAAACCATGGTAAACTATGCATTGCACTATGACCGTGGTAAACTTTTATAAAGTAAGGGTTACAACCAGGACGATTGTCACATTACTGTTCTGTCCAAGGTTGTTAAACAAATGACCCGTATAAAAACATCTAGCTGAACTGTGATTCGTAAAGAACACTACAGAGACAAAGGATATGTTTTGAAATAGAAGCAACAACGCTGAGAACCTTAATCTTGGCAAAAGTCTCCTTGCCAATTAGACCAGATAGTGTATATAACACGAGATTAAACTTGTGAGTTGAAATACAAGTTATATGAAGACAATGCAAAGAGAACTGTATGTCAGTGTTAGGACAGTCCTCAGGGAAGCACATTCTTGGTTTTAAGATCTGATTTGCTGTAACACCTAGCTCCAGTCTGTCTGTGTGCTTAATCATTTCAAGTTTCTAATGTGTTATATTGTAACTGTGGTTTCTTTGAAAGGGAACTTTGCATAGTATATATATATATATATATATATATATATATATATATATATATATATATATATATATATATATATATAGGGTTATGTACTAAACATTGAGGACACAAGCTACTGAGAAACTATCAGTCAATCCTGAAGGATTTCCCCATGTTGCTTATAATGTGGTCAGGAGAAAACAACACCAACAAACTCATTAAACTTTTGACCTGGACCAAAAAACATTACACATGCTAGTAATGGAAGTCATTATTGATTTATTTTTTTACCACTATGGGATTTGATATATGACAGAAGAAAAGTTTAGTCGCTAGTATAGTCTTTTATTATTAAATTCTCATGTGCTGTCCAATTATCCAGGCATTCTTTTAATGTTATTTTAAAAAATGTCTTTGCAAAACGATGGCATACAATTTACTAGATAGATATTATTAAAGGAAACTGATTCTAAATACCAACATAAAAGGACCTTGCTGACAAATACGTAAGTATCCCAGTCTAATTTGAACAACACTACCATAACAGGAGGTCCTGCACATGCTTCAGTTTGCAACGACTAGAGAGAGCTCCACACTGTGGACAATTAATTGCAATGCAAAAACATGAAAGTGATCATAACTCCTCGTGAAGTTACCCTGCAATTGTTCGACTTTTCCACGAGTTACAGCTGAGCTTGAATTGCAGCGGATTTTCTTAAAAATGCCTTTCTGCAAAAGGTCTATTCTCCCAAAACAGGTTTGCAGGGCAGACACGAATCGGCAAGGTGCGGATTTCAAAGACTTAGCGGATGTTTGCAGTTTTACTCTGATCTCCGTGTTGAGACAGCTCTCGGATTTATCCAGGCGCTCGCTGAATATCATTGAGGAACTGGAGGGGGAAATCACATCGACATCTCTGAGATCAGGGGCTTTAGAAAAAAAAGTCATTAGTTTGCAAAGATACGTCTCGGCGTTGGTTGTCAAACCAGGCCACTCTCTCATTCATACAAACAAAGAAAGGCGTTAACCGTAACGTCGGAGCAAATTGAAAACTTTTGCAATATTACTATCAAATATATATATATATAAGTATATATATAATATATATATATATATATACTATATATAGATATATATATGATATATATAGATATATATATAATTTCCATTTTGACTGTTTGGACAGTTCCAAGTCAGTATACATTGGTTGTCAGCGCACCTCCTGTGTCACTCAGAATTATCACGGAGAATTATCAGTTAACTTTTTAGAATCTTGAAAAGTTCCTTTTGTAAAACATTCCTTGGCAACAAGTCTAATTTAGTATAAGAAGTGAGAAACTACCAAACTGGTCTAGACACCCTTCTAGTATATTTATTTATTTATTTATTTTTATTTTACAGAATTATGTAAGGGTCTTATGGTGGAGAAGGGGGTACGAATGTGGCGGGGAAACAGGCAGTAGTACTACGGTACTATATGAAATAAGCTGTGTAGGGCATATGTTGTATCTGTTTATAAAATGGACATCCTGTTTTGTTTAACTATATTCATCACATCTAGTTTATTGGCTGACTGACTCATTCCGGTGGTATTTTTTTCATAGGCTGGGTCAGTGATTTTGGTTATAACCTAGGCACATGTGATGAAGCCAAATCTGATGTAATGGTGCGATACAGGTGTGCTAATTTGTGGCACGCACAAATGTTTTTAGCTCCGAAAACAAGGAAACACCCACCTGAAAGGGTTGCGCAATGTACAGAGTTTAGCTCTTAAAATTATTTTTAATATCATTTTTGTTTTCACAATTAAGCAAATCTATCCGACTTTAACTGATGAGCAACACTTTGGGTTATCTAAAATTGTAAACATACGATTTTGTGGGTGACCTACAGTTTGTCTTGTTTGCAGTGGCCTAAGTAGTCAAGCACAGCACTTTCAAAACAATGTGTGTACCATTTTCTGACATTACACTGATCAAGTTTTGATCACATTCTGATGACATACCACTTTCTGGTACTGTACTTAAAATAAATGTTGTCTGGTGCAGTCGTGTGCTTTTGTAATGTAACTGCAATTCTGTCATTAAAATAGCAAAGTCAGTAGCCATTTTACACGTTAACATGTGCGTGTGGGATTATACGTATAAAAAACGGTACATGAGAATTTTCTATGTTTATGGTATGTCATCGTTGGTTTAGGTTTTCCTACTGGCAGCATATCAGCATGAAACTAACATCCCCAAATAGAGAAACAATTTGAAAGCAGTCCAAGCCCTACAAGTTAGTGTTCACCGAGTAAAGCTTTTATCTTTTGTTGAACAGATTTGTCTGAAAGACATCTAAATATTTACATGGTTATTTCTCACTTTAGCATACTGATGTTAATGCTGCCTGCTTCATGGTGAAGGCCAGGTTTTCTTTTCAGAAGGGAAAGCATTCATTTCAGGTGAGATTATAGCAGCACTATGTGTGTGTACGAATGGTATGAAACAGTAGTGTATGCTTTTAGCAAAAAAAACAGTACATGCGAATATGCATTAGTGTTGCTTCCAAGAAGGTCGATAACATAAAAAGCTATTGGCTAAAAATATGTATTCAAAGTGGTTATTGAAAAGATTATTGTTCAGTTGAGTTAAATCCAGTGGTGCTTGGTTTTCATTTGTATTGTGTTTTTCAGACTATGTCATGCACTTTGATTCAGGTGAAGCCCATTTATCTGATGGAAGCTATAAAACAAAAATATCAATACAAAAAAACAAAACACAGAGAACTGCAAGAAGTGTTTTTCAAATATATATACAGTATATATAATATACTGTATAACCCTTTCCAAAGTCTAACAACACCAATGGCTTTGATCTAATACTCAGTTCGTTGTGATTCTCTTGGTTTTGAGTCAGCGAACTTTATTACACACAGGTTGAGGATAGAACAGCCCCCTTCCTCAATGAACCAACATCAGTCCGGAACCCGCCCCCACTACTCAGCTTCCAATAGTGAGCTCAGAATGCTGAGCCAGAAAACAATTCAATACAGTCCCCTTAAAGAATTTCATCATGGGACCCATCATAGAAGTGAACCTGGTAAGTCTGTAAAACTGCACCTTCCCAACACATTAAAACTAGACCTAGCACCAACAATATTGAAATCCATCTTAAATGAATATGGACATGCAGACTGTTTTAAATTTAGAAGTGGCTTTCACCCCTGATAAATGTGGCCAATATACAGAATAGATTTGGGTGGATTTGTCCATGTGTTAGTACACTGGATACAAAAAATGGCTAATTTCTCAATTTGTATTATTTTTGACATTTTGGGATATTCTGTATACAGTAGACCAGGAAATAATGGTTAAACTGTAATTCGAGGCACCTGTTAATCCTAAAAATATGCTGCTAATGTCCTGCTGACAGGTCAAATTCAAAGGCATTCCCTTGATAGCTTTCACTCAGAACTTGTCAGAGCAAAAAACAAAACAGAGTAAAGGGCATTATTAAAAAAAAATATTCGTAGCTAATTTTACAAGCATTAAGATAATAAGTAATTCATTGTGTACAGCCAAAAATCTGAGTATTGGGATTCTTATTCAGAGGTAGCTGAGGCACAACAATAGACAATGCAGTCTATTTCTGCAAAGGAGAAATTTGAAATACAACAGAGTTGGTTGGAATGAGCCCAGTGGAACTAGTGCTGGTTGTGTTTAATGCAGATTGAACCCTTGCCATAAATGTATTTCTCATGTGGGTTTTACATCATGACTTAGTTTCCTGATTCAGGGTTCAGCTAGAAGTCACTCGACTCATTCACCATGAGACACACAAGTACAAGTATCGTTCCTTTCCTGGTTAAGGCTGGGCTTTCATAGTGGAAAGGCTAGGTGCATTCAAGACTTGTGTTGGAATTGAGATACAGAAGGTAACCGCTTGCTGCATGCTGTACAGGTGTCACACAAGAACACCTGCCATAACACTGTTAATAGGGAGTTGGGCCCACGATGATTCAACCAAAGGCGTTTGCATTGTTCTGGACTGAAAGACAAATTCATTGGTCATGAGGGACAGCCATATGCACAAAGTGTGTGCTGCAACCTGTTTAACGATGAGCTGAAATATTCCAGATATTCCTCCTCAGTGTTGTTTTTTGAAATCTCTGTTCCGTGTATTGTTTCACATGCTTTTTCTTGCTGCCACGTGGCACTCTCTGGAAAATGACATCACAGTTTCAGTGGTGTTCAACAGTTTAAATTTTTTGTGAAATGTTAAATAACAGCAAGAGTTTTTTTTCCCATCAAACTTTAGACCTTATGAAACCATAACATTTTGACACAAGAAATGGTCACCTTCAAAAACTTAATCGCCATTCAGTGATCTGTGAAGTCTGGAAACCTTTCTTAGAGTTTTGACTGGAGGACCCAGGGCCGGATTAAGAGCCGTGGGGGCCCTAGGCTAACCCACTTTTTGGGGTTCCTATGCATGTTTTGGCGAATGGTGTTATTGCCATAATGGTTAGTCTGGCCCTGCGTTGGGCACAGAGAGTGTAAGTGGAGTGGAGCGGGTGAATTGTATATGGAGCAGGGGAGCGGAGCAGGGTAGTTGCTAGAGCAGAGCTGACATTTCCAGCCTGCTCTTTCACAGCACTGAGAAGAACTGCACACGGTTTTATTTTTCTTAAATACATGCTCGGCCATGGAGTTTGCACAACAAATTAAAACAAAGAAGGTGACAAATACAGATGCAATCACTGTGGAGTATTTTCCATCATGCCTGTGCACGGTAATCATTAATTTTCCAGTTTCAAATCAAGATTAGGCACTTTTATGGTTTGCAGACTTGAGAATTTCATTTAAAAAAAAGCTTTCATGTACAATGTGATTGGTGTTGTACTTTATAATTCATTATGGAGGAGAAAATATATATTCTCCTGATTGTGGAGCTGCCATATAAAAATGTGAGAAACTTCACTTATACAGTTCCATGGTTATGCGCCAATACAGTGCTGTGAACATGGTTTATATTTTTGGCACTCTTAAGGATAGTTCATACACCTCAGGGTGGTCTGTCAGTCCCGTTGAGACTCACTCGCATGTGTTCGTGGGTTGCTTTGAGCTCCCTATGAGATATTCGGATACAAACAAGCACAGCATAAACCTAATTTGAAACTAATCCTATGCACAGTTTGAAATATGTGAGACACCGTACACGACATCTTAGGAGCCTGTAAAAAAACTTGTTTTACTGCAAGATGAGATTTCCTAACTTTTACTTAGTTTTCAATGTATGCATTTTTGCAATACCAATCAGTAATAATGAGAAAGCACCTTTGAATTGAATTAGATAACTTATCTGAACACTTATGTTGGCTTTTTTTCTTTGCTGATCATAGCTGGCCATGAGGCTTGTTAAACTGTGTATGTCTTTATTGCCTTGTACCATACGACAGAAATCACATGAGAGTGATAATAATTAAACCTCACTGTTGTTAATGATCATTTTAATTAACATTCATAGATCCGTGGGAACATAGAACACAAAATGATGCAATATTTGAATTTCCTACAGCCTCCCACATTGTACACGCTTACCTTTACCCACCTTTATTTCTAAAATTCTAACCCCCAGATGAGAAAGGAAAATTTCTAAAATGTAAAGAGGCGTACGGTGTACATTTTAGACAGGACAGGTTTTTAAATTGACCCAAAAAGTAAAATAAATGAATGCGTAAATTGTCCTGCAGACTGATGCCTCTGATACAGTAAGACTAGGGACAGATCTCTCTCATGTGGTAGAGGGAGTGGGGCATTTGACTGTAACTGTCTCAGAGGAAAGGGAATGATGCTGTGTATGAGCTATGATCTGGCATTAGTTCCTGGATTCCCTTAGCCTTAATTAAGAGAAAATGACTAGGACTTATTTGTAGGTGGATGAGAAATTAATACACTTCTTGCAGTCTATATTATGCATTTCTGTTTTTTGAAATCAACAACTGTGCTGTAGGACAGCTTGTTCCACCTTTGTGGGGAATCTGAATGCAGGAGGTTTGGCTTGGCAGGGTTGGGTGGATGTGCTAATTAAGGATGGGCATGTGCAATTGTTTATTTGAATATTTGATTTAGAAAATTGTTGATTGTTTAGCAAATTACTAATTCTATAATCTGTCTTGTTTTGCAAGAAATATAATTGGTCTGAGCAGACCCATTACCCACTGCAGCCCAACATATTACTAGAAATAAATGTTAGAAAATAATTATTTGTTTCTGTGGCTCTGAATTATTCAATCTCCTGACAGATAGAAAACCCCCCCAGACATTCTTAAAATTGCAGGATGGTACTAATACTGTAGCTATGGGTAAAGGAGGTGGTTGAAACACACCTCCATTGGTCTATCTTCATTTCCATTTTCAACTATGTCCTCTTTTCTTAGTTTCAATACTAAATAGATTCTGTTATTTTAGCCTGTCTTCTTAGCTCTGTTCTTTTAAACCCTGGGATTAGTCTGGTTGCTCTTTGCTGGACCACAGTGTCCTTTTGGTACTGTGGTGACCAGAATTGAACAGAGTACTGTAAGTGCGGTCTCATCAGTGCTTTATACAACCTCATTATAACCTCCTTGCATTTGTACTCTACACTTGTAGCTATATACCTTATTACAAAATCATAAAAACACAGTTCATACTCCAGAACTGCTGTTGAACATGGTTGTGTTTTTACCCGTACAATGGGAATAATATTCAATGCACATTTTCACAAAGCACACTGAAATGTGGAGAAATTTATAGGATTTGTTAAGGATTCCTTTTGGAGTTAAAGCCTGTGTAAGAAAATGACTGCTCTACTCAGAACCCGATTGGCTGAAACAATCTCTGAGGTTTATAGTAATTTTCTCATCTTCTGCTTGTTTGTAGCAAGGCTGGTTGTCTGTGGGGAAAACATGGATATGAAACAAGATCCCTAATGGAGATTATTCACTTTGCATGAATTAACCAATCCCCAAAAGCCAGATAAATAAATAATGTGTTGCCTTAAACTATAGCTGCTACACACACATTCGCTGCATCTATATCGATACATAGAACGGAAAATGTTAATTACTGAACCGGAAAAACAGTAATTTACAGATAGAAATGATAAAAGAGCAGAGAATATTCAAACTTGAGCGCTCCACTGAGAGATTTCATTGCCAATAGCATACTATGCAGAAATCCAGTGTATGCTTTATATGGCAGATCATGAGAAACAGTGTGTATTGTTGCTCTGTTACAATTCTGTACATCTCCTCCTCTGAAAGCCAATGCTGCAGAGTATCCTGGACAAAAAGGCATGACTTTTGGTTGCGGGTCAAACCTGTGGGATTATACAAACTGAAGTGATACACGCCGCTGTATTGCTTCCATCATTTGTTATTTACAGGTATTCGCCATAAGGCTCTGGACATTGTAAACCATTTCAATAAACACCCTTGCACCTGTTCGGAATTGTCTGTGTGATTTGTTCCTGCACTGCACTCACCTCTGTCTACTCACCACTTTGCCACAGTGTAACACTATCCAGTTTAAACATATGCAATGCTTTCACTTGTTGCATACTGGGAGTTGTAGTTTTAGAGCCTCTATTAAAACTTCTGTAGAATGGCGAAACTTTCTGATGAGTTTCAGTTAGTCTAAATGTGGATTGCATTTCACAAACTAACTTCCATTTTTTCATCTGTTTTCTGCCACACTATAAAATGACTGGACTGACCAATGGCTAAACCAGGTAATTCTTGAGGTAGTTTTACCAAATTTACGGTACGTAACCCACTTGTGACTTTAGTGCAGCCAGGGAAGACCTTCAGATGACTGGGCCTGTCTGCCAACACACATGGAAGCCTTCCCCCAAGAGCAGTGCTGGCAGCTGGTAAATGATCCAGTTGCTCTTCATTCTATAATTTCATGCCAGAGCTCTTGTATGTCAGACCAGTTTTTATTTCTGACACACATGTACAAAGCAGCTGCCCACCCACTCCGACAGATTGATTGCATATCTGAGCGAGGCATCCATGCAGGAGTGGAGGCTTGCTGCTTTAGTATTATGGACTAGTATAAGTACAGTGGTGACAATGTGCATCATAGTTATAGGAGAGTGTTTTATTGGCTGTTGACTTTGTTAATACCCTATAATTAATCGAGAGCAGGATTTACTTTTAAATGCGACCCATAATATTATAATAACTGTCAGTGTATTTCAGATGCAACTGTGCATGCCAAGCGACCTCATTTAAATAAATGGTAATCTGTGACTGGCAATCTCGCATGGCCAGCCCAAAGCCCTGTCCTGAACCCAGCTGAACCGCTGTGGGAGGAGCTATAACAGAGAATTCTGCTTAGATTGCCACACCCTCAAAAACAGGTGTAACTGTCCAGTGATCTCCATGACGAATGGAAGGCTGTGTCACCTACAATCAGAATGTTGTCTGAAGTGTGCCAGAAGAATGCAGGCAGTAATTAAAGTAATAGATATTAAATGTTTACTGTTTACCAACAACATATCTGTGATTTACTAACTCTAGGTAAAATATATGACTGTTATTGTAAATGAAAGGGAAGAAGAGTTTAAAAATTACAAATGATGTGCATTTGAAAAGTAGCATTGCTGAGGAAATGGAACAGAAACATGCCAAGGTGAACGACAGAAAAGACGCTTCCTTTCTCCACCTCAGGAACATGACCTTGCACATTTCACTTCCTGGTTCACGTGGATGCACTCCAAATATGAATGCCAAGGATCTGCGCTAGGACAGAATTTTCAAAAACATTATTCACGCCTGCCAGGGGCTAATTTGTCTCTGCAGGGAACACCACTGTTTTCATCGGCTGTGTTGTGCAGTTTACATATATATATATATATATATATATATATATATATATACTGTGTGAACGTAATAGATATATATTAGCAACAACACGTCAAATGTATGTGTATATTATATATGATGCTTATATAATATATATATATTAGCAACAACCTGGACAATTGCGTCTTTGTAGGATTTGTTGTCTGTCCCGTTCGTCTTGTCTAACTTTTATGTTCCGTGTATTGTAAGGGGAACGGGTCACGCCATTAGTTTGCAATGGGAAGAGGAGGACTGCAGACCATGGGTTGATTGGTTGAGCCGGACAGCGGCGGGAAATGAGTAGAGTATATATAAGGGGGTGCATGAGTTTCAGAGAGGGGGAAGAGTGAGAGAGAGTGACAGCAAGAAGTGACTTGAGCGAAAGCGAGAAAGATAGTAATAGAAGGGTTTGTTGTTTTGGTGGCATGAATTCCGGCCCCTGAGAAGAATTCTTTGTTTATTAACAATAAAAATTCAAGATCAAGAATTCCACACTGTCTCCCTAGTCCTGCTTCGTAAACCTGACAAAAACACAACATTGGTGTACAGAAACGCGATTATGGAGCACTTGCCTCAGAAAATGAAACAGGAACAGGCGAACAGGCGATGAGTTTCACCGCCACTGGGAGCAGACGAGCTGCGTTGCAGGCTGGAGGAACTTGTAGCAGAGCTGAGTGTCAGAGGGGTGCTGGAGGCAAACGCCATTAGGACCAGGAACAGCGAGGAATGAATACAAAGCGAGAGTCTGCAGGGTGAAGCAGAACAAAGAGCCAAGATGGCAGAGGATGCGGTTGAGAGATCTGCCACGCGCACGGGATCAGTGTGTCATCAGCATCGATAGTGAAGACGTAGCTGCGGAGGAAGCGTCACGATGCTTGAAACAGGTGTCAACGTCGAAGTGGGGCAGAGCACAGGGCATTGAGCATACTTTTGATACCAGGCCAAATTCAAGATGCTAGCGCTCAACAATGCCTGGAGCCCAACAGAGAAAGCTGGCCAGCTAGCCAGCTGTCCTGTACTTGGCCCAGCGGGGGTACCCCATCTACCCGCCAGCCATGCAAGGGGCCTTTGTCCGTGGCCTGACTCCTAATGCCCTGCGCCAGCAGATCTGTCTCACTGCTCCATCCTCCCTAGAGCTTGTCTAGGGTCGAGGCTGTGCTCAAGGAGGGTGAGCTTGACTGAGCATCAGTGGGGAACCAACTTTGGGGTCACGAAGATGCTCCAGCGGCTCTGATAGTTCTTCTACTGGGGGCAGTGCAGACGGGATGTCAAGGACCACTGCCTCTGCTGTGACACCGGCACTGCTCGAAAAGGACCCCCGGGCTGGTCGCACGCCCCCCTCCAGCAGTAACCGGTCGGCGGACCCATAGAGAGGGTGGATGTCTTAGGCATCTTTCTGCACACAGAGAAGGGGAACCGGTTCGTCCTGGTAGCTCTCGACTACTTCACCAAGTGGCCGGAGGTGTACACCAGACCAGGAGGCAGAGACTGTTGCTGGTTTGGGATCCCCCAGGAGCTCCATTCAGACCTTCGAGTCCTGGGTCTTTGTGGAGGTGTGTCGGCACCTGGGGATCCAGAGGACCCGGACCACCCCCCTGCACCCGCAGAGTGATGGATTAGTTGAGAATTTCAACTGCATGCTGGCCATGCAGCTGGCTGTGACCACCGCCAGCTACCAAAAAGACTGGGACACCCACCTGCCTCTTGTGTTGATGGCCTGCCGTTCAGCTGTGCACTGTCTGTACTCCAGCTTTGCTCATGCTGGGTCCTGATTACGCCAGGCAGCACACTGCTTTGCCCAGGACCAATTACAGGCCACAGGTGTCAGGCAGAAGTGAACAACAACCTCAGGGTTCAGGTCCGCCACGTCATTGCCAGGAAGCTGTTTGGGTCTTCAGCCCCAAGAGAAAGCGAGGCCGTTGCCCCATGCTGGGGAGCCACCCGGCTCGGGCCCTGACAAATCAATAATCTGAACAAGGTCTGATTCCCAGCTGGTTTAGATTACAGTGTGCTGTATTTGAGAACCCAGGCATGGAGGCCACCTGTCACACATTACTGGCTACAAAGTGCAAAACTTGTCCTGACCCATTGTAACAGCTTGTTGAAGTACAGTGGTGCAGATGGAAACGTGGCTTTTATTTTTCAGAGCAGTGCTCAAAGGACCTTGATCATGAAAATGTATTTATTCTGCAGCGGGTTGCTATGGATTTGATACTTAATGTGATCCCATTTTACTGCCCTCCAAAATGAAATGACACCCACCTTGCTTGAAGATGTGTAGCAATCTCGTTACTGTAGGAGTTATTCTGATTAGTTTTCTTTGCAATTATTTGATTTCTCCATGTTTTTCAGACAGGAAGGCTTTGGATATGGTTGATATCTAACTTGCTGTCCATGTAGCTGGTTGAAAACAAATGGAATGTTGTTGCATTAAGGTTGCACAATAAGATTGTTAATTTTTCAATGAAGTGCCCCTGTTGGTCCAAAACAAATATGAAAATTGAAGTCATCTGGGCAATCCAAACAAAAAAAAAAAACCTGAATCCCTACATATAATGGCTGCTTTATGATATCTATGCCTGTATACTTGGAACTGGGCTAATACTAGGGGTAATATAGATGATGGACATCACAATATGCAGGCCGCTATGCGATATGTATAATAACATCAAATGATCATTTAATGGAGGACTATATTGTTAAAACATACATTAAATGTGTTAGGGAGAGTATATTAGACTAATTATAAAACATACTTATTCTTCATTCAAGGACCACATGGGGAACTACAGTGAGAGATGTTGTGCTTTTAGTCATTCAATACGAAACATGCAATTTATTATTATTATTATTATTATTATTATTATTATTATTATTATTATTATTATTATTATTATATATTATTATTCATTTAGCAGATGCTTTTATCAACAACTGCTGCAGAGTCACTTACAATAGGGTTACGTCTCACCCGAAGGACGGATACACACCTCTATACAATATATCATGTAAAGGAAGTATCATCATTCATCGATACACAATTAATTGCTATACCCCGAGCTGCTTCTTGCATCTGTCCAGAGCTGTGGTTCCAAGCAGCACAGCTCCTGCACTTTACAGCTGTTCCCTGACAATAATAATAATAATAATAATAATAATAATAATAATAATAATAATAATAATAATAATAATCATCAATATTAATGAAAAGGAAACTGACACGCTATAGCTGGGCTTCTCAAACCTGGTCCTCGGGACCCCAGTGTCTTCTGGTTTTCATTCCAACTCTCTCGCTGTCAATTACATTACTAAACCCTTAATTGAACTAATAATTTACTGTACTTAATTTTATCTTTTTAATTGTTCTCAGTGCCTAAAAATTTACAGAATTCAAGCTATTTATAGCATTTTATAGTTAACTTGAAATCTGCAACTTTTTAAGAACACCCAGGTTGTGTGTGTTTGGGTATATTGACGTTGTTTTTGTGATCTGAGCCCAGGGAGCTTATGATCTGAATTATTTCCACTGGATATTGTCCATCTTTGGTATTTGTTGACCAGAACATGATAACTCTTGTTTGCTTAGCAGTGAAGTTGGCACCAGATATACAGAGGCATATTTTCCCATATTTGGGATTTAAGGACATTGGGGTTAAACCATTGGAGTTTCTATTTGGTTAGATGGAGAACTCTCAGGAGTCTAGTTGAAGGCATGGAGAACTGAAGACATGGATAAATAACTGATCAGATGACATGCTGGAGTTGCCGTGGAAACCTTACCGTGTTTCCAGAGTTCAGAAACACTGCGTCATGTTTTCAGAGCTCACTTGAGTGATCTCAACCCTTGCTTTTACAGCCCATTTCAAATGCTTGTTTTTTCGGTAGGCTTCAGAGAATGGGCTTTTAAGAAGTTAGTTTTGGCTCCGTACTTCAACAGTTCAAACTTGAACTGAAGTGGATAACCTTTTCCGATTTCAAGTCTTGTGAAACAATAAATGTGTAGTTAGAATTTCTAGTCCATAGTAATAGTGGAGAAAATGCAATTTGTGTGTTTTTTTGATGCCGTAGATGTAGGACCAAACCGTTTGGCTTCCAGCCTAGGAATATGGGGTAAATAAACCAGTTCCATCATTGTTCTAAGCCTTGTTTCCATTTGTCACTGGGAACAAGTTGAGAGCAGTTTGAAATCAGTCCCTTAGTCTTCATTGGCAGCAGGGCAAGATCAAAACAGGTGGAACTGGGGCTCAATCAGCTGCAGTTCATGTTCCCTGCTGACAGAAATCAGCCTCTCCAAATGGCACTTGTGGAAGAAAGTGACCCAATGAGTATCAGTAAGGGGTGACACATCACACTGCAGGAAAAGATGTCTTGGCAGCCAGCATTGCAGAAATCCATTTATTGGGGTTAAATGAAGTTGTTCACATTGGTAGTAAATGAATAACATTTGGTGTGCCACTGCACTTGTGAAAATAAAGAGATAATGAACTCTTCAGGGCTGCCACCATATTTATGAAGGGGTTTAAGCAGGGTAACTGGGCATGCTAGTTCACTGCAGCGGTTTTTCCCCATATTGTATTTTGTATTATAAGATTGCAAAGTGTGTTTGACTACTATTATACGCATCACAACCTTTACAACCAATCAGATTGCAGTACTGGTATATAACAGTAGGTAAACATTTCAAATTCAAAAATATTTATTTAAATTCAGAATGTTTACCTCTCTGTACACTACGCTTAAAACCAAATTATCGCTTAAGTGCCAGCTGCTACAAAACTGGTTATTTCACAAATACTGTGTGTTTGAAATGACTACATTATGTATATACGATTCTATATATTTTTTATTAGTCTTTTAATAATAAATACTACGCTTAAAGTAAATTAAACATGTTGAGCCTTTTCAAATTATGTTTTGTGATATTCCATACGTTGCGACATTTGAACACTGTATTTAAAATCTCATCCAAATAAACTACAGTTACATAATTCAGTCATGGGGTGGCACTGGTGTAAGGTAAAAACCTCATATTAAAATGGGAATCTGTGTGAAGTCTGCCTCTGTGGATATTCAGTGTTTCATAGTTCTACATTCTGTACTGTGGTGCACACAACCTAAACCTGTATTTTTGCCTTGTTAAAATCGCTGCAGCATCCATATCTCCAGCCCGGTCATATACATAATACACAACTTCTGCTCATTAAAATCATGGTTTGAAGAAGACACTCCCCTGGAAGAATTGCATGGACTAAAATCTGCCTGTAGCTGTTTATTCAGCAATACTACAGTATTGAAAAGTTTCAAGGTATATGTAGCAAGCCAACCATGTGTGTTCTAGTGTTGCTATGGAGATGGCAGATGTAGGTGTCTAAATGAGGGTTGACCACTCACTGAGATAAGAGCCTCTATTCTCTTTTGAAAACCTGGTTAGCAAACACCTCCCACTCTCAACTAAAAATATTGAATGAATGCCAGTTTTGTTGCAATATCAGGCACAAAAAATGAAATGATAACCAGTTCTTCTTTGAATATGACTTTGAAGAAGAATAGAGAACTGTGGATAAAAAAATTAAGGTCAGTTATTCACTTTTAATGTAATTTTTATGTATTATATAAAAGGTATGGTATCTCAGTACGCTTTCAAAGTTATTTCAGTTTGTTTGGTATAAATGTTCCTATAAAATAGTTTTTACAATTCAACAAGGGTATTGTTGAACTTGTGTCGGACAAAATGTGTTCCATCTCTATTTGTACATATTTTTCCTCCATGCCTTGGTACTGTATATAGAAAAGTATTTTGATGTGCATGCTATTACATCTCTTCAGGTTTATGGCATGTCTCAAGCGATTTGAAAATTCCGACCCCTTTTCAGAATGTTACTATTAATACCATATACTACAGTACAGTTTTGTGCTCTAAATATTTCAGAAGCACTGTAAATCTCAGAAGATCCATCAATGTAGGTATGGCTTTCAGCTGGAACAAATTGCCTCAAATTATAACCCTTGATTTTCCAGATCGCAAAGGTAAAAGACACAATGAAATGTAGTGTTATTCAAATCATTGTTTTTTACAAGCTGTCAGTAAGTTAGGGGAAACTCTTAAACCCTCATTATCATTAAAGAAAATGTATGAGTATGTGTTATATGTTCTGCTATTTTATACATTAAAACTATTTTGTGAACAGTTAGAAGCATACAGCCATTAATGTTTGTAAGGATTAAATTAAGAACATTTTGACACCAAAGCTTTCTCAGTCTTCAATGTTGAAATTAGTTTTGATTCATATACTAATATCACTGGATAATGTGGACCTAATTGATGAAGTGTGCAGGATATCATAAAGGTCACATAAATCATCTAATAATATACAGTAAGAATGTGAGTCAAAACCACTGAAGACCCTGGGTGTGCTTCCTGGGCAAGGGCTTGGACACATTATAACAATATTACCCAAAATGAGGCTAATTCAATAGAACACAATCAATATAGCTTATTAACCTCAGTTAAAAAATGTCTAAATTCATATCTCTGAATGTGAATAATATAGTTACAAACTGAGAACATTATACATGCATTTTGGGGTTGTGTTAAAGTGAATGCAGTATGGCAACAAATTCATGAATGCATTTCTGGTATTAGCAATGTAAGGCACACAGTGATACCTAGCTTCTGCATTTTCTTGTGTAATGCAATTTAATAGAAAGGATGTTTTGTTCTTGCAGAATGTTCTTTCATATTAAAAAAAAAAAAATCCATAAATACTGGAAAGGAGAGAAATGTGCAACTTCCACAGAATGGAAACATCTGATGTGTTACAGCTGGAGAAGCTCTACAAGACAGATAATGTTAAATTAAATTGCTTACTTAAAATGTGGGGGCCATTTATAAATGAATTGCAAAAACAGATTTATGACTTACGACATACAGTGACATTAATATATATATATATATATACACACACCAGACTTTTCCTATTATGTAATAATTATCGCTGAAGGTGTATTATTTGTATTATAAGATTGCATAGGTTGTTAAAACAAATGAACATTATTGAGTATTAAACAATCATATTTATGGAAGAATAGTGTTTGCTTTCCATTCACCCACATTTCATTCTCAGTAGGAAAGAATCATTTCAGTTTCTCCAGATGGTTAAATTTATTTTTAATGTCTCTGCGTTGCATTTTGAACTTTGCATAGCAATCTGGGATACACACCCATGGATTACATCACTAGAAAGCTGTATAAACAGTTTCCCAGCTGGGGAGCTACAGCATGTGCACATTTTTATGGGAGTAATGGGTGTTTTGACTTCTTTTAATCCTTGCGCAGTAAGCCATCCTTCAAAAAGAGTTTATCGTCCCCACCGGGGTTGAAATAACCCTGTGAGGGAGATATAGTGGAGGTAGTTGTACACACTAGAGGGCAGGCTGTCTGTCTGTCTGTCTGTCTGTTCATTCTTCTCTATTTCACACTTACATTTTTGCATATAGTATCTGGGGACTGGCTTATTAAATTCTGATTAAACATTTCATTGCTAATTATTATCCTATACAATTCTGCACATACTGTTGATGTATGTCACGATAACTCTAATTGTGAATTTACAGCCATGGCAGGGGATGTATGTTGCTTACACTTGTTTAGAATGTAATAGGTGAGGGCTGAAATGAAAGCAAATTTCATACGTGGTGGAGTATAGGGTTAATTTTACCCCCTTCCCCTACCATCTGCAGCAGTGTAAACCCACACATTTACTCTGCATTGGACTAGCATTCGAGTATTCCAGATCTGTGATGCTGGAGTAGACAATCATGTTTCTAATTCAGAATTCACATCCCTAATGCTTTTATATTGATTAAATGCATTGTTTATACAGACAATACCAAGAAGAATTAAGATGACAAAAAGAGAGTTTTGTGGGAATTAGTGGTGTTTCTTGAGGGTTTTATAAAAACAGTAATCATTTGTTTAAGAACTCCTTTTTTAGTGGGATATACAGCTACCACACATCTGACTTTTGTTACACTGTCACTGTGCTGTCTCTAGATCTGTGAATTTGAACATTGTGGAGTGAACTAGGCAGCAATAAAGAGGATACTCGACCGCTCCACCCACACCAGTACAAACTCAAGGGCTGGGGCTGAATGATGAACTCAAGGATTTTGCATGACTCTGAACAGAAAACAAAACGTGCTATAATGGATCTCCTCCTAGCGTCTGATCAGTTAATAAACGAAAGAGCTTGTTCTTTAGTTGAATGGTAAGTTGTTTGAACCCTGCCTTTCCATTGAATTCAATGGGCTGGGATGCCAGTTCTTCACAGTGTGTTTGGATAGGAGACCTCCAGAGACCCAAACCCGTTACCTTGCAGGTTTAAAGCAAGAAACAATGCAAGGGTGGCAAGTGAATATGGAAGGATGCGTTGAATGCCATGCACTGAATTTTTATAACAATCTGCGTATCATCATTCCATTATTTCTTGCTTTAACCTTGCACTGATGTGTCTTGCTTTCCTTGCGAGAACATTTACTATCCTGACGGGGTCCTGCATGAATGAATGTTGAATATTTAATCAAAAAGTGGAGGCTGAAGGGCATGTCTGTATCATTTGCAGTCATGTGACTTTGAGCCCCTATCTCATTACAAGCTTGAATTGGTTTCATTTTAAGTAAAGCATTAATTAAGCAAGACATTGAAGGGATCAGGAAATGATAATGGTAACTAATGGAGAATTTGAGAACATAAAACAAAAACTACTGGAAAATCTGATCCTTTTGGATCAAATTGATATTGCCATCACTTCCATTTCCTATAGAGAAACATAGAAAAAGTTACGATGGAGAAGAGGCCAATTTGCCCATCAGTGTTCGTCTGGTTCCTTTTAGCTGATTGATCCCAGAACTGTATCTAGTTGGTTACATCAGAGTTGAAACAATTTCACCAGTTAGTGAGTCTGAGCAACAAGAGTACTACATTACACAGCGGGTATGATTTCACTCTTTCAAAGCCCATTAAAGCAGAGACCGTGTCTATATTAACAGTGGAGCCATGCAGTCAATGTATTTATTATCTAGAGATTAAATCCCTGCTGTCAGAGATATATAGGTATGTATGCCACACTTTACATTTTTCTACACATGGAAACATGTTTATTAAATTGTGATGAAGTTTGAGAGTATTAGATTGTGGGGATATATGGGGGTGGCTGTCATGCATTTGTATGTCTGTAAAGATGGGTTCTTGGCTTTACTGCAACTGTAAAATACAATATGGATATTGAAACTTACGATGAATCATTTTGGTGCCACTGTGCATATTTATATTGCTCCTAAGATGATTTCAGACAAAGGAAAAGAGGTAACCCAGCTTCCATGAACAGGATATCTCTGCTTTTCCCTGCAGAGTTGAACAGCACAATACAGGTCTTTGTTGGAAAACTCATATTCAGGTCAATTTGTTGTATGGAGATTCTTATTTCAAGCGTCTGTTTCTAGCAGGGTTGTTGGCAGACCTTGACATTTGATATAAATACTGTATCTGAACTGAAAGAGTGACCTCCTGTGCAGTAAAAGCCACAGCATGCCAGAGAGTTAGCAGTTATTAAGGTAGCAAATAAAGGAATGTTAGTAATGACATTAATGACAGCATCCCACTGCCGGCAGCAGCCAGAAACACCTCTGTACTGTATACGTTATTTTCATTTCGCCACGTAGGGACCACCTTGTTAAATTGTTCTTGCTCATTTACATGCATGTGTACATTACATACACCTTTACTAACCTGTTACAGTGCTTGTATTTTAATATTGGCACAGTATGCCTACAAATTATTATTATTATTATTATTATTTAATAATATGATTAACAAATTGTATCGTCCCAATTACAAGATCCCATACAATAGTAAATACAATGTAATGAAATAGTACACCTTTTAGAATTTGTATTGTTTAGTTTTTTAACGTTTACAATTAAGTGTTGTTTGAACGTATGTCTGTAGCACTCCCACCACGACTGTACAGTCACAATTAGAGCTATCAGCACAGTGAGAAAGCTGATGATCATGACATTATCAATGGAATGTATTCAGCAGTAAAGAATACTTTTAATGTTTCATAACAATTTGGTAATTTGTTTCTCCAGATATAAAAATGTAAGTTGACATACAGATGGATGGATGTACAGACAGACAGACGCCCCCAGAATCTAATCTTCTCAATATTGTAAGCTAAATAATGTTAATACCATGTTCCATCACAATTTGATAAGTGTTAATTCGTATATATGGGTAAATGTAAAGTGTGACACATGTACGTACAGCCTTTTCCACTATACCCCTGCTGCTGGGGATGTCATGTCCCATGGGGGATAGTGCATTCCTATACTGTCCATGATAAAATCCTTACTTTTTGCCCAACTTGGATGTTTATTGCAAAATCTTATAAACCAGTTGAGTGGCAATAGACAGGGCAAAAGGCAGGAGACACTTCTTAAATCGAGTGGTGAAGATATGGAATGAGCTTACCTAGTTATGATGTTGAGGCAGAATCACTTGGATCCTTAAGACCCGACTTGACAGTTCTGAGATCAGTCAGCTACTACAGTGGGAATTGGACAAGTTTAGATAGGCCCATTAGCCTCTTCTCATTTATAAGTGCTCTTATTTGTGGGAAATATATTTGTTTTGAGAATTTCATCCAGGCCACAGTGACCACTTGTTCTGGAATGTTATTTGTTGTTGCTGTTTTTTTCTTTTTTCTTATTTATTTATTTTTTTGGTTGAATAACACTGTAAAACATAATTCAAATAGTCCCCAGACCCAAATGATATCTGGCCCCTGCGATCGGATCTACTGTTCGGTAAAGCCTTTGTACTGCATTAAGCGCTAAACTTAAATGGCTCTGTTAAGATTAAGAAACATTCTCTAGCTGGTCGTAACAGCTTTGAAATCATTCCCAGATTGTTGCTTAAATGAAAACAGCTGTATCCAATGTTTGAAAAGTAATTGTGACTTTGTTTAGAATGTTTAATAAGCTTTTAATGTATGTCCATTGGCACCAACTCAATAACGCCCAACACAGAAATACGAAATAGTACAGAAAACAATATTGCACATAAATGATAAACAATGAATTTTAACTTAACAGGCCTTAAAGCCCCTCTAATGTTGCCACAAAGTCTCTAAGAGGAACCTTTCATATTGGTCTTGGCAGGTTTGTAGTTGGGCATCTGGTATGAAGCAAACTTGTATACTAAAGTCAACAGGTGTCAGCTTTTAAAAGGCTGTCAAGTGCCCAGTTTTTGTTGTGTTTCTGTGACTGAGCTGGCCCCCTGAACAGTGCTAATTGTATCTGTGGTGAGCAACGTGAAAATAGAGCATATTCTAGATAGCTTTATATTTCTGGCCTTAGGAACACAAAAGCATATTTCATTCTTTTAATAGGACCAGTCTGAATTAGAGTGCATTTAATAAATGTCACATTGTAACACTTGAAAGGGAGAATAGCCCTGTAACAGGCCTGGAGTTGCTCTGTGCCTGACAAGCCAATTAGAGTCTGACCACCGCATGGAATGTGCTGCTTGAATATTATTTATTTTGAAATAGTTTCTCTTTATCAGCTGTTTGATTTAGAGGCCAGAATCTCAATAAAACCAAACTTCTTAGCAAATTATAGCGTGGCCATGGTCCAAGTTCTAAAAGCCAGTTGAATACAGCATTACTGACAGAACAAAAAGGTTGCTTTGTTATTTTACGACGATCTTAATTTCTTTTCTTCACAAAATATTTCTTAGATCACACAAACAAGGGGGTGCCTCTATACTTACTAAAACTGTTAAAACCATACAGTATATTTAATTGATTTCACATATACTTTACAATAGCTATTATTTCTCTCCACAAGTATATGAGCTTAAGAGTTTCTTGGCAAATGAGTAATCTGAAAAACTGAAAAACCCAGGCAGCCATGCATGCGCAATGTTCTGGGAATACAGTTTTACATGTAATGCATTACTGTAATCTGATTACATTTTTCAGTAACTTTTTCAGACAGGTAATTAAATAAAGTAATGCATTACATTTTATGTGAAAAAAACATGTTTACTTTTAGTATTTCTTTTTTAAACGACTGCGCCTAATGCATTGAACATTGAAATCAGAAGGTTCTTCAGGAGTGCAAGTCAAATATGTCACAAGCGTGCTTTTGATCTCCTCTTGCTAGATAATGGTGTCAGAGGAGAGACTGAACAACGCTAATTATGTACAGGATATATTTTGACCGTTGTTGGGACATTATATTTTATTTGTATTATTGCATTTTTCGAATACTCAGTTAATAGTGCAGGGATTTCCCACACAGTAAACTCAATTTTGGCTAATCCGTGTTTTTCACTAATTAGGGCTCAAGTCAGTCCCAATCTTAACGGGGGTTAACTGTACTTTTTAAAAATAACTTCCCCAACACTGTCATTGCAATTTACTGTGAAGGGTTAACGAAGAATATCTCACAATGCTCAGCAACAGGTCTCAAACCTGCCCTGGGACTCGAGTTTGGGGTTACTAATTAATATGGTAATACCTTCTGGGGAAAAAAACACTCTGTCACAACTACACACACACAGACTACTGAAGCGTAATTCTTGTGTCCTGTCTGGGAAACGTGGATTAAAGACCCACTCCCAGTAAAATGTGTGCACAAACATCAAAGATACTTAAAAACACAGAGCTATTATATGGCATTAATATTCTTTTCATATTTTTTTCATTGCTATCTATACGTGCATATCATTTAAAATTTGTTTTCATGGAATTCAGAACACTGTTTCGTGTTTTTTTTTTCGCAATTATGGACCAGCCCAGAAAATGTGGAAATGTTCCTCAGAGGATACCACTACTCCTGGAAGGAGTGATAGGTCATTGAAGCTCCATTGGCAAAAGGGAGTTTCACTTATGGTAGCGGGCACCCCTGCATTGCCAGGAAAATGTATTATTATATATTTATGCTGATTATAGCACAGCTCTGTGGCCCTGCCTAGTCGTTGTGCTTTGATGCTCAGTGGATAATAATTAAGGTACCACTGCACTTGTAAGACAACTAGTCATTTAATTTTTTTGCTTTTCCTTGAAAACAAGACAAGCCTGAGTAGGGTAAAGCGTTCACATTACAAGTCCTCAGTTGAATTGCGTAATACAGCTCAACTGAGAAATCTATAGGAAGGTAGGTAAGTCGATGGAGTATGACTTATTAAACATCCTTCTATTTTTTGATTATCAACAGCTTCATTAACTGATTCTATGTAGTTTTATCCGTTACAGTCGGTAGATTAAAGGACAGTATTAACATCTAAGGAACCATTCTCATCACAAATCCTTCTATCTTTTTAAACTTGAGTGGGCGTGAGTCATCTCTACAATGCTGTTACCATCTACTGGGAAGTTGCAATACTGTGTGTGTGTGTGTGTGTGTGTGTGTGTGTGTTTTTGTGTGTGTGCGCACAAGCTGATGTCGAATTATTCTAGGCACTAGAAGAGAGCTCAGGATCCCTGGGCTTTGGTGCTGTGCTGAATTTGGCTATTCCTTGTTACCTGTGGCAGAGAGAGAGAGAGAGAGATATGCCTCTTTTTAAAGGTAATTATGCATCGAATTATTAACGAGTGGGTGGACACTGGGTCTACATAAGGCTGCTGCAAGCATTAGAATAACAAATTATATATATATATATATATATATATATATATATATATATATATATATATATATATATATATATATATATATATATATATATATATATATATATATATATATATATATATATATATATATATATATATATATATCTATATGTAAATTACTGCTGTGTGCCGAATGCAGTTTAGTATGGTGTCTGTATTGCTCTGTGTTGAGGCTAAGCATCCTACTGTTTTATTTATTGTTTGTAGAAAGCAAATATATTCAGGTACAGTGAGTGACAGCAGAAAATCTGAAGGTTAGGCCCTAGGGTCAGTATGGCTGACCTTTAACCTGAGATGTGGGTGGCCCAATAGCTTGAGCATGGTGTAGTTGAAAGAGCGATCTGATTTACTGAGAATACAAGAGTAATCAGGAGTTTATTGGGGAAGTGTGAAGGTTGGGTTGCCTATTGTAGACTTTATTGAGACCATTACACTAGACTATGTTTCCAGCAATACCTGCACATGTATGTGGCCATGCTTTATTTTAAGGGCTTTTTTTTGTGTATAAACTTTTAACAAACGTTCATTTTGAGCTAAGGGTTATACATTATAAACTAATGTAACCAGCAGTGCTGTGTGCCCAGTTCTGTTCCCTGTTGGTGAGATGAGGTTAAAAGCTCTATAACCATGAATGCAGATGAGCAGTGCTCTTTTAAATCTTGCACACAACTGACTGCATATCCAGCATCTGTCTCTTTGGCCCTGTGGGACTGATTCAGAGAGAGGGATAAATTATATTGTATTGGTGAAGGGGAGGCAAGTAAGAAAAATTGTACATTTATTATCCTTTGTCTTAGTAACCTAACTAATCAATATGGCAATTTGTTAGGGACCAGAGGGGCAGAGTATTCTACTTAGAGAAGATTTACTGCTTATGTACTTAAGAAATAAAACAGAAAGGCAAATCTAAGGAGGCACACAGCTTGTTATAAACCATTGTCCTCTCAGCCCTCTATGGAACTGCTGGTAAACATCAAGAAAGCCTCCCTTTACAGCTCTGCCATCAGACAGAGCCCTTAAGCAGAGGCTGACAATTGTCAAATTGTGTGGTGATTTTGTTATGTGGACTGATTTTCACTGGGAGCTTAAAGCTTTCATTGTTATATAGGTCTCAGATGCCTAGTTTTGGAGGAAAAAAAAACAAAACATGTTACTGTAAACCTGGTTTTAAATCTGGTAACTTGCTTAAGAAACGTCTGTTTGCAAGCCATGTTTTCAGTTAGAGTTGCACTTGCTTGTTCATTTCACCGGGTGGATAGAATTGTCTTCGCCCCATCAAAGTTTTCTTTCCCTGTCATTAATACCAGCTGAGATTGATTGACATGTTTTCAGCCAGTAACGTGCTTTGGACTAGATAGCCCATTCCAGTGTCTCTTTTCCTCTGTCCAAAGTTTATCTCCACTTAATTTCCAACTGTCCTCTTGCCCTGGTTTCTTTGCTGTGCTTAAAGTATTGGATATGGTAAACTCCTTTTAAGATTAAGACTTCAGTCATTTCCCCCCTAATTACTTTGCCTCACCAATAATAAACACTACTGTTGTTTTTTTGTATGCAGTACGATTAAACAATCATTCAAGCTAGTTTCCCTATTTTGCTTTCAGCCATCCATTTTTGGTGTCAATAGAATCTGTTTTGGCTCTTATTTTTAATCTTGTAGAAGGATGAAAGCAATCTGGAATTTCTATTTGGGTATAAAATGTAACACTGAATCAGTTTACAAGGACATGCTGATGCATTTTCAGAAACCCAGGAACTCCAAAAGGATTTAGACTGCATACAGTACTGGGCTGAAACGTGGCGTTGCATGTTGTAAATGTATTACATGCCGGTCACAAAAATGTAGGAATTAAATACCTAATGGTTGGTTTAGAACTAGAACGGACCCACCCTGATAAAGACCTTGGTGTAATGACAATCATCGCTGTCAGCAACCAGACAGTGCAGGGAAGCAATTCAAAAAGCAAATGGAATGCGTCAGTATATATTCAATGGTGAGATCGCACTAAAGGACATTGGAGCAAGTCTAGCAAAGAGTAACCAGACTGATTCCAGGGCCTAGATGAATGGGCTATGAAGATAAGACTGGGGAACTGAATCTATTAGTCTCAAACAAAGAAGTACTAGGGAAGAACTGATTGAAGTTTTTAAAAGGAGTTGTCAATACTTTGAACGCATCCTTTAAGATCAGACATTACAACGTTTTGGGATCGAATAGCCTCTTTTCATTCTAAGATTTTCTTATGTTCTTATGAAATGCGCAAAATAACATTGCGAAACACTACAGATCCTTTCGGCTTTGTGTTTTATAACCAGGACTTTCACAACAAGTTGGGTATCATTTCTGTAGTAGATGCCCACAAGGCAAATGTTTGGTTGGTAAAGACTTTTTATTGGTTCACAAGAATCGCCCGATCTTTGTTACACAGATTCCAAACCCTTCAGCAGTTTTTAAAGAAAGGTTACACTGTTACTCACATGACTTTCACATGTCAATTGTGGCGGCCATCTTGCATCTAGGCAGAAGCTGAGGAGACTGGGAGTTGATTGTGATTAAAGGCTGTGCTCGGGATGAGACAAAGTTGAACGCTTTTTGCTGCTAATTTCTCTGTGGCAGAGGATTCAACATTTCATTTACAGGTATTTCTGTATTTTTTGGGTTTTATTTTCAAAAATATTCCTGTGATTAATTCAGTACCAGTAAAAAGATACAGCCAGAATTGTTCTAGAAAACCTCTAGAGGTATCTTGTTTGTTGCAAAAGCCCTAATTGTTTATTGGGAACACAAAGTATAAGCTTTGTTTTTTACCAAAAATTGCTGGGAAGTTTCTCTATAATTAAAGCATTTGTTTAATATTCATTTATCAGACTGTTCTAATATACAGTAACCCATCTGCAATTTGCAAAAAAACATTCCCAACTTCTAAAGTAAGTTTAATGAGAGCCACTTTTCAAGTAATGTTTTATGTGCTGAGAGTGGAGTTTGACTTGGTGATCACTTCTTTGGAATTTTAATAGGAAAAGGTAGAAACCCTACTCTCCAAGACTTGTGCTAGATATATAAGAGTACTAAAACAACAGATGTTGGCCATTTGTTCCACGTCCTTACTATGTTACATACAGTAAGCAAGACAATTAATAAGAAGTCAGACTATACATGGAAAATAAATAAGGCAACATTTCTAATAAACATAGTATTTGTCCAGAGAAAGCCAAGTGCTCCATGAACATCCACACTCCCTGAAGCATCTAAACCTAGTCTTAGTCCTTAGTACTGGATCAATTGATAACATTCCACTTCAGTCTCCTCTTACAGGACTGTGATGGCACGGCTGCATTGGTTTGTCAAGTCCAGGAAGCCTGTAGGAAGCTCGCTGATTTCTGGCCACAAGCCCACAACTGTGCTGGCTTTAATTACTGCTCTCAAGCTGTTGTGCTGCACAAACCACCACACTCTCCGCTCTGCACAGCATGCAGAATGCTGTGAGCAACTGGAGGAGAAAATTAGAATGACATTTAGAAGATCCTTCAATCCCACTTCGATTCACTAGTAGGTATCACAGCAGGCACATTACTTTAAATGTGGATTCTATGTCTGTTTACATTTTCAGTCATGTTTTTGAATTGTCTATATTTTAAAATATACAGATTTGTAACCTAATTCTGCATGTCCAGTTGGCTTTCAGTAGCTGCCTAATTATGTAACCTTGTGAGTCACCTCAGATCCTGCAAAAGTAAAAAGTTACCAGGATAGGTACAAATGTCGTTTTATTAGCTTTTTATTTTCATTTCCCTTGCTATTTCATGGTGTTTGCAATCGTTCTGAGTGGTCCTGGTTCTGTTGCTCATGTAATGGGCAGTGTTGTGTGATGCATTGCTGTTACAGAGTCTGTCCCCCTGCCGGAGAGAATGGGTGGGGTTAAAAGCTAAACCACATTTTGTATTGAAGTTAAAACTCTTACTTGCGGTGTGCTTGGTCACCGGTTTGTATCCGTCCTCTTACTGTCTTATATCCCTTTGGGTCACAATTTTTCTATTTACATTTTTTTGAAATGTTAAAACGGTTTGTGTGAACGGTAGGAAGCTTGAGAATTTGCCTTGCCAAAACCTCAAAAAAACATCTATGCAATTGTGGCAAAGTGGTTTGCAGTGCGCGGGTGCAAAGGTGATGCAGTGTTCAAGAGAATGACAAACAACAAAGTTACCGGTGAAATGTTGGCTTTTAATTGCAATCCAAAGTCACTTGACAACAGTAAATAATAATGAGAACTGGCAATACACAACGATTGTGCTGGCCTTAAACGACAGCTCCGGATCGTGTCAGCTGTCTAACAAGAACAAACAAGTATTATTAGATACGACAAACAAACAAAACACTCAGGGTTAATTTACAGTTTTACCTTTCACGGTTCGCTCTTAACCTTAACAAAAGGAACAGATCACCTAGCCACGTCCCCTTTTGTACCCTTGGATAGCGAGTGCAAGCGTTTCTCCTCCAATCCGCAGTTGCCCATCACTTTCCTTCTGGGGCGATGATTTTTTTTTTTGTATAAATCTAGCTGTACCTGTCTTTGACAGTTTGTCCCAAGATAGCACAGCCTGGCTGTTTCTTGATGCACTGTTAGTTTAAATATAATATATTTAAATATAATTTATCAATTTCAATTTCTAAAGTTACATTTCATTACAAAAATAAACTCTGGCCTACCAAAAAAGTATAACCTGCAAAAAAAATAAAATAAAATAAAAAGTAAATAATAAATAGCTTGTTGTAACTTCTCAATTGCCTGCAAGGCAGCCATATTAGAAAGGAAGTAAGGCCCTGTTCACAATACACAACTGATCTCAAGAACTGTACTCGAAACTGTTCTAATTAATCCAGCTCAATGCGTCCGCATTGAAGTACCGTTTCATGTTTAGTTGGGCTTAATGCGTACACACACTATTAACATCGATTACAGTTCCTAGCAGCGCAATGAACAGTAGAAATTAATACGATAGTATCCCACCATGCACTGCATTTTATTTTAAAATAATGTATTATGCCCCATAGTAAGAGGTCCACATTACTAAAAATAATTTTGTTTAACAGAGATGTCCTTACAGTTTTTTTTTTTTTTTTTTAAGCATAAACATTACCAAGTGTACCCTGATAGCAAGTCTTTCAGAAGTCTGCTCTGAGTACTTCGCCAAACATATCACAAAGCATTTTAGGATATTGGAGGATATACAAAAAATGTAGTTCGTTATTACAGCATCCACACGTCTGATAAACCGCTGTACCTGATGCAATCTAATTTAGAACCGGACTTGAGACGATCCCCTGAGGTGGTATCGAGTCCGGTTCTCGAGTATGGTTTTAAATGCTGCGTAGTGTGGAAGCTAACCGTATTTAGCACTTTTAAGATGGTTTAAAGGCATCTAATACGGTTTAAAGGCATAGTGTAGACATGGCCTAAAAGTCAAGATCCCCTTACAAATTCACCCAGGGTGTTTCTGCATCATCCTGTTTTTTAACAAATCAAATTATTATTATTATTATTATTTTTTTATTTTTTTTTCCCTTTTTTTATTTTTTTGTTAGGCCAGACAATACTGGCACATAGTTGTATGTTTTCACTAAAACTAAGAAGTTGATAAAGTTATTTCTACAACATTCCATGTACAGCCATTAAATATGTGTGCATCATTTTTAGTGTTACACAAAAAAAAAGCAGCCCAATTATTTCTCCAAATCTCTCCCCGTAGGTTGTAAAAGAGAGAAATGTGATGTGTTTGCTTTTTTTTAAGCAGTGGAAGGCACCGCCTAGCAGTGTAATTCCTTTCCCAGACTTCTTAAACCACAACAGCACACTCAAGAGCTGTACACAGAGTTTCCTTCCAGAAATCTCAGATAAGCCATTTCTAATAGAAAATATCTAGTGGGCCTCACTAAAAATGACTCCCTAAGAACTAGATATTAGTCAGAGGTCACTTCTGGGGATCATCAGGAAACTATTTTCTCAGAATGTTTTTAGGCTATCAGAGTTTAGTTAGAAGTTTATATTTTTCCCACAGCAGTTTCAGTGGGACATGTTGGTGGATTTGTGCAATACAATGGATAGCACTCTGTGTGGTGTTGTAATGCTTAATTATGCAACACCGTTGTTTCAGCATTCTAGAAGGGTAGATTCATTTCTGGAGGACTACCGGCTGCTACCTAGTCACACATCACTGCAGTAAAATTCTGTGAACTGTTCAAAATAAACTCTGCACTGAGGAAATTAACACAGGACAGGAGTCAGAGGACCATTCACACGCCTGTGTTATAATTATATGAACATACGTGGAGGACTCATGTATATAGTGAGAACATAGAAAAGTTTGGGAACTGAGAAAAGGCCATTCGGCCCATCAAGGCTCGTTCCTTGTTAACATCATTTTGAATGGCTGCATTTGGCAGCCAGGATATGAAAGGGAATCTGACTTTTTATAATGATCAAGGCCTCATGATGGATTCTAGCAGGCTAAAAAGCCAGTATTACAAGTCAATCAGCCTACAACTGCTATTCAATCAGGGAACTCATGCGATAGATAGAATATTTATTACAGGTTAGACACAATAGCACATTTATGCATATTGTACATTCTTGGACACTCGGGGAACCCATGAATTTTCCCGCTGATAAGTGGAGAAGCAGACTATAGGAAAGCCGTGGGCAGGGGGCAGGGTAGCTGCCCTCCCCCTTAGACAAAGCCAAAAAACAGGTGGAGGCTGGGGGAGAGGAGGCAAACTCTTAACACAGCAGGGAGGTAATGGATCAGATTTAAATCCCTTCCCTGACAATCGTTGGACAATTAATTACATAGTTAGCGAAAGGGTGCTGTTATTTTGATTGGCAATTGTCTGGTTATTGAGACTTAATAATAAGCCTACAGTGGCTCTCAAAAGTATTCACCCCCTTGGGAGTTTCCACATTTTATTATGTACAACATGGAATCAACATTGATTTAATTAGGAGTTTTTGCCACTGATCAACACAAAAAAAGTCCATAATGTCAAAGTGAAAAATAAAATCTACAAATTGTTCTAAATTAATTACAAATACAAAACAGAAAATAATTGATTGCATAAGTCTTCACCCCCTTGAGTCAATATTTGGTAAAGGCACCTTTGGCAACAATTACAGCCAGAGTCTGTTTGCATAAGTGTCTACCAGCTTTGCACATCTGGACACTGCAATTTTTGCCCATTCTTTTTCGCAAAATTGCTCAAGCTCTGTCAAGTTGAATGGGGACCTTTGGTGAACAGCAATTGTCAACTCTTTTCACATATTCGCAGTTGGATTGAGGTTGGGGCTTTGACTGGACCACTCCAGGACATTGACCTTTGTGTTTTTAAGCCACTCCAGTGTGGCTTTGGCTGTATGTCTGGGGTCATTGACCTGCTGGAAGATTAATCTTCTCCCAAGTCCCAGGTCTCTTGCAGACTTCAGCAGGTTTTCATAAAGGTAAAATCATATTTAAAAAATATGTCTTTGATTTAAAACTCTCTTTAAAAGCATTATGGCAACTCCAGAGGATTGACGTGAGATAATTCCCTTGCGTTGAGGTAATCGTGTCTTTATGTGTAAATATTTGCATCTCGTCCATACCTTATTTGAATATGGAGCTACCATGCAAGTGCATAATGTTTATTTGGTTATTTCACCCCTGTTTGCAGCATTGACAACAGGGAAATTTTGCAAATAAATGAGACAATAAAAAATCTGGTTTTCCATTATAACTGATACTGGACGACAGTGGAGAGAGATCTAATTCTTTACACCTTTGTTTACTGTTCAAATATGGGGGGCTCAGATCACAAATCAAGCTTCTTGTTTCGTCTAATCTAGCCTTGGGAAGCAGGAAAGTTTTAAATAAAAGTATTTAAATAAGGTTTTTATTGCATATGCATAGATTTATTATAGTGCATTTCCATAGTACTGGATACTAGAATTATAACTCAGTTGAGTGCTTTAGTGTTTTCATACCTATGTACGTTAATAAAATGCAATTCCCACAAAGTCCAACTCTTGACAGCCAAAAGCTAAATAAGTACAGGAAAGAAGTCATTTTTACAATAATTGAATGACTAAATACTAGTGAATTACCTTGGAGTATAAAGCACTATTTCTAGTTCTTGAAAAGACCAGTACATCTTAATATAGATGCTTCTGCAGCACAGCTCAATTTCTTGTTTCAAGTGTTGTTTTCTGGGAATCGTGTGCTTTGGCCAGTTTATAAAAGGGTTGTAAACACATTCCATACATGGCATTCCGAGAATGTCAGTAGAACTGATACCTGAAGCTGGACCTCCAATAAAAGTTCAAACTTGAGGCCTTGACTGCATTTAGTCTTCATTGCTACAGTATCACCATGGTAACTAGTGTCTGCAGTGGTGCCTTGTCATTTTTCTAAAGGTAAACAAGCTTTCAGCTAAGGAAGATGATTCCCACTAAGGAACAGTATTGGTATTTATATAAAATAAAAATCTCCATCAGTAAGTCTAAATTGCATAAAAAAACAAGCTGAAGTACCATTTTGTGTACAGTTTTTCAAATAGTATTGCTTCTGTGGCAGTGAGACGTTTCCTAAATGTTTATTAAGACATCCTTTCTGGCACGACTACATGTTGTTTTGAATAGGGCTGTCATCAGTCATAATGCTGTGCACATTATACAAGGGCCACATTACAATTTGTTACGTAAGAAAACTGAGTGCAAAACGTACAACTCCATTTAGAAGGATTTTGTTCCTGAGCTACAGTATATGGCATGTATAATCTGCTACAGGGATAACCAGAGTGTGTATGTGTGGTTTGGCATTACAAACTGGACTATAAACAAAGTACGTTTTGATGTACAAAAGGACAAACTATGGAAGAGTATACTACACTTACAACAAAGTTTTATTTCATTTTACTTTTTGTACATTTTCTTTAGGACTAGAAAAAAAAAAACATTACAAATTAGCAAATAAACATTTGTTATTCACATCTAAAACAATCTGAAAGCTATGCAATCATATGAAACACTATTTAGATTTATATGGATTTGCGGCCTTTGTTTTAAAGAGCGAAGTTGAATAAATTTGACGCTAATTGCAGTATTATTGTTAATAAGAATATAAAGGTTTAACATTTTCATTTCTAAAACTGTTTCATTCAAATTGGTATCAGTAAATTCAAATCAGTAAATTGGCACATTCATGCCTTTTAATATGGTCTAAACTTTACTGGCATGATACATAAAATGCACAGGGGCTCTGAAAACTGGCAAATGTATTTTTACTTACAAATTTTAACTTATAATTACTCTATGCAATTACAACATTTGGCCACTGGATGGCAATGTCTACTATAAAACAATATACATTTCCCTCATAATATTCAATATTCTAAGATGTATAAAAAAATATATATATATATATATAATATATAATATATATATATAATATATTATATATATATATGGTATATATATATATATAATATATATATTTAAAAACTTAAGTCCCTGACATCTTTAATAAGGTCCTTTTGACAATTACAAATGTGACAGCATCTTTTGAATGCACTTCCAATTTTTTGGTCACAGGCTTATCAGATTTTATTTAGTGATTAATTTCTATCTAGGTGCATAAACTGAGAATTACTGTACTGTTGCTGTCCAGCTGCCTGGAGGCCTTGTGAAGACCTGACCCAAGCCCATTCAAGAAGAAACCCCCTTCTCTGATGTCACTGAACCTGCATTGCTCTGCAAGATCCATTGTCTCAGCAGCATTCCACAGCCAGTTCACTGGCTAATGCAGAGCTGTCAGTCTACCAGGCTGGTGCTTGCCTCCTGTAGTTGGCTAAATTCAACCCTGTGGTAGCATATAGAAGTAGCATTGAGAACTGATTTTTGTTTCATTCGGTAACATAGAAGAAACGACTGGGAGCATCATTTAAAGACGGAATCTTACAGGCACAAGCAGCCTTTGTCTTTTACTGAAGACCTTTTGCCGTTACCAATTGGATTGATTTGAAAGTTTGTATACAGCTTCATAGTGGTGGGGCAACGGAACACAGATAGATTGCTGTAACAATGCACCTATTAAAAAATGAACAATCCTTTGCTTGTATATATTGCCATGATCTCCCATGTAAAGCACACAAGCTTCTGGCTTGCGTTTTAGACTTTAATTCAGCATATATAGAAATTTCAAATACAATGCTGTCCACTAACTTAAAATTACTGCCCTTTCCTGGTACCTAACAGGAGGTAGAGACTATGGATGAAACCCTAGGTACCCAGGTTCAGAAACCAAGGTGCAGCTTGATTGGGGGCCAATAAGGAGTGCTGCATTGGCCATTGCATGCACAGTGGCTATGGAAATCAGCTGGGGTTGGTTCAATTCACTATGCATAACAAACCCTACTGGTGAAGTGGCAGACAAGGCCAGGAAGAGGCTCTCTTCTCTATGGTTCGGTAGCGTAACAACATCTCCTACTTAAAGTGAAAAGTGGTTGTCTTGACAACAGGAATGGAGAGCGTCCAGAGATCTTCAGCCCTCTTGGGTTATGGGTTTTAGCAGGGAGGTGAAAATTATTATTATTATTATTATTATGATTTTATAATATGATATGTAGGAGGTTATGATGAGGTTGTATAATGCACTGGTGAGACTGCACTTTGAATACTGTCTAATTCTGGCCACCACAGCACCAGAGGGACATTGTGTTCCTGGAGAGAGTCCGAAGAAGAGCAGCCAGACTAATAGTAGTCATGTTGTTGAGCCTGAATCGGTTGGATTCTTTATAACCCAACTTGACAAATTCTTTTAGCTTCAATGAGCTAATGGAACCAGACGTAATTTTGCAGAGTTTGAGCGGCCAGTTCTCTCACCCAAACTGCATGAGATGAACTGTACAATAAGAGCACATATTAACCACATTTAAGGCCACATTCAGACTTCTGTCACAGTGGTGAAACTGAGAAGTGCATTAGACTAAACGTCAAAGAAAGGCTTAGAAAAAAAGTCTATTGAAGGTTCATAATCTACTTTTTAATTGGATGTAAAGAAGATAGTGATATACGAGCAAGGCACAGTGCTACCCTGGCACCGTGCCTGGCTCAAATAAATAGCAGGCCCTTTGATTGGGTATAAAGCGCAGTTGTAGCGTGAAGTTGCCCGCACTCCTCATTAATCAGAATGAACGGAGTTACTTTCCCTCCATCATGATAAAGCTTCTTTTCTCCACTGTTAATATATCTTGTGCACACAGTTGTCTCTACTATGGCCCTTTATTGAATGGGGTGAAGCAGCCCATTAACGCCCCAGCTATTTTCTTTACTACGTACTGTGGATGCAGTGCTGCTGACTGTATCTACAATCTCGCAACATAGGCAGCTTGCTAGTATCTACAATTCTGGACAATGAAATGCAAGGTGAGTTTTATTAAGACTGCTTTTTATTGGTTTAGACCTTTTGTATTATACAGGGTTAGCTGTTTTATTTGACTGATCATAACTGGCGGACCAGGTAAATCTTACTGAAAACTAAAGAGCCCCAAATTGGCTTGGAGTGAGTCACCCATAGGGATCAAAAAAAGGAAATGGGGATAGCTGTGTTTATTGTGCTTGAGCAGCACCTACTGCTGTGACACATCCAGGTAGAAACTGCTGAATTGAGGATTTTTTTTTCCAAGGGAAACTACATGCTGTGAGCCATTGTTCTTATTTGTCATTTAGGGTGTTGTTCAGTAGTGTGTGAGTTATTGCAGTACAACGAGACAATGTAATTGGCTACGGTGTGCCTTGTAAACTATAGCAGTATCAATTATCCACACTAGTGCCGCACTGTTCATGAAACAGGCGGTGTTGTGAGATGCATTGTCACTACAGATTCTGTCCCCTGTTGGTGAGATAAGATGAGGTTAATAACACTGTAGCCACCAATGCAGACACGTCTCTTTTGCATAGTGGTTATGATACTTGTGGTGTGTAAGGTCTTTGGTTTGTTCCCAGCCTCTGCCCAGTTACATTCAGTTCTGATAATCAGGGGTTTAGGAGAATTGTGGTTGTATGAAATACTGTATACTCAATAGGGTAACATGACATTTATTTGGAAAATTATTTCTTTGGTTGATGTAGTGGCACATGTCCTGTAATGAACAAAAAATGATTTTTAAAACTATTCTATAACTGTTACAAGCTTTACTAGTAGATAAATGTAATTTAGTAGTATAAAAATGCATGTAATGCATGCACATACACTTCTTTGTCAATTTATTTTGTGTTGTAGGAATTGTGGAATAAAAAAATCAAACCAAATACTAAAACTGTCATTGCATAATCTCTTCAGGAAACATTAGGTGTGAAGTATATGGCTGTATCCTGTGTCTCTATCCTGAAATTCACAATCCACTTCTATTAGTACAGTATATCACATGTAACATCCTCGAACAGTCAGGTTCCACAGCTTTTAAAACCAACATGCCCTGTTTGAGTGCTTAACACTAGATTACTTTGCAGTGTGTGAAGTCCTATTGGTGTGGTGTGGCCAGTCTAAAAAAGAGGAATGTCATTTTATATACATAGCATATCTATTGAAATACTATTTACGGAAGCTGAGAGAAGGACTTGAAGTGTCTGGAAGAGCTTGGTATCCCATATCATCTATGGAAGCAACGTAAAGACACCCCTAAAACATCGGTTTGATTTTTTTGGTCCCAATTTCTGATCACTTTGATCATTTAAAGCTGTGACTTTTCAATTACACACACACACACACACACACACACACACATATATATATATATATATATATATATATATATATATATATATATATATATATATAAAACACGGCTTGGAAAAATAACATCTCATTGGTTAAACCGCATCACATGACTGTGCGTATATATAGCATATAGCATGGCTATAGCATATAGCTTGCATACTAATGAGCTTCACACTGAATAAATCACTATGCATCACTACATTCTAAATTCCATGACAAACTCGCATTTTTTTTGTTATTAGTTACAAAACCACTGCAAAAATGAGTGACATTCCACCTATTTCCTTTAATATATTTGGGGATGAAACTCCACATAACTGGTACAACACCAACTTTGAGTGAAGACAGCAATCCATCTGAAAGAAAAAAAAGAAAAATAAGGACACCAGCAACAAGAGTAGACACATAACAGTAGATGAGGAACAGCTAAATGAAATAGAAACTCCGCCCCCTAGTTTCTAGTGAGATGACACTTTTGATAGAGAAATTCACAATAAACGAAAATGTGCAATTTATTTTTAATAAGCGAAAAATGAAGTAAATTGAATTACATTTGGGACTGTATTACTGCCGATGTATACAGTCAGTAAAAGACTGTATACACTGCTGATGTATACACAATAAAAGTTTCTGGTTTTGTAATAATTTAAAATGTGTTTTAATTAATTTAATTATTTTTCATCCCCCAAATGACAGGTAGCCGTGTTATAAGTGATATACACTACTTTAGGCCGTGCGGTTCTGATGATATATATATATATATATATATATATATATATATATATATATATATATATATATATATATATATATATATATATATATATAGTACATGGATTAAGGCTATATTTGCATCCTGAGCCATTCGAAAAAAAGGGATTATACCACAGTGGAGAGGAATGGTAGATTAAACCAAGGTAAAGCCAATCATCCAAATAAAGCTGAAGCACTAGCTGATAACGACATAGAACAGAACATAGAACAAAACAAAACAAAAAAACTACTGCTGAACCTCGTCTTCTTTAATATTAGCCTGACAAGTGTATCCATGTAAATAACAGATGAGTCTCTTAAGTGAGTTACAGGAAAACAATTCCATCTCTGCTCTCTGTGACAGTTTATAAATTACGCGACCTTCGGTCTCGTAATTTGTGCCGTCACAGAAACCCTACATGGAATTATTTTCCTGTAACTCACTGAGGCCCATCTATTTTATATAATAATTATGTAATCATCTTAGCAGGAAAAAAAGCAATGAACATGTGGAAAGGTTTGGATGCGTTGCTAACTGTCACATGTTGTGAATGGAGAACCAAATACTGTACCACATCAATTGCTCCTAAACTCCCTATTGATGCCACTGTTTGTATTTTATTAGATCTCTATTAGTCTATTCTTCAGGGTGCTGTTTATCTAGCATGCTGATGCAACAACCTGCTAAATTTAATTAGTTAATCAGAAAGAGAATGTATTTGTATTGCCTCAGTGCTGCAGGGTTTCCTGCGGTTGCCTGGCAACCCAGAGCAAGGGTCTAGAAGCTTCATTTTCGAGGTTGAGAAACAAACTGAAAAAGTAGAGTTTTGTAGAAAATAACCTCTTTCATAACAGCAAGGGATATTAAAAACCAGCTGAACAGTTGGCTTGTTGCCAGGCATTTTAACAGATGTGTTGGCTTGCCAAGCGTTGATGTAATTTACAAGGAGTTAGTACAGAAAAATATGGAGGCATTATCATGTTACTATTCTTTTGCTTTGGGGCTGATAGAATTGACTATTTACACGAATTGTGCACTGTATGCAAGAAAGAAAAATGAACTACAAAGAAAAGCTAAATAAAGTGGTAAGATACTAATAATTTTGAGTTCTAGTCAAGCCATGCTGTATCACAATAACTAGATGCCTCCCTGCTGGTTATAGTTTGATCAGCTGCCTTGTGTAACATTGTGTTCCTTGTGCAGGACTGCATTCCTCCCTAACTGCAGAGGAATCATTGAGGAATGGTCATGCATCACACACATTGCAGATGTGTGTGGAGTGTGGTAATAGGTGTATACTTTCTCATGCAGTAGATAAAGCACCACACAGCTGGAGCAATGATTCCCCGTACAATCCTACATCAGTTGGCCAGATTTCCTCCCACCTTACACTAAAGTTTCCATTACCTCAGCTTTCTGCATCTAATTCAATTGCACAAAGGTGGAGCACATGGCCGTAGTCTCCACTTATTACATTTTGTAATATTTTGAATCTAAGGGGAGATATTACAAAGAATAATGGTTTACAAAAAATATTTTGTACTGGATGGCCCACAACTAATGTGGTCATGTGATGTAGTGAATTGAATTTGAATTGGAATATATATATACACACACACACACACAAACAAACACAGTTGCAGACAAAAGTATTAGCACCCTATGCTTATTATACCATACTTAAAGGTAACCAATTTAAGGACAAGGATTTGGTAAACTTTAGCCACTTTTTAATGAAACAAAAAGCAAAATACACAATTTCTGGTAATTTAACAGATCATCTTTATAAAAAAAACAGACAAACTCGGCTGCAATTGCCCATTTATCCTGAAAGGTCTTTTGTTATTCTCTTTTGGTATTCTGTTTCATCTACAGTGAGTTTATGTTTTGTTTATAATATTATTATTATTATTATTATTATTATTATTATTATTTCTATACTGGATTCGTATAGTAAAGTACAGAAGTGGCCACTGCAATATTTTCATATTTGACAAATGTATACATACAGGAATACTCTGATCCAACACAAGGCTGTAGTAACATGTTTATATTGCATATTCATAAACAGCTAGATGTACTTTTCTTTGCAGTTATGTTGCCTTGCTGTTAATAAACATGTTTTAAATAAACTGTCTTTCATTTAACAGCATCTCTGGCTAGTCAGTACCTGTCTCGCTCCATCTTGCTAGATTTTGGTTTCGGTCAAGAAGCCGGGTGACATAACGATGTGATGCCCACTTCTCTTATGAAAGAGACCTAAGGGTTTCAGTGCAAATTAATTTCTGTTGCACGTTCTTTTTGTTTTTAATGTAATGTAACTAATAAACATCAAAAAACGTCCTTGTGATTTCTTTTATTAACTAGATTTGACAATTGATTATGCAAGTGCTTTTCCATTTCTCCATTAATTCAGTGGTAGGTTTGGGCGCTCTGGATGACAGTGGTAGTGCCTACAATAACCACTAGAGGGAAATGGAGAGCTGCAACATTTAAAAATGTACATCTGTATTCCTCTGCTAACTGTTGGACAACCTTTTGCTTTCTTCATACATTTATGGAGTATCCCCAAGTGGAAAAATTATTTACTAAGGAAATAATGATATATTCTGATACAGGGACTGTTTGTTCACAATCCAGGTAGTGTAAGAACATTGTAGGGGTGGGTGCAGACTGTATATTCTGTATATTATGTGAGATTTGCTGCAATGATCTGTTTTAATGATCTAAACAGCAGTGGATCTAAATACCGCCATCCTTTAACTAATATTAATCCTGCTGACACTTTCCCATTTTGTGATTTGTGAACCCTATTGCATTCAAAAACAATACAGTGAAACGAGGGCTGTAGAAAATCAGGTTTATACACTTTAGGGTGTAAGTACTGTAGATCATGAAAGTAGACCCATACATCCAGTAAGCACTGTGGCACTCACTGTCTCTTCATTTTCTTTTCATCCTAGAGAATTGTTTTTATGGATAGGTTTATGCAGTCTTAGAAAAATGTCATTTTAAACTGCAGTTTCCATTGACAGCTCAAGTCTTGTAAAAGTTGATACCAGCAGGGCTTCTCAAACTCAGTACACACAGATATAGCCACTTTATGCACTGACTGACATTGGGGCTTTAGTTCAGCAGATAAACTCCACATTTCCAGCAGAAGTCTTGCATTGTACTTGTAGTATAACGCTGGTTCTGGTGACAGGTAACAGGCAGGTAGAGAAGAGTGGTTGCCCAGTTATTTGGTGAATCTTACGAGGTACATGAATCAGAGCATGTGTGTGTGTGGGATACTCAGCAAGAGTCTAGTTCTGAGATTTGACTTCACTGTTGTAATGTTTAAAAGCCAAGTTTGCAGCAGGTGGATCCACTCATTTATGATCCAGTCATTATTACAAGCACACGTTTGTGGTCTGTAATCACAATCACAGGGAGACCCCTGAACAGCCTCAAACGGGATACCTCTAAATCATATTCTAGAGACCAGTCTGTGCCTGCCTTTAAAGAGATGAGGTAACAGGGCTGTCTGGTTACAGTGTATATTTTCACAAATTGGTAGTGGGAGGGTTTGACCTTCACATTCAGGCCTCGTGATTTGAGTGTCTGCAATGAAGCTCCACCAGATTAAACAGTGCATTTGCATTGCCCACTGTTTTAACAATACAATGCTAATTGCACAATTGAGGAATGTTGCTTTTTCATTGCATGAGTTAGTCCTCAGATTCCATCTCTTTTGTTAATTTGGTATAAATGGTATAGTTTAGTTTTCTATATACAGGTAGATGTCCTACAAAAACATTTTGTTAGAATATAGAAGGTAGGGGGAGTGGGCGTAACATGATATACAACAAGCACGAGAGGACAAGTTTCAAATAACTTTTTCATATTCTGTGGTCCTGAGTGAAGGTTTTCATTTTGGAATCTGTCTTGCATTCAGTTCAATCCAACAACAGCATGACCGGGTGAATTGCACTGCACCAAATTACACTGCGTTGCTAAGCAGACACAGCCGATCAAAGCAAAGTAATTCTCTGAATTTAGTTTAATTTCAAGCAAAGATGAAGTCCTAACCAGATGAGGACATCATTTATGTGCAGTGTGGCTGAGCTCATATCTTTATCACTCCCAGGAGACGAGAGCTGGTCAGGCAAACCAGCACTGGCTAGAAAAGCACATTCCTCAATTTGATACCCTGTTAATCTTATCAGACACTCACTGACTCACAGACACTTTGGCAAGCAAGCACTCACAGCTGGAAAAAAAAGTTTTCTCCTGTGCTATGCAGCCTTTTCTCCATTACTATTCGTATTTAATGTCCTATTTCCATAATAAACCCATCCTTTTTGGAAAATGTGTCCCAATCTACAGCCATTTACTTCAATTAAACAAGCACAAAGAATTGACAATCATTTTGTAACACCCGTCATGGCATTTTCAATATAAAGTAATTGCCAGCTTGGGCGGACAACTCTGATTTGACGTGGAAAGCTGGGTAATCTGTGAGCGCAGTCTGTGCTTTAGAATGGCCCATGGAGACATTGTTCTTGGAACTGCTACCCATGAAGCATCCACTGGAAACACATGCATTTCTTCTTGTCACTGGAATTGGTTTGTAAATGAATCTTTATATATTACCAAATACTGTCAAGGATACCAAACGCATTTGAGGGGCAGCTCATTTTCCAAAAAGAGCATTTGTAAGTGGTGGTCCAATCCCTGCATTCTTTAACTGCTGTAAAAAATCTAATAGAATTAACTGTTGAGGTACACGATGGAACACTGATATTATTGTTGTAATGTTGCACTAATAATACATGTACTGTGCTGTACTTTGCTTTTATTAAACCTCTTGTGGAGGAAAGGAATTGGAGCTGACTCACAGGTGTATATTGGTAAGCTGAGAGAGCTCTTTGAAAAGCTGCATGAAAAGAGTTGGATTTTGATGACGCTTCTTAGAGAGGCAGGCAGATAGGCTTGATTTAATGTTAAATAGATCATTGATTTTAGTGTAAGTAGGAACTGGTGACGAAGGGAAATTATTCACCGGCAGGATTAGTAGTCTTGTAGGAGCCCAGCGAACGTAAAACCCTGTACACTACTAAAGAGAGCAAAGTGGTGATTTGCTATTTCGAGTCTGCAGGGACACGCTGAGCTGCTTTGACTCTTTAATCCGGTATGGCAGAAAGCGTGGAGAGTTTAAAGACGAGGTTTAGGCTTTTAGGAGATGAGTGGCAGTGAATCACAAAATTTACGTCTGCATTTCCAATGTACCGGGCTGACATGGCAACCAACGTATAGGTGTGGGAAAAGTGTTTTTGTTTTTGACTCTTCGGAGAGCCTGTCCTGTATAAAACTGTACCGTGCTTTGGCCAGCTCTGCTTGTACCCTAGCGATGGCTTACTGTACTGAAATAGTGTTAACTAGAGTCAGGAGGCTTGGTGGTCCAGTGGTTAGAGAAGGAGGCTTGGTACCAGGAGGTTCCCAGGTCAAACCCAGCTCAGACACAGACTCACTCTGTGTGACCCTGAGCAAGTCACTTAACCTGGGGTGGGGTAGGGGGTATTGCAGTACTGTACCATATATATCTATATATATATATATATATATATATATATATATATATATATCCAAAATCTGCTTTTTACCATTGTGGTACCATTAAACTGTATGTGATTCAAGAAAGCGATTGCATATGATTTAACAATGCCTTAGTCATATTGCCTGTTGGATTTAATCCTACATAAAGTAATCCCAAAAACAGATCCACTGGCTCTCTTGTTATCGGTATGGAGTCTTTGTATGGCCACTCCACACTGTTTGGCCAGCAGTTAAGCTCATGTATAGGTGCCCATGGGGCTGATTACTGTGACATTGAGTCTGTACTTCAGCATGTGCAGAGGAGCATGGAATCCCTGGCTCACTGGCGCTTTCATTCATTATTTACAGGTTGGCCTTTCTGCTTGGATGTGATTTATTTTCCAACATGTATTTCATCATGAATTTTAAATGGAGCATCACAATTTGAAACAGGAAATCGATAAACTGCATCCATATAGACACTTCTGTTACCACTGAACTTAGATATCAATGTATCTATAAATAGGTACGTTGGTGTTTGATTTTCATAAAGATGATTTAGTGGCTTTCTAGAACACTGAAAACAAAGTACATTTATTAAAAATGTGCTCCTGTCAGCTCTCAGACAAATTTACTGCAAAAGCAGAATTAGGAAATCTGCCACACAGCAGGTCCTAAACAGTAGTTTTTATGGTTCAATGTACTTTTTTTTTCTTAGAGAAACTAAGCCAGCAGTGTGGTAGCTTTGCTCACATTCTGGTTCTTTGGGATCAGAAACCCGAGAAGACTCTCCAGAATGCCCATATGCTTCTCCCCTTCACTGAAAATGTTCTCTCGGTGCTTGTTATTTTTCAGGCATGGAATATAAATCCCAGTATGTAAGTCACTATGGCAGAGCAGAGCTCTGCCCTGTATAGATTGGCAGGTATGGGGTTAAATTCCCCTAAGTGCCTGAGTTTATTGTGCTCAGGTGGCTGGGGATTGATTGGAGTAGTTAACGATCAATCAGCACCCAGCCACCTGACATAAAAGGAGGCCTTAGGTTTCCATTAGGGAGAGGAGGGAGCTGAGGAAGCAAGCTGACGGTTGTGCTTGTTCTTGTAGGATTTGAACCATTGTCGTTGGATCCATGATAGGTTAATAATCCCACTTCTAAAACCACGTGTGACAGGCTGGCGAGTGGATAGAGGCCCAGAGACAGACTGCAGCTCAAAAATAATATTTTTATTAACAAATAAACACAAAATAAAAGAGCACGAGGGCCAAAACCAAAGGTATTTATACACAAATAACAAAACACAAAGCAAAACTAGGTTTCCAGGCTGGGCGATGCCTTCACTGGACCAGAAAATACAAAAAAAAACAAAACAGCAAAAACATCACAACCATCAGCTTGCTGTAACTTGTTCACAGAGTGTTTATAAAGTTTATTCAAAGCCTCCAGGCTTCGTTACAGAAGAGAGTATTGTGTGCCTGTGTTGTTATATGATGATATGCTGAAATAAATTTGCTGAAAGTAATCAGTCTGCATCCAGTTGTTTGAGTTCTACAACTTGTCTCCTACAGACAAGTTTTTATATTGCTGTTGTGGTTACATTTTTAAACTTTATTTTCTATACTAAATTTAAATAGATAGATTGAACATATAGAGCAGCAAGGAAACACACTTTAGTTGACACTGAAAGAAAACATTCAGAGGGCTTGTACTGGAACAGAATAATTTTTTTCCCATCAAGCGGAGAAGGTAAATTAGATATGAATATATGCACATATACTGTATATGCACATTTTACTATGGATCGATTAGGCACAGAGATTAAACATAGTTTGAAAGACAACATTTTACCAGAGATTGGGGACCTCATATTGACCAATTAGGTTAAAGGAAATCTCTGATCCATTTTCTAATATATTTTTAGCTGCTTTCAGAAAATTCCATCACACTTAACAGTAGTATTACCCTGAGAGAACAGAACAGAGGTTTCTCTCTTTAAAATCTATCCCACTGGGAGCCATTATGTCTAGCTGTCAGAAAATCTGGATTGAATTTGGGATAATAACAGGCAGGGGGCTACTGATCGTATCCCGCCTTCTGAGATCAAGTTAGTAGCAAGCATTCCCTTCTTCACTGGGCATTGACTCCAGTTGATTTGTGAGAGCTGCCCAGCGTGACCACTAGTCCACTCCTGTGACTTGTCCTCCTTGGTCCTGTGGACTTCAGACTGCCAAAGGAGGTTAAGCCACTCGGTTGTAAACTGCGATTAAGCTATGTAGATATACTGATCTGAATGTAGTCCTGTGCTCAATGTTTGAGTAGGGCTGTTACTATTCAGATCCCTGACCAATTCTCTTATATTACTGAATTACAAAATGGTACATTGAAATTTCGTTCTGTTCGATATTTTATTTTAAAACACTTAAACTCAAAATCAATTATTGTAAGGTGACATTGGTTTTATGTTGGGGAAATAATTTTAAGAAAAATAAAAAACTGAAATATTTTGCTTGCATAAGTATTCAACCCCCACACATTAACATTTGGTAGAGCCACCTTTCGTGCAAAAACACCTTTAAGTCTTTTTGGGTAAGTATGTACCAGCTTAGCACACAGTGTCGGAGTGATTTTGGCCCATTCTTCTTGGCAGATTTTCTCCAGGTTGTTCAGGTTGGTTGGACGACGCTTGTTGACCACAATTTTCAGATAGTGCCACAGATTCTCAATGGGATTGAGATCAGGACTTTGACTGGGCCACTGTAGGACATTCACCTTTTTGTTCTTGAGCCACTCCATTGTTGCTTTGGCCTTGTTCTTGGGATCATTGTCCCGCTGAAAGGTGAATTTCCTCCCAAGCTTCAGTTTTTTAGCAGACTGAAGCAGATTCTCTTGCAGTATTTTCCTGTATTTTGCTCCATCCATTCTTCCTTCAGTTGTAACAAGATGCCCAGTCCCTGCTGATGAGAAGCATCCCCACAGCATGATGCTGCCACCACCACACTTCACTGTAGGGATGGTGTGTCTTGAGGCATTGGCAGTGTTAGGTTTGCGCCACACATAGCGCTTTGAGTTTTGGCCAAAAAACTCTTATCTTGGTCTCATCTGACCACAAAACCTTTTCCCACATCGCAGCTGGGTCACTCTCATGCTTTCTGGCAAACTCCAGATGTGCTTTCAGATGGTACTTTTTGAGTAACGGCTTCTTTCTTGCCACCCTCCCATACAGGCCAGTATTATGCGGAGCTCTTGATATGGTTGACTGGTGCACCATTACTTCACTCCCAGCCACTGAACTCTGTAGCTCCTTCAAAGTGATTGTTGGCCTCTCTGTGGCTTCTCTCACAAGTCTCCTTCTTGTCTGAGCGCTGAGTTTTGAGGGACGGCTTTTTCTTGGCAGTGCCTAGGTGGTGTGAAGCAACTTCCACTTCCTGATTATTGATCCAACTGTGCTCACTGGGATATCCAAACACTTGGATATTATTTTGTACCCTTTCCCTAATCTATGCATTTGTATTACTTTATGATCCTCTCCAGAAAATGTGACAGCAACTTTAATGGTTCACAAACCAATGTCACCTTACAATAATTGATTCTGAGTTTCAGTGTTTAAAAATAAAATATCAAACAGAATGAAATTTCAATGTACCATACATATGTACATATATATATTTCTATGTTTCTTTCCTATCTTTCTGCTAAAGAATTTGCTGTTCAGCAGAAAGGCTTGTCAGATACATTAACAAGTAACTCTTAATATTAATATTATATTAAATTAAATAATAGAGTGGAAGGAAAGATTAAATGAATAAGCCTGTTCTCTCAAATCATGTATATGTGCTTGTAATTTCCTAGGGGCGTCTTTTTTATGTTTTATTCTACAGTGCAGACTGAACCCCACTGCAGTTCCTTTCAGTATGTTTGCTTGTGAACCCTTTACCCCTTTCCTGGCATGGACAAGCCTATCAGACTGAAGAATAATACATTGGGTTAACATAAAGTATTTGCTGACTCCCCTATGCGTTCTTGTATTAACGGCTGCATTACGATGAAGAAACACAAGATGGTGCTGTTTGTTTTGGTAGTGTTAAAATCTGGGGGGTTCAGTTTGAGCCTTCCAGGTGTAATGAATTGGCATCTCAGACCATTGAATTGGATGGGTAGGCAAGATTGGATGTGAACTGCAAAGATAAACATTGTACTAGGCAACTAAAGAGCAAGCACTGTAGCTGAGTTAATAATAATTCAATTCAGTTCAATTCAATGGTGCTTTATTGGCATGACTAACAATTAACAGTGTTATAATACTTGCCTCTCCTCCACCACTAGGAGGAGATTCATTACATTTTCTCCCCGCTCAATCTAAGCTCGTCCTTGAGAGTAAGTGCAAGCGTCCACCCAGACTTGGGGAGCTCCTTGTTCTATAAATAGAATACTCCATCTGTGTTCATAGAGTCCTGTGGTTACTTCACTCATTAGCATAGCTGTGGTTATTCTGCCACATTCGTGAAATAACTACAGTGAAATATGTATATATAAATCATATTTTTGGGATGCGTTTAGAAAATTATTAGAAAAAAAAAAAAAAAAAACTATTGTAAAGACCTTGGAATTTTTCAGTAAAATCTATAAAAACTGGAAATACAGAAATGAAAGATATTGATATTGAGTATCAGTGTCTGGGGTATATAAATATCTGTCTGTCTATGTCATGTGTATACAGTGGCTGTAGGTCATGGCTATCTGCAGGTAATACTCATTTCTCTGACGTTTATTTTTTCAGCGTTCAATGCATAGGTTTAGTGAATAAGATTTTAATATTTAATTCCTGTAGGTCTGATCTCAGACTTCAATTCCATGTGTAGCATTAGTGAACTATAGAGACATTTAATGTGTGTTTGTAATAACAGATCATGGTTAGTTCAGACAGGAAACTGTCTAGGTGTGTCACACTTTAGCAGAAAATAGGAGTTGATTACACTATCATTTCTAGAAATAACAACATTATCTTACTAATTATCTCAAACATTAGGACATGCTGAATTGGGTGGGTTAAGTTAACTCCTTTATACAGTAAATTACCAGTTTTAAAACACAAATATTCAAAATTCTTATGTAAATGTTATTGGGTGATTAATAGAAAATAATAATTCTGTAGGATTGCCAGTGTTTACCTTTGTTTTGTGATATGAATCAAGAGTGCCCTTTCTTACTCAGCACATCTCACAAGCATGGACACCACACATGCTTTCAAGGGAACTACCGAGCAGAAAAAATACAGCTCATTTCTGTCTCTTTTACGTGTCAAAAAACACATCCCTTATGGCACCACCCAGGCAGATCACACACCCCTAATGTATATTCCAGAAGCAGAGAATTCAAGCACATATTCAAGTTTAGCTGAGAATGTCCAGACCTGTGGATTGGGTAAAGAAATGCTAGCGAGTGTAAACAGCGAAACACTGCTAGAGCCTGATGTTCTACATGCTGTGCTAGCTTACTGATTACGCCGAAAGGTTGTGATTTTGCTGCTTTTGAAGTCTTCATTGTCATTAAAGTTGGGACTCAAAAGTATAAAGATTGCGGGAAAATGCTTGGCATTAGTGTGCCCCCTTTTTACAGATCAGCAATACATTTAATGCAGTTTAGTTGGATGTAAGTTTTGGTATCACTGCATTCTCTTAGTAAGTTGTTGCAACCAACTTGCTGCTAGGTATGGCACAATTTGATTGGACGACCAATTTTTTGGGGTCCTAAAGCTGAGGGAACACAAAGCCACTGTTACAGTGGCTTGAAACCTGGCTGCTGTATCAAAACCCAAGTCTCCCCTGGTGTGCCGTGCAGTGGCCTGAAACCTAGTCTCCTGAAACCAAGTTCCAAGCCAGAAAGTGGCTTTGTGTTCCCTCAGCTTAAGGCAAAAAGTATGTCTGGTGCCCTGCCAATGCAAAAATACATATTATGATATCTGGACAATGATAGGGCCCATTCTCTTCATATATGGTATGCAGTTGTGTTCTATGGTAGCCTCACAGCATTCTTTGGGATATGCTGGTGGTAGTTGTAGTAAGAACTTTTTCCAACGCTGACATTCGTAAGGATCAGAATGTGTCGTTGGTGTGAACAGTGGGAAGTGCTACTTTCATTTTGAAGTATGAAAGTCTGGAGCAGATCAGAAATAAAAGAAACCGTTAGACTCATTCATTTCTAAAGAAATAAACAAAAAGTACAATTTCAACCCAGTATGAAAATAAAGACACTGTAATTGATCTCATTTTGATTGACAGTAAGTTTCAATATACCCTGTTAGTGCCCGAGTATCTTCACACATCATGCAAGAATTCTGGATCTGTACCTCAACAGAAGCTCCCAGAAGGTAAAGTGGTTGTAGCTTACAAAACTAGGGATGGACACGTGTCATTGTTTATTCAAATAATGAACTGAATGTCTACTCTACTATATTATTTATAAGGCTTGGTTATACCTGGACTGTACACTGTATGTAATACGATGTGTTATGTCATTTAAACATTTATTTATATTTTATAGTTGTCCAAAGAAGACATCATTTATTGATTAATTATGATCTGTGCGTTATAATATTGGTTTTAATTGCTTTTTGGAAACTAAGCTTAAGTTGGGCTTTTACTTAATAAGCATCTTTTTTTTTTTTTTTTTTTTTTAAGTGGGTTTTTTTACGTATTACTTCAATTTTGTTACTATGTAAGCATTATTATTACCCAGTGGCTTGTTGATGTAAAGTATAATACAATAATCATTTAGTAAATTCCATACATTTAGTTATTAAAATATAAATGGAAAACCCTAAACAAAAGCATTTACAAAAGCTTACTTTATATCTATCTATTTATCTATTTATCTATCTGTCTATCTATCTATCTATCTATCTATCTAAATGTTGTAGAAAGCATGTATTTTGTATTTTTACTTCCTAGGTACCCCAGCAGTGTTCTTATTGGCTGCAAGTCATGTCGGTTTAAATACTGACAGGTAAAAAGATACTGAAGGGGTGCGGACAGTTTCACTCTCCTGGTAAAAAAAAAAAAAAAAAAAAGCTAAGGAAATGCATGACAATCTTAAAGCATGATGTACAACTGACTTTGTCAGTTAATTATTTAATTAACTAACTAATGTAATTAACTTTGCCTAATAATAGGTAAAAAGATATAAAAACGAGTGCAAGCAGGAATTCTGTGACTACAGGCAATAACTTTACTGTAACATAGAAAGGGTTAAAGGTCTAAGTGGCGTTGGTCATCTATCTTTCAGATCTCCTGCTCTCCTCTGTCCCTGTTTGTGCTCTGGAGACATCCGGATGTGAAGCTGCCCTATAGAAAAGACCGGGTGCTTTGCTCATCAGCCTATGTCTGTCCAAGTATATCACCTGTCTTCATCTTTAAGCCAGTTATTGTATGTTGAAAACTGTACATACTGTGAACATTCATTCTTTATCTTCCAAAAGTGTTTACCTTGCTCAGGACTGTGTCTGTGAATGTGTAGTGAATGTGTAAACATGGCTGAACTGATAATTCTCTATATTCCCCGGTGACAGCAGCATTCTGTAGCTACTCAACATCATTTCCTCATATGCAGTAGTTCGAAGATGGTATCTTTTAAATTACGCAGGGAAGGCAGATGCTCACATACTTTGCTTACAGAGCAGTGACTGAGGTTTGCTTGATTGTTCCTTTATTCCTCATTAATTTCAGATTTGTATACGCAAATCATATTCAATGCTATTCTAGGACGTGTGTAAGAAAATGCTATTGTGTGAAATATTCTACACATCATTATTCCAATACTAAATACTGTACAAGTACCAGATATTTGTCAGAACAATAATACACTATAGTATGTTGGTTATTCTGTGTGTCTTTATATAGAGCACACATGTGTGTGTGTTTTATAGTCTTCCATTTCTAAACTATTTCAAATGACACAAGTGCCCTTGGAAGATTTTTTTCTGTTTTCATTCTGCACATGCTGTCTGGTAAGAGAGAAACATCTGTTTTGTAAAAGAGCTTTATTGACCATCTTCCTGACTGTCCTTGGTCTACGTGCTATTGCTGAGCTGGGTGTCTCTTCCTCTCTCTATACCAAAAACTGCAGCATAACCAACAGCTCTGAGACCCTCACCTCCTATATCCTTGCAAACTCTCTCAGGCTGCAGTATTGGCTCCTCCTTCTTGCTCAGTTCCTACAGCTGACATACCCCTTTCCCTTAAGAACAGCACATTGATGATAACCCCCCCTTTCACTGAGAGTCAAGGCCCAGTGGTTCATTGTTGGCAGGGATCCAGGCAGGCAGGCAGGCACACATCGAAGAGCAGGAGCAGAGGGATGAGGTGATGTTTTGGGACAAGCGCCATGGAATGATGGGCAACTCGCAACGCAGGTCGAAAGGGAGGCACAGAAACAAGGGAGCAGCAGGTACCTTTCCAACTATTAGAATCTGGAGGAATACAGCAGGTGCAGAGGAGCTATCACCAGCTGCCTCCTGTCTTGGCAGTTCGCCCTATAGAAATGTTCTGTATATACACTTACCTTATTTTTTTGAACAGCATGTACTTTTTTTCATGCACAGACTGTTGCCTATTGCATTGTGACCTTATTGTACCATTGAGGATATCTTGTTAATTGAGAAGGATACTGCATAATCCAAATGTCATGTTCTTATGCCAAGGTAACCTTTGGGTGTTGGGCAGCGGGTGGTGTAATAACATTATTGATCACAGTTTTCAAAGACCACTCTATCACAAAAGAACAGATGAATTAGTTACTGTAAATGTCCTTCTTAGCTACCGTAATCTTGTCGTATTTGGTTGCATAGTTTGTGCTCTGTAGTTTCTGTGCTTTTATAAAGGTGCTAGTCTTGTAAATGCTACAGCTACCAATATGATTTCTCCAAAAATGACTGTTGCACTTTTCTCTTTCTGGAGCTAACTTTTTTGCCTCATGTTTATGAAGAAGCCAGGCAGATGTTGACATGTGTTTTTGGAACATTTGTCTTCTATGAGAGACTAAATAGCTTGAAATGAAGGTTTGATCGTCAGGTGTGATGTTCATTGATTAAAGTTTCTGTTGCACTGGTGTACAGTAAATAAACATTGTAATAGTTATTTCAGAAGCAGACCTTGTGGTAGAGAAAGGACACTAGTTTGTAAGAGAATTATAGAGATTGTATAATATAGGATGTTAGAACTAAAATGTATCCCTTGAATGCAAATTTCTAGTGCAGCTCTCTGACTAACTAGCCTGCCATGCTTTTAACCCTTTGGAATTTCAAATCCAGGTCACAGAGTGACACTGACAATCTTGAATGAGACCCAAATTGACATTCGTCCACACCACAAAACCGCACCAATTCCACTCATTTGTGCTGCACATTGCATGACTACATGATTCTGTTTCCCACAACCGCCACCGTTGTTGAAACAGAAAACAGCAACTTTGCGCTGAGAGAGACATTACCCCCCACTGGGGATGCAATTCTCTGCGAAGGGGATTTAGCGAAGGTGGTCCTACATCCGTACGTACAAATGCCTTTCTTCATATATTTTGAGAACCGCTTATCTAATTGGCATGAAACTTGATATTATTTAGCATAAGCTATTGAGAATATCATATTTTAGGGATATAGGGGGATGTTGTGTCTGTCCATTCATCTCTATCACACTTGCATTTGTGCAGAGGTCTGGATAATCACTTGTCAAATTGTCATGAACCTCTGTCATTCTTCTATTTTATTCTGTGTATGCTGCTGATATATGTCATGGTCAGCAACATTTTCACCAAACTCTGATTTTGAATGTACAGCCCTGGTGGAAGATTTCTGTTACTAATATAGTTGTTCAGACGGAGCTGGGGATTCTACTGAAGCAATATGCAATATGGAGAGGTAATGATAATAGTTTGGAAGCAATGGCCAAGTTTATATACTGACCTAGCAGAACAGTAGTGATGATGTTTAAAAAAAAATTTTCATTATAGAACAAAGGAGGCAGCAGTAGTTAGTACTGCTACCTTATATGTAATTCAAGGCATAGTGATACAGTATACTGTTGTAATAACCAACATAATAGCTTATTAAAATATGTCGTTATCAATATGTTTACCTCTTAAACAACTGGTGACTGTCACTGGCTTTATTTTTTCTGCTTTTAATTAGTCTTTGATGTCCATGTGAAGAAGCCATTCGATTTAGCTTAGCTTTCCCAAACCAGTGCTTTAATAATGCATGAAGTACAACTCTTACTCTGCCATTTTTCTGTGCTCTGAAGCATCATTATCTGTGTTAAACATCGTTTTACAAAGATTTGTTCCAAGGATGTGTCAGGAGCCGTGGAAATGAGCGAAACTTGCAGTAGATCTGATTAATTATTCAAATCTATCAGTTTTAAGGCTTAGATTTTGGGGGGATATAAAATCCTCCTGATTTTATCCATGTTTATCCACAGAACAGGTACTGCACAGGTCAGCTCAGTGCAGTGTAGGTCAATTCTTAATTGTGTACCTGGGTGTTTGTGCAAGTCAATAAGGGACACAAATAAAACACAAAGAAAAGAAACAAACCACTATTTCTTTACATTAATAATCATAAGTAATAAATAAGGATGATCTCTATTTTATCATTTAAAAATCTGGAAGCATACTGAAGGCAATAAGGCTGCAATGCTACAGGGTTGCACAGTAAGCACATGTGAGTGGTGCAGGAATGAATCTGTGTCCACAACAGAGAGTGTGTTTACAAGGTGTCCAGTTTATTCGAATAAATGATCCCCTCTACCATCAACGGTATCAGGGATTTTAAAGATGATGGGGTGGTAGTGCTAATGATGGGGTGGCAGTGCTGATGATGTGGTGGTAGTGCTGATGATGGGGTGGTAGTGCTGATGATGGGGTGGTAGTGCTGATGATGGGGTGGCAGTGCTGATGATGGGGTGGTAGTGCTGATGATGGGGTGGCAGTGCTGATGATGGGGTGGCAGTGCTGATGATGGGGTGGCAGTGCTGATGATGGGGTGGTAGTGCTGATGATGGGGTGGCAGTGCTGATGATGGGGTGGTAGTGCTGATGATTGGGTGGTAGTGCAGGTGATCGGGTGGTAGTGCTGGCTTCAGCTCCTGTGGTATTCTTCTGCAAATACAAACAAAACAAACATGCAGTGCTCCGGCTTGTCAGAGTGTCAGCATAAAGTACCATACTCCCGTAGATGCATCCCCTTTGTACTGCCAAAATCCTCCTCATGATCAGCACGCCACCATGCTCTATCCAGTCGCCATGCTCATTACAGTAGAGTTGTTTGGCAGCCTTACAACCACGCCCTTCCAACAAGATGTCTGACTTCCGGTTCCATCCTACCATCGAGATAGCCCATCCCCGTGGAGGCGTACCACCAACCTTACTTAGCGCCCTTCCTAGTTGGATTTCCAGCTCAGATTCATTTTCTTCAGTTCACACACAGGGATACACTTTTCAACAGTTTAACAAACCCCTTATTATCATTAACTTATCTATCTTAACCTACTGTACACTCAACCTAATTTCACAACTTTCTGATTAAATTAAATTCAAACCATTTAGTGGACTTAATTACTGTTAATTGAAAGCAATTAAATTAAAGATCCTTTTATACGTATACCAATACTTTTTTTCTACTGTAGCGTAGTAGAAACCGGAAAACATTGTTTTAGTTGTTCAGTGTATAATTACACCAGAAATTGTATCTAAGAAGACCAAATCATGTTAGCACTAATCTTGGACTACCGTACAGCTATGGCCAAACGTTTAGCATCCCCACTTGGAATGTTAGGATTCTACGAATAAAAAAGCAAATAAAACTGTATGAACATAATTTAGATATTTTATTTAACATCATGTAATCAAAGAAACTCAAAATGATACTGTAAAAGTCTACTGAAAGCCATAATAGTAGTACAGTATTTCACATCTTTTTTGGATGTTGCCTTGGAAGCTGAGTGGCCAGTTTTTAATACATTTATCAACGCAGTGGGGTTTATCAGCCAAAACCCAAAGTCGTTTCCAAACAATGTGCAGTTGTCAACTGAAATGGTTTATGAGATACTAGTAGTTGAAATGGTGGCTGCCGTGGATTTATAAAAACATACTGTATACTCCCAATATAAAAGATTACCACACTAAATTTGCACAGTGATTTTCCAATGCTTTTCCCATGGTTATACTACACATTTACTACAGTTTACCATTGTTTGCCTTGTTTTTTTTAATATGCTTTGCCATACCTCCCTGGGCTGTACAATGCTAACCTATACTTTACCGTGCTTTCACTATGCTGTATTAATCTTTGCTATGCGTTTACTGTGGGAAACCTTTATAAGGGTCATGGTGGTGCTTGATAAGGAATGTGAAAGTGAACTGGAGGGAACATGACTAAATAACAATAACAGGTTCAACTGTGGAAGCACCACAGGTTCATTTCATTGGCCCATTTTCTTCTTGTGAATTGTCAGGGCTGATTTAATAGGCAACTCATTAGACCCATGCAGTCAAACGTTTAAGTGCTTAATTTAGGTAACATTTGAATCCTCTCAAAATGAGGAATTAGGTATTTTTTCCGAGTTGATAAAAGAGGCTTTACTCCTCACCCAATTAATTCCTGCTAATCAGTATAACAGGGCCTACACGCAACACTTCACACAGGAAACATTTTATGTAAAAGTGCCATTTTGAAATGCATGTGTTAGTTATAAAATTGGTCTGTGACCCAATGAAAAGTGAGGTGAGTGGCTCATAACTTATCCAACTGTACAGGGTAATGGTTGGTGCTTTGGAGTTGACAGTAAGTGAGTCATCTGGTGAATGTAAATCTGACATGGCCAAAAGAAGTAGCCCCCATTGCCCGTACTCCACCGGGGGCTAATCTCCATTGAGAGCAAGTAAGTGAGGCACTTTTGAAAGATAGAGGGAAAGATAGATGGAGCAAACTAACAAGAATTGCCTGACTGACTACAAAACAACACCTTATTTCTGTTCAGAAGTCCCTCATTTTTATTCTGTCTTTTCCTTGCTTAATTGGGCATTTAAGTGCATGCATTTTTAACACCTGTGGTTTTATACAAGTTATTGAAGCCTGGGGTTCCTCCTATGCCAATTATGCAGAGCAGCAGAATAACTGTTTGTTTGAGCTTTGTCGTTCTTAGGTAAATCAGTGCCCTATTTAACCCTGAAGAAGTACTGGAACTTATACCGGACTGACCTTTCAAAGTATGTCAAACTAAGAGAGAAGCATAAAATCCATAGTAATGTTGGTCAACACGGGTAATAATTATTGGCCTTCTAATTATAAGTTTACATTACAGCCGTTAAATGCTGATATGAAAGTTGCATAAGACCATAGTTACAAACGAGAGGAGGCAATTTTGCCATCAATGCCGGTCTGGTTCCTCTAGAAGCTGACCAACCTCAGAACTTTCTCTAGCTGTCTCTTAATAGGATCCCAATGACCCAGCAGCAGCACGGTGTGAAACAGTGTATCATATCCTCCATACTTTGTCGGTTTCCACTCAGTTTCTCTATCTCTGCGCTGTACTTAAAATATTTAGAATTTAATTTGAGATTTTCATTCAAGCTTGTTCTAGATTATTTACTGTACATTCAATTACAGTATTTGTTACACATTTTTGCCCTGGGATTAGTCTGGTTGTTCAAAGTGTCATTTTTGTAATGCATGGCAGCGACAGTGAGCAATTCCTCTGCAAGACTGATTATGAGAGGGGTGGTCAGCTGTGTGGCCACGGTAGCTTTATTTGAGAAGCATTGATATAGGCAATAAAATAATAATAAGGCGTTCATTTTAAAACTCTGATGGCTGGTTTTACAGACCCCGATTTTTATCACAAATCTGTCATTTTATGTAAAGTAGACTAGTGCTAATCAGGGTCTGTGAAGACAGCGTCAATGTTATAGTGTACTGCTTTCAGTAAATACCGGAATATAACAGCCGAATGAATTGCAGTAATAGTGCAGTTCTGTTGATTTGAAATTGCTCCTTTCAATGTATAACAAAGCTATAGTCCTACTACTGCGTTGTTAAACTGCAGTTATGTTTTTTCTTTTTTTTCCAGTCAGCTAGTATCATGGTAGTGACATTGTTGATTGTTTTTCGTTTTAGAGGCACACCAAAATAATATTCTAAAAGTCTGGAAATGTTACACCGTGTTATTAGGGTTGACCCAAGTATTTTAAAATGTATGAGACACGGTTGTAAGCTGCTTCAGTATTGGATTGCAGGGTAAGTTTCCTTGTTTTAAAAAATGAGGGAGAGAGCCATGCAGGCTGTAAAATAGCTGTTCACGAATGGAACTATGTTTACAGGAATGTTATTAAGTTTAGGGAAGTACGTAATGTTTTTCTGAGCTAAATTGTAGCATTTTTACAGCAAACTTTAGTAGAATAACAAGATTGCCTTTGGGCTAGACTGTATTGTTTACCTCCTCACTAAAGCAAAATCAGGGAGTTCACTGGGTTCCTGAAGGAACTAATCCTGAAATGAATTTCTTGGGGAATGAAAAACAACAACAATAACCCTATACTGCAAATCCTTATTGCTTGTCCCTTACTAAATAAACATGCACTACTCTGTTCTGGTGTGGATTTTCCCCCCAGTGTATATTACTGAACCGTGGCTAAAGTTGTGAAAGGATAGGGTGGTTCATAGAATAGTTATTAAGATGTCCACTAAATATATGTGACAGGTTGGCGAGAAGATAGAGACCCCGAGTCAGACTGCAGTTAAAAAAAAAACAAAACCTTGTATTAAATAAATAAACAGAAAATAAAAGGGCACAAGGGCCAAAACAAAGGTATTTACACACAAATAACAAATTACAAAATAAAGGTTTCCAGGCTGGGCAATGCCTTCACTGGACCAGAAAATTCAAAAAACAAAACTGCAAACCAAAAAACCAGCAAGCACAAACATTCACTTGCTTCCTCTGCTTCCTCAGCTCCCTAATGGGAAGCTGAGGCCTCCTTTTATGTCAGGAGCTGGGTGCTGATTGATTGTTAATTACTCCAATCAACCCCCCAGCCACCTGAACACAATAAACCCAGGCAGGTAGGGGAATTTAACTCAATCCCTGCCAATCTATATAGGGCAGAGCTCTGCTCTGCCACAATATGTAATAATTGAAAAGTGAACAGGACTTCAGTGCTTTGTTGGTTCCCTGTGCTTCTATGCAGAAGCCAGAAAGAGGCCTGGAACCAGCATACTTACTACTTCACTAAAAATATCGGGTTTAGGATGCTTGTTTTCTGGTACTTGTACACATACATAGATCAAATGGAATTTAGTAAATGCAGTATTCAGTGTGTCAGCAAACTGTTGTTACTGCACTGCTAGTCCTCGATTAGTTACTGTTGTGAAGTCAATGTAGACTGATTATGTGTTAACTGACTGAGAAATGAATAACCAATTGTGAATTATTTAAAAGGGAATTGTGTGTGCAAACATATTCATCTGTTTAAGGGGAATCTGGGTTGATGGATAAAAACCTTTAAAATACAAAAGAAATGTATGTCTGCAAAGGGAAGGTCCTAAGTTGTGTTCACAGTGCCACCTTAAACCATGCAAAAGCTTGGACAGGTTCTGGACTAGATGCTAGAGTGCAAACTCCTTACTGAGCCACCATCACAGCTTTCTACAGCTGTCCTCCATCCAAGTACTGACCAGACCTCATTTCAGTGCGATGAGCTCGGAACCCAAGATTGTATGGCAGCAGAATTAGGTTAGCAATGACCTCATAAGTGTTTAAGTCCATTGATTGCGTTGGAGAGGTGGGTGCTTCCAAACCGATAGCCAAGGCAATATCTCTCAATATCCTGTGATACAGTGAGAGCACACAGGAAGGAAGGACTGACATTGTGTTTTAAGTACAGTGAAACCAAACATTATTCATACCCATGGCTATTTATTCTCATTAAGTGTTTTATTTTCCTAAACTGTACTAGTAATTACATTTGCTGAATTGGTGCTTGTAGGTGAGGGATAATGGCACTGGCATAGTCAGGCACAGTGCCCTTTATAAAAGTTGATCACTGTAATGTTGCAGTTTTCCCATGGTAATGCATGGTAATGTAAATGAGTTTACCATGATTTGCCATTATTTAATATGCTTTACCACACCTCTCTAGACTTTACAATGCTTACCTGTGCATTACCATGCTTTCTTGATGCATTATTTATTACAGTTTGCTGTGCTTTTACTGTGGTAAGGGTGCTGCCAGGCACCACAGTCCTGACCTGAACATTTCAAGCACAAACTGATTAATTTCACAATACTTGAGTTGGAATCAAACACAGGCTTGTTGAAAGGCATGAGAGTCTAGTGAACTAACCCACTGCACCACATAGCCCTCCAGTACAGCGAACCTCAGTGTGGATTGTGCCCTTTCAATCTCGAAATGTCAACCATTACGAGTTGGGAAATGACCCTTGTGTCACATGACCTGCGCAGATATTTAAAAAGCTGCCTGATAGGCCCGTTGTGACCACATGTCTTTTGCATTCTGGAACACGACGCTACTTCACACAGCAACCTTCGCCATTTGATTCCTCACTCCAACCTGAGCAGACGTATCTTCACTTGCTCTGTTTTCGTGAGAATCTCTTTCTCTTCAGAGACTGTTTTCAGTATAAACGTACTTCACTATTGCTCCTCGGAAGCTGGCTTGCCCCTTCCTTTCGATGCGATGATAGTTTCTCTTTTAGTCTAAATCACACAGCTATGTCATGAGGCTAAATAATAAGGCTGCGTGTTACCTTGTGCTTGGTACAGGTGCATAGCACTCCCGTGCAGAGCACCCCGCACTTTTATCCATCCATGCAATGTCGTTCCACGATTGTGTGAGATATGGGACCAGCATCCCCCCAGAGGACAGCTGTAATTTGTGCATCCAATGCCTGGGTGCAAGCGCTGGTTTTGTGTTGTGTTGTGTGCGAAAGTTTTCAAAATAGTCCAGGGCTAAGATCAGACCGTGCTGAAGGTTGTTCCACCTTCTCCGTCTCTCCGCGGCCCGAAGTGCTTGGTCTGTGTCTTGTTCTCCAGAGAACAAGACCAAGAGAGCGAAGGCACTCTCCCAATGCACATGTGTCAGCCCTATGGGCACAAATGACGCAGCTAGCAAGCATGGTTGCAAATCGTTGTTGGAGTGTCTTGTCAATTTGACAGCTCCCTCTGTACCCACTAGTGCTTTTGTTGTACTGGAGACCCCCTCAGCTCCAGGACTGGCCCCTGCTCTCCTGCAGTCTCAGCTGATTGAGGAGGAGCAGGACAATGTGATGTTCCTGGCTGCCTCCATGGAGGAAGGCGAATTCGAAGTGGGAATGGAGGACCCCTCCTGTTTAGAGGGCTCACCGTCTGAGACCTATATGGCTCCTAGCGGTCCGCTGGTGGATGAGCTAGCAGTCCTTGTGAGCAGAGCTGCTGTCTGGGTTCAGATCCCTAGGACTGAGGAGACCCAGGTAGGCCGATCGTTTATTGAAACCTCAGTGTCGAGTACACAGTGCAGTACGGCCCTCCCGGTCCTAGCAGATTTTGTGGAGGAGTTGCAGTCTTCATGGGGCAGTCCAGCATCAGCACCCACTTGCTCCAGATGGGTGGATGCATTGTATGCCCTCTAGGGCGTGGAGAAGCTAGGGCTCCAGCATTTCCTATCCGTTGATTCCTTAGTGCAGACACCGACTATTTCAACACTGTCCCACGACTTCTCCTGCCCAAATAAACAGTTTAGGGTCACTGAGACACACTTAAAAAGGGCCTACAGTGCTATGGCACTGTCAGCAAGACTAGCAAACACCGCTGGTCTGCTGACTGTGTACCAATCGCAGCTGGTTTCAAACCAGGCAGCAGACCTACTGTTGAGGGGGCCTCAGGGGTTGCTTTATGCCTTCCCCCTCTAGCGCTGATCCCATCCTTCTTGGAGAAGGCACGGAACTAGGGAGCGAGGGTCCTCCTGGTTGCGCCGCACTGGCCCAGGAGGATATGGTTTGCCGCTCTGAGCAAGCTCATTTAGGGATAGCCGTGGTGGATCACGCTATGCAGGGACCTTCTCATTCAGGCTCAGTGCCATCTGTGGCACCCGGACCCAAGGTCAGTCCAGCTGTGGGTCTGGCCCCTGAATGGGAGCGTCTGAGTGCCCTTGAACTCTCAGACTCCATTATAGCCACACTACAGAATGCTAGAGCTGACAAAGAAATGACAACCATTAAATTTGCGAGTTTGCTAGCTCTCCTTCATTGCCATACGGAATCAATGGGAAAGGTTGCTGTGTGACGTAGCAACAGACATGTGGCCACACCAGACCTATCAGGCAGCTTTTTAAATATGTGCTCAGGTTATGTGACACGGGGGGTCATTTCCCAACTCGTAATGGTTGACATTTCTTTTTCAGGGGACCAGGGTTACGATAAGTAGCCTAATGTTTTGTTTTTCAACCCCTAAATCATGATTTCTCTGTCTTGACTCACAAGATTTATTAAAAATAAATAAATAAATAAATAAATAAAGTAAGTAGTTCTCCCCAGAAAAGCAGGAAAAAACATTAATACTGGGAAGGAAAGGGGGACAGAGCCCTGACAATAGGCAGAGGGGAGCTTGCTGAAACATTCAGTTCCTACTCATTTCCTCTCTTTCTCCCTGGACCAGACTGAAGGAAGTTCAGCCCCCCGCCACACACACATACAAACCACCTCCCTGATAGCCTGTGCTGTATGGGACCATACGTTTACTCCTACTCGGACTGCCTCGCTCTCTGCTAGTCCCTTGTGTGTTTTCTGGATGCTACTTTGGGAGTTTTACTCACCACAAAAACATGGAGAAATCTGAGTATTTAACTCTTTCCAGGAGTAAAGGAGGTAAGTGGGAATATTGAAGCAATATAGGAAAGCTACTAAAATCGAAACATATCTAAATCTAGCCTGTTCTGGGAGGGGTCTGCTCCCTGAACTGACAGGACAGTGAGCAGGACTGACTGTGTGTTGAATTGGTAAGAGGGTCACTATAGGGTCATTAGAGCATTGGTGTCAATTTATTTTACAGATTACTTTTTAGCGAGGAAAAAAAAAAAAATCTCGGTACCAGTAGATTATAAATTCTACCAGTAAGCAGAGTGAATAAGGAACAGTTTTTATTTTATGTTGGCATTTGATTACATTTAGAGTATCAGTCTAAATAATAAATAATAGCAGCATTTTTTTTTCTCAGACACTAGCTATAGATATAAATGAAAAATGTTTCAAGAAAAAAGTTGGTAGGATCTTGAGTTTTTAATATTTTACATGATATTGTCTAAGCCGGTTTTTAAATTCAGGGCTTGTATCTGCAGTAGCCTGTTTAATTCTTGTGGTTCAATTTATTGGACAGTAGAAATACCAAATGGTCATTCAATTAAGGTTTTAGCATGCAAACAGGCAATGACTCAAACAAGGTGTAGTAACATAGGCTCTAAATAACCCATCAATAAGACAAATTAACATTGCTATATGAAACTAACCTGTCATTTAAAACAAGCTGACCAACAATATGCTATGCTTTGTGTGTGACACTGGAATCGGAGAACTTCTAGGGTAGTGTCCTAAGAATGAGTGACCTTCAGTTTACAAAGGTTATCAGTACAAAGGAACGCATGGTACAAAGTGGTACCTCTTCTGTGAAAATAACAATTTCTAGGCGAGAAGACCTATGGCAGGGCTTCCCAAACCTGGTTCTGGGGACAGTGCGTGTTTTGGTTTTCATTCCAACTGAGCTCTCAATTACTGAACTAGACCCTTAATTGAACTAATAATTTGCTTAGTTAGACCTTTTTAATTGTTCTCAGCACCTAAAAAGTTGCAGAGTTCAAGTTATTTATAAAATGCTATAGCTAACTTGAAATCTGCACTGTTTCAGAGCTGAAAACAAGTAAAAAGGTCTATTTGAGTAAATTATTAGTTCAACTAAGGGTTTAGTTAAGCATTTGAGAGCTCAGTTGGAATGAAAACAAGAAGACATATGGGGTCCCCAGACCATGGTTGGGAAGCCCTGACCTATGGTGTAATGTTTTTTTTGTGGAAAAATACTGGAAAGTACAAGAAAGTTCTGGTCTTTTCTAAAAAGGTATAAAAACCCTTTTTTTATAGTTGAGCCGCACCTTTCGCTGTCTTCTGCCTTTTCTATCACTCGTCGTCTGTAAGCTGCGTTGCTGTGGACTCCTGTTTGTTCCTGAGAAGGACTCTGCTGCTTGTTTTATATTCAGGCACTTGATCCTATAGAAGTTACCAGCCTGTTTCTATAACTGGATACAGAAACAAAGGGGGAAAATGATCCTACTTGGTGATTCATACAAGGAATCTTTGAGCGAGGCTTTTAATGAATAAATCCTATCAGAAAACTTGGTGACGACCCTCACACTGTCAAGAGGTTGTGCGTATTGGAAACATCTCTGCAAACTTCAATTGTTAATGTAATAGCTCTGGGTTTCTCAGACGAGATAGTAAAGACCGGCGATTTAAGGTACAAGAAGAAAACAGAGACTGTATAGATTTTACTTTAAGGATTACTACTTGTTTCTTGATAACCACCTGCCTATAAAGGAAGAGGATACAGTACAGCTGTAAAATCTTTTTTTAAATTTTTTTTTATTAACCATTATTTTTGCTTAATAAAAACACATAAAAGAGCATTCTTAGACTGAGTCATATTTCAGTTTTGTGTATTTTCTCATGAACTGTGTGCAAGCTTTTGTATTTGAGATTGAAATCGAAGGCAATCACACCTGAATTGGGAGTTGGATACATGCCCTTTCCTAAGTAAGTTAGCTATATTTTTAGCAATTATTTCTGGAAAGGTATTCAGGGCCAGATACTTTATTGCTGAAAAAAAAAAAGAAAAAATCGCTGGGCCTCCTATTAATGTATTGGCATTTATTGCTGAACAAATTTTCCACACAAAGTATTCCTTAAAATGTAATTTGTTTCCTCCTTTGTGAAGTGGTTAAGTTGGCCAGTTAAGGGCTCAGAATTGACCAGTGTATCTGTGCAGTTCCAGCTGGAAAGACTCATGCCAATAGGAAGGTATGTGTTGTTATCTTTTTTTTTTTTTAGTTGAACCCTGTCAGAGTTTTTATTTACACATGAGAAATACCAGCAGTGGCCAGCCCTGGCTTTTAGCAGGCCAGTAAGTGCAGCTGGTCATGCCGCTTGAAGAGATGGAATCCTGGGAAATTCAGTATAAACAACGTTCCTACCTTCCACTGTAAGACTGTACTGTTAATTGACTGCGGTTTACAGTGGAATGTATTGTTATCTTGTTGCTGTAAACCTGTCTGATTGTATAAAACAGGTTGTAACCCCTCCTTTATCATGCATTATATGTATATATATATATATATATATATATATATATATATATATATATATATTTCAGTCTAATAAAAGGTAATACTGTTGACAATGTTGTGTATTACCTTATTGTAATACTAATTACAGTACTCGTGATGATTACTTAGTTTTGTTCACGGAAAAACACCCATTCGACTTAGTTAAAAACCAAATAACTTTTCATGGATAAAGACCACATTTCTGGTTTATAATTGTTGTAGACATTACCGAAGTAATATGTCATAACCTCCGGATTAACAGGTGAAATAAGATTAAACGACAACATTATTTTAGGGGGCACAAATGTAACTACATCCAGAGCCCATGCTGTCAGTATAGTGTGGTTGGTGCAATAGTCACTTCCTTATCTTAGCTTTTTATTGAAGCAATAATTGTATCAAGTAATAATGCAACCATACCTGCACTCTAGCGATGCCACTGAAGCTGTCTTTGTGTTGACATGGCCCGCCAGTCTGGCAGTGTTGTCAATTAACCGTTGTCTCGTGGTTGGATGTTATGTTCCTCAGAACTTTGTTTTACCACTGCTCCAATTCCAGCTCCATTGCTGGACCTGGGATTACTTTGGGCCATTTCTGTGTGTTTGGGGGCTTTTCTCCATAATTCAAGAAGGTTCTAATGTATCAGTAGACTAAACTGCATCCTGGTTGCATAATAAAAAACTGAATTAAGTTGAATTGAATTGGTGTACCCTAACTGCTTGCTCGGATACTGAAAGCCAAGCCAGATATTTTGAGAATTATATTCAAAAGATGTTTTATACTTACTTAACAGCTGTAACAGCATTAGAATTGAAAATAGTAATGGCAAATGCCCAGTTCATTACATACCATTATTCTGTTAAATAACTCATGACAGATTGTCTGTCAGGCATCATAGTACAAGAGATCAATTATTGCTGGCTATAAATGTAACATCTTACAACAAACTAGACTGTGTACCTTTAAGCAATGGTGTTATTGTGTTGGATCAGTAAGTGTTGTAGAGAGAAGATTCCCCCCCCCCCCCCGTCTGTTACAGGTGACCGTTCTCATTGCCACTACATCTGCACACATTCCTAGGCAAATATAGTGGCAAGAATCCCATTTCACAAACCAACTTCCGCTGGCTATTTCTCTATCTCTATCAGCATCATTGTTAAATGAGTCACTGAGGATATTAAGCAGCACGGGATATATTTATTAATACTATCTATTATATGACAGGAAAGGGTTTAAGTGGTCTTTCCCACAGTGTTTAATTTGGACAATGCAGTGTGGAAGTAATTGTGAGGAATGGACTGATTACAGTTTGCAAAGCCTCAGGAGATTGTCAACCTAACACTTTCTTTCACTTTTTATTTTTACATTTTCTTTCTGTATACAATGGTTGGCAACATGCTGGTGTTTCCATAACATTTTTGTGCATAATTTGCACAGAAAGAGGTGCCGGGGTGCAAGCAATGGCAATAATACCGTTCTTAAGAACCGCCCAGTCAAAATCATAACACGTTTATGTGAAAGAATACTGTACTAGTGTTACTATTTTACAATCATGTATTCCACATCATATACAAAGTAATAGTATGCATAGAAAAGGAAATTAAAAGCAACCATAGGAACAAAAAAAAGCAAGAAGAAATTATATAATATATAGATATATATATATATATATAATATATATATATATATATATATATGCTTATTTAAACATATATCTATAATATATATATATATATATATATATATATATATATATATATATATATATATATATATATAGATCGCCTCTAGAGGTTGTGTTCTCCAGCTACAGACCCGTCCACCTTTGCTTGCCTTTATCTGTGTCGAGACGTATCTGCATCTCCTCAGTGTTATTACAGAATATTAGTACAGGCTTGGAGAGAGCTGTCAATAAGAGGCGATTATTCATTTCTGGACTGCTGCGCCCAATCTGGCCATAAGTGAAGTAAAGCTAGACGCTTAGTCCTGTCTGTGTTCAACTGACCCGGAAAACTTAAGGCTAAGTGGGCATCCTTTTCTTTTGCTGGGCGGCACCTGACACCCCAATGCCACATGCAGGTCATGATAAAAATATGTTTCACCTTAAATGTGATGATCCTGATTGGCTACTTGTATGATGCATAATAAGATGAAATGGTCAGTTAATGATAGTCAATTTAAAAGAACAAAAATTGAATGAGTTATGGAGTATTCATACCAACTGTAAAACAGACAGTAAAACACACTATAAAACTACAGTGAGCTATGTTTTGCTTTTGGTCTCACAATGCATACCTCTCTTATGATGCAATATCCTGTATTATGAAAACTATTCACATGTTCAAATACAGTTAATCCTATCATTGTAGTAAGGCTTCCAGCTATTCAAAATAATTGTGAACAAGCAGATCATTTTACTGAATTTGCAATAAATGCATGACACATTATTGACTTAAACAGCCACCTTCTAAATGATGATCATTACTGGAGTGAAGAAAACTGCTGTTCAGCTGCATGAGCAGTGAGTGAGTCTGGTGAGATGACATCACTGCAGCCTCTTCCTCTGGGAACTGGACTGTGCTACAGGAGACGGTGCTGGAAATCCAAGCACAACACTGAAAGGAAACCTCATTATGCTGTAATTAGGTCTCTTCTGTGGGAACAAGCTGACAAGGTGCTGATGACAGTTCATTTGAAAACACCTTTAATGATGCTGTGGAGCCATAACTCTAGCTGTTTTAACTAATTTAATAAGATGAATTGATCAGAATAAATCCTTTGTGATTGCAATCTCGTTTAACTCATTTTATCCTGGTGGTACAGTGTAGCAGTGTGCAAATTAAAAAAAGGATTGGACTAGTCTGCAGATTATGACAGCACAAACTGGGAGTTGTGATGTCAAGCTGTGCTTGATTTGCGTTTGCCATCGCTACTACTGTAGGGGAGCTACAGTCCTAGGAATCAGGTTTTCATTTTTAAACATCTACGTTTGGGGAGCATGTATTAGTTTGCTAATCTGCCATTGCAGGCCAAGTTTAAGCATGGGTATCATAGAAGAAAACTGAACTATTTCATGCCACTTAAAGCCTTGTATCTCAGAAACAATTTGAGCTAGTGCCTTCATATTCCCAGGAGATTGACTTCTGTCTTGTTGAGTTCATATGACTTTTGGAGTTCCATTTTGCATACTGTGCTATTATTTCATGATTCATGAGGACCCTCTGTATGTTAAGTGTGTTAATATGTAAATGAATGAATTGACATATCTGAACAACTGGCATTGTGGTGTTATGTGGATATGCATGATTAAATATTATGCTAAGCAGTGGTGGTCATGTAGTGTATGATTAAAACTCAGGATATTTAAGTATCAGATGGAGGCTTATTAAAACCTACTTACTTTGAAGCCTTGAATATCTAGGGAAAACCTAGTGACAATTGCCCTAAAAAGTGTCTGGTCTATTAAAGCTTTATAATGGCACCACTAAGATACAACATAGGCCTGTCTACAACAGCTAACATGTTATAGCAAAATAAGAAAAATAGTGTACAGTAGTGATGTGCAGTATTAATATTATGGCAAAATGTGTGAAATATAGAATTTGAAAATCCAAATAAAAGCTAACATATTCAGTGATCTTCCTGTAAAGAGAATGACAGTGGCATTATTTGGAATGTTGTCAGCTGAACTACATCTGCTTTACAGTATGGACTGCAAATGCACTTTGACCCTGGTATCTAGGTGATGTATGATGCTGTTTCTTGTTGGTAGGAAAATGAACAGTGGTGTATGGAAGCACAGGCATCCTCCCGGTGCCTACTCTGTGTAAACAATGATTCAAATGCAGAGGCTGAGGAGAGTCACAATTGGCGGTGGATAGAAACTCCAACCAATGCTGTCATTTTTGTTAAGAATGCGGTTTCTAATTGATAGTAAACACAGATGGTGAAATGAGAAATCCTCAGCAACAAAAACACTGTTGTAATAAGCACCTCTGCTAATTGGACTTGCTTCTTCATATCAGTTCAGCAGACAAACCCCCAGTATTTAGCAGAACATGATTTTATTGAACAGATGTGTAAATACAATGGACAATGGAAATCATCAAAATGACCACAGTGTATCGATACAATATTTGGCTTCTTGGCCCCGGAGCTTAGTGAGACAACAGTCCGATAGATATTTCAGGGCAAACACAGAGCATTTCTACCTTGAGAAAAGTGACATATTCCTTGGGCTGTCTTTCCTTCCACATTATGCTTAACAAGCACCATTTCTCAAAATGGCTATGACGCTGGATGAGGGTTTTATTACTTATTATAGGGTAATTTGTGTGTGGTCCTCTGCCTAATACAAAAAAGCTTTGGGGAGTATTCAACCTGACAGGTAGAGAAACAGAGCCAGAGAGTTGACACAAAGCAGAAGTCTACTTGCGTATCATGCAAAAGTGACATGAGAGAAGAGTTGGACCTTGTGTCACTGGTCCAGTGTAATATACAGAAATCTGATTTGTTGAGATACTATAAAAGGCATTAAATACAATGAAACTAATTCTGCTTTGAAATGTGCTGCAAACAGAACATTTTAAAGAATGATCATTTGATCCTGAGGTCTCCAGATGTTGTGAAGGTAGAGGTGTAGTGTGGGGATTGGTGTGTGAGTGAAACTTGCAGTGGAGAGGAATTGATGTAATATCAGAGGCTTTGCTGCTCTGTGCTCCGCTCCTGCCAGTGTGTCAATAGGCTCTGTCTCAACCTCCTGGTTTGCCTATTGAACCTCTGTGCCTGCGGGATACTTACAGTACAGTTTATTTGGGTGTGTTAATATTTGGTTATATGAACTTATAGTAAACAGGATTAGTACAAGAGAGTATTCCCCATTAGTACCATATTAACTTAGTACAAAACTAAACTGAAAACTCAAATCTCAGGGCTATTGCAATTGACCCTATAAGGCCAAGAGCTCTAGGTGTTCTACCAGAGTGATTATTTCTCTCCTTTCAGATATGTGTCTCCCAGTGGAGATTACAGATCCCATTTGTGAACGTAAAGCTAAGAACTACAGGAACAGTAACAATGACTGATTGAGTGCTCTGCTCAAAAATAAACTTACTTACAATACTCTCCCTCCTCATACACTTGCCTGGGAAATAAAACAGCAGAGACTTAAATAAATAGTGGGCAACGGGGAGATAAAGTAACTGATCTGTCTGACTGATATTGCCACAGACCCACATTCAATTGAATCATCACCCTCTCCAGGAGGATACCGTGGGCAGACTGTAACAATGACCGCTGGTAATTGTATGTTCAAAGGGAGAAATAAAAGCCCTGAAAATGGCATTACTGCCAGTTGTAGTGTACTGGAAGATAGTTAGCTAGATAGCAGAGCGTATCTCTGGAAAGAAGCACAGGTTTGTGTTCCACTGGCCTGAGACTGATAAGCCTGACAGAGCAAGGCGAGCAGCAGAGGGCTGAGATGTGAAAGGTTACATTGACTACAGAACAAGAGATAGCCATCTGGAGAACCTCATTAGGAGAACTCGCTGTCAGTACTTTTTCTGCCTGCCGCATTGTGTGTGGATGTCGATGTGTTTGTGCGTATGACATTTGTAGCGGCAGTAATTATTGAGTTTTGGGTAAATGGTTGATCGTGGGTATGTGTTTATTTCTTATTGGGAGACTAATTTCAAAAATCACATTTATGTAAAAATTGAGAGTTTATTGGTTTATCAGCAAATTCAATCTGAAGTGTTTATAGGAGGCTAGCAGTGTATGATAAAGCTTTGGTCAATATTTTGCAAAATCATCAGAGTGTGCCTGACACATTGACAGACATGAGCACTGCATAGAGGTCCCAATTTCTGAAAAGAAAGAGTGAAACTTTATCATGAAAAAGAGAGATTCTCCAATATAAAAGTTGCAAACTATTGATTCTGAAGTGTCCAGTTATTACTGTGATTTAATTTATAACCTGGTCATTTTAGAAGTCAGTGCATATGGGTGAATGGTTAAAGAAATATGGAGAGTAAAATCTGAAGTGGACCTTGTTATTATCATACACTATAAAGACTACAAAAAAAGATGCATATTCTAGTAAACAAAGGGCGTGTTTCTGAAAACTGTAAGAGGGAGGAACAAATGGGTTGTTTTCTTCAGCAAGATTGATGCTAACTGCATAATGTAAAATATCTTCAGTATGCCTTACAAATTGATTACAAAGACATGGCATATCTAATCAAGCATGATGTAATGAAACAGATGAAATGGATTGTTTTTTCTTCCCTTTATGGGCTTGCTGCTGGCATTTCCTTTGCCTACACAGTCTGATTTTAGACAGTCTGAGGTTCTGGGTACACAGAGGTTTACAGCACAATCAAATGTTTCCAAAGCAAAATATATTCCAATATAAATACAGCGTCCTGGGAAATGTTTTGAACCATTATCAAATCATTTACACTTAGTATATTGCTGGGCCACCTTTAGCGCAGATGGCACTAGAAAGCCATCAGGATATTCCCTCTACAAGAGTACAGACTGCCTGGAGAGTAGTTTCAATTTTGTGTTGCAGCTCTATGCAGTGTGTTCAATCATTCACCGGAAGCAAAATAAACCGTCCGCCAGGTTCCTAATGCAGTGTAACAGATATTGCATCAATGGCAAATGTTTGCTGTGTTTATTTTTCAGTGATAAAAAAATTCACAGGGGAATTTTCACAGGGATCTACATATTACACGACAATGGGTACATTTCACAGAAATTGTGAAATCTGTGATAACCGTGAAAAACATAGCCTTACCGTAATGTGTGTGTTTTTCACGTATAAAAATATGAGACCTGCGAAATTATAGCAATATATATTAGATGAGAGTTACTGGAATTATTTTGTTAGCATGATGTATTTTAATTAATACTGTGGTTTTGTAATGTGGATGGCTTCAATCTTTTTTTACTTAAGGGAAAGAGGGGTGCACTAACCTCCAGCTTGACAGTATTGCACGCTAGGTTCCTGGGAGCTAATTCTATTGTAATGCCCATATTCGCCAGGGCAAGGGGCTTATTAGCTCCCATTGGGGAGTTCTTTTTTGTAACTACATAAGATTATCTTGAACTCAAGAAAGGCAGTCTTTTTCACAGTTATTGTTATTTACAATTTTAAGGATTAGTAAAATGATATGCATACTGTACAGTATGTAGTATAACTGTAACTTTTATTAATTATTTAGTATTACTATAAGTGCTGACTTTTAAATAATTTGAACTTGGACAGATTTGATTTATCAATTAAATATCCTACCTGCTGTCAGACAGCCCTGGGTTTCTCATCTGCTTCTGTAAGCTAAGCAAGTTCTGGATTAGTTTATACTTAAATGGGAGATTTAATGCAGGGTGCTTTAGAAAGTAGTATTGGGCCATAAGGAAGGTATGGGGAACTACCATTGATTTGCATAACAAGCCAGGAAGAACAATGCAGTGGGAACTCTTTGTAAATATACTGTTTTCACTGATTCCCTGAAAGAATTATGCAAAACAGCAAGTGCTGCAAGCGACCAGAGGTTCAGTTCAAAGTGTAGGAGCAGCTGAATATCACCACAGTATGCACTGCTGTGTGTGGCTGTATTAGTTAATAAACCCTCCATTTCAGTTAACTACCAGTTCCACTGTTAGGGTTCGGATTAGATAAATTCCTGTATCTTGAATCCGGGTTTAAGAATGGGAGAGAGAGCTCTCCAAGGCATTGATCAGCCTTTACAAGGTAAGCTGCTTTTGAAGCTGTTAATCCCAAGTGACTAAATAGAGAGGCAAAGTGGAAGCTTCATTCTGAATAAGGAGCAGCTCTTACTAAACAAGCTGCCCATAAACCTTGGGAAACCCTGCTAGTTTCCTGTTCAACGCCTTGCTTACTTCCTTTTTGAAAGTGTGGTGAGTTTTCTTGTTTTACGTGCAAATTATCTGCACGAGACTGGGGTGAATCACAGTATAACCATGATGAAACGATAGCACAGCTGGGCATTGCCTGGGGAGCAGTCAACAGCACACTGAGGAGAGCATCGTCAGGACAAGACTCTGTAAGTATTGTATCTTCTCAGCTAAAATGCATTACATTGCATAAGACTAACATTTGTATACATGTATGTAAATGTTTCAATCAAAATGACATCAGAAAGACAGATTGATTTGAGTGTATCTTGTAACTATGGTCAGTAGAGTATAGTGTCACCATGTGCAGCTGGCAGTCTGCAAGGTGTTTTATAATTCTGGAGAGTTTTAATAGTTCTGTCTCAATTTCCTCCAGGAAAGTTGCAGATGAAATCCTGCAGCAAAGTCAAGAGTCCTCACTTCTGAAGAACATTTGGCTCAGTCTGTTATTACTAAAGTAATTTATATGAGGAAACACGTGCCGAAAACTTTAAAAGTAAAAGGATTGTCTTACCAGTTGTGACTGAAGCTGACTGCAAAAGGGAGATGCAAATGTTATATATACAGAATGCTCCATACATTTCTTAACTTTAACTTTTAGAATATACTATATCACTGAGCACTTTGAAGTTATGAATTAACAAGCATCAATTGACAGTGATATATTACATCTAGCTGTATCTTTTAAATACTGGTAACTCAGGAAAGGTCAACTTTTTGTTATAGCAATTAACTGTAAACGGAATGCAGGTACTATAATTACAGTAACAAATTGGCTTAGTTTGGTTGCTACTTGGCAACACCAAAAATCATCTTCATAATTTGGATATGGGTGAATATTGTGATTTCTAATTAAGGTAATCTAGAAACATTTGCTTGTTGGAGAAAAAAAAAAAAAAATAGCTTATTTGTTTCAGTATCTTGTTATGTGGTATTAGATTTGCACTGAAGAGAGTTCTTTCAGTTCCAGTTACTGTTGCTCCAACAATAAGGGTGTGGTAATACATGTTTTAAAACGCTCTTTCAGTTTTACAGTTTCAGATTTTGAAAGGTAAAATGGGAGTCTGTCAATAAAAGTGTAACATGTATTTAATTTGAACATCATCTTAACACAAAACTGCCTGTATCAGTGGTGCGCATGCCTTCATTCCTATGACTCTGTGTGCTATGGGCTGAGGCAGAATGGCAGAATGAAGATGTATGGAGGCTGAAATAATCAGTTTGCTTGAACTCCTCTTGCTGGCATTCAGACCCACACATTAAAGATACCCCTTCTCACTATAGACGATGTAGTAGCCATGTAATACATACACAATTACCCAAATATGATATCAGACCAAAATAGGCCATGAACGATATACGTACTTCCAGGTGAATGGGTTAATAGTGTGTAAGCTGCATTGTCTTGTGCTAACAGTTACTGAGTGGTTGAGAATGTTAGACACTTTTGGAAAGACTCTGCATTGCTTTAGAAACATTTTAAAAAACAGTCAGCATCTCAAGAGATTGGGTATTGTCAGATATTATGTTATATATGTGTGTGTGTGTGTGTGTGTGTGTGTGTGTGTGTGTGTGTGTGTGTTGCTTGCAGGTATTATTGTGTATGTTATTATCTATACAGGAAAGGCCCTGTTAAAAGACATAACTCAATTGCAGGGGTGGTGACGATTACAAGTTATATTTTATACTGAATTTGCATGTAGTGTGTTGCCAATGTCACAGATTTTTCTTGATTATTATTTTTTTTATATGCTATTAAAAGGCCTAAAACCAGTCTGCGGTTTTAAAATGCCACTGTTAAGCCATTTAATGTGTTTAGCAATGTAAAAGATGTATTTTGACAACATTGTAGTGGCAATTTTAGGTTCAGTGGCTCAAACAGTAGATAATGTATTTATAAACCTTGTTTTTTAAGTAAGGCACTTGCTAACCAGCTGTGCGCTTTTGGGTTGGGTTAGTAACAAGGGAAACCCATTTTGCTTCAGTAAGAACATCTGGTGTGCTGTGGTTTATCAGTTATTGCTTATTTATTTTCAATGTACAACAGTCTTGTAGTTATTGCATCATTTGAAGAACACATGCCCCACCTATTTCCTCTTCTTGTGGAGCTGTTCCTCATCAAATTAATGTGCATGAATTTGAATCTATTCAGAGATACATAGCTATTAATATAGCTATACAAAGCTATTGGGTAAAATAGGCAGCACATTGCCCATGATAGTGTCGCCATACTTCGTGGAGGGTAGTGTACACTATATGTAGAATATTATATAGGTTCCTGTACGATGCAAGCTGATGTCCACTACACGAGAGGTCAGTGCAGCTAACGGGCAGTTAACTAATCTTAGTGTGACAATTTCCATTTAATACAAACCAATCTGACACAAACAAATTCAGCTGTATTACGTTTTACATCTATACCAGGGTGTGGAAGGGTGGTGGGTAATTCACTGACACAGGAGACATACAGGTGAATTTGGCAACACTGCACAGGTGCCCAGTTTTATTTCAGGGTGCTGTTTTTTCTTTAGTCCCGCAGATGGCGCTGTGGGTCCGTGGTCTGATTTACCAACGATGGTAAACAGAACCACGGGCATACCAAGCATTGGTACACAATACCGACGCCCTTGCAGGTGCTTCGAAACAATAATTCAAAACAGAAGGCACAAAGAAACAGGGAAAATAAAACAGTAACAAAAACTACAAAGAAAAGGTGCTGCACTTTGCAGCGATATCCCGGTCGCCGCTGCCCGTGCGACCCGGATCACCGTCCCACACTGCCGGCTCACTAGCCTGCTCTGATATACTCATCAGGGGTCTGCCCAAGGGTTCCCCGCCCTCAATATCTCGCTCTGAACCTCCGTTTCTTTCTCTCCCACTGGTTCTCGGTCGTTGACCAGCGCTTCCGCACTCTCGGCGCCTTTAACAGGGCAGAGCTGAGGTAACAACAGAGCGTTAATTTATAGGGCTAACAATCTCCCAAGACGTGCCTCTCAGCCATTCAGAGAGGGGGAAAGTCCACACACCCACTTTCCCACCTCCCCGTGTCACTGCCATGACTCGCAGGCGGACGACTGCTGCCCTCTTCCTGCAGCCCGTGAACACGCCAGCAGAGTCAGCACAGATCTCTTCCTGTTACACAGGGTCTATACTGTATTCTTTTAGTCACACAGCCATAACATTCAGTACCTTTCTCAAGTCAGCGTGTACATTTGTATGACTTTGTTATCTCCTTAAAACCCCTTTTACCAGTTAACTGGGCTCACTGTCATTCTGTAGAAAGTGTTTAATTACAGTGAAAGCTGGCATGGTATGTATGTATGTATATGTGACTTTAGAGTGGATCAGGCACATTTTCAAAGCATTTACTGCAGTGTTTACACGAAAGTATTGACCCCCCCCCCTTGGCTTGCGAATTAAAATTGAGTATCATTTGATTTACACAACATGCCTACCACTTTGAAGATGCAAAATATTTTTTATTGTTAAACAAACAAGAAATAAGACAAAAAAAACAGAAAACTTGAGCGTGCATAAGTATTCACCCCCCCCCCCAAAGTCAATAATTTGTAGAGCCACCTTTTGCAGCAATTACAGCTGCAAGTCTCTTGGGGTATGTATCTATAAGCTTGGCACATCTAGCCACTGTGATTTTTGCCCATTCTTCAAGGCAAAACTGCTCCAGCTCCTTCAAGTTGGATGGGTTCCGCTGGTGTACAGCAATCTTTAAGTCATACCACAGATTCTCAATTGGATTGAGGTCTGGGCTTTGACTAGGCCATTCCAAGACATTTAAATGTTTCCCCTTAAACCACTCGAGTGTTGCTTTAGCGGTATGCTTAGGGACATTGTCCTGCTGGAAGGTGACCCTCCATCCCAGTCTGAAATCTCTGGAAGACTGAAACAGGTTTCCCTCAAGAATTTCCCTGTATTTAGCACCATCCATCATTCCTTCAATTCTGACCAGTTTCCCAGTCCCTGCCGATGGTGGATGGTGTTCTTGGGGTGATGAGAGGTGTTGGGTTTGCGCCAGACATAGCGTTTTCCTTGATGGCCAAAAAGCTAAATTTTAGTCTCATCTGACCAGAGTACATTCTTCCATATGTTTGGGGAGTCTCCCACATGCCTTTTTGCGAACACCAAACATGTTTACTTATTTTTTTCTTTAAACAATGGCTTTTTTCTGGCCACTCTTCCGTAAAGCCCAGCTCTGTGGAGTGTACGGCTTAAAGTGGTCCTATGGACAGATACTCCAATCTCTGCTTTGGAGATTTGCAGCTCCTTCAGGGTTGTCTTTGGTGTTTTTGTTGCCTCTCTGATGAATGCCCTCCTTGCCTGGTCCGTGAGTTTTGGTGGGCGGCCCTCTCTTGCCAGGTTTGTTGTGGTGCCATATTCTTTCCATTTTTTAATAATGGCTTTAATGGTGTTCCGTGGGATGTTCAAAGTTTCGAATATTTTTTTTATAACCCAACCCTGATCTGTACTTCTCCACAACTTTGTCCCTGACCTGTTTGGAGGGCTCCTTGGTCTTCATGGTGCGCTTGCTTGGTGGTGCCCCTTGCTTAGTGGTGTTGCAGACTCTGGGGCATTTCAGAACAGGTGTATATATACTGAGATCATGTGACAGATCATGTGACACTTAGATTGCACACAGGTGCACTTTATTTAACTAATTATGTGACTTCTGAAGGTAATTGGTTGCACCAGATCTTATTTAGAGGCTTAATAGCAAAAGGGGTGAATACATATGCACGCACCACTTTTCCGTTATTTATTTTCTATAATTTTTTTAAACAAGTTATTTTTTTTTATTTCACTTCACCAATTTGAACTATTTTGTGTATGTCCATAACATGAAATCCAAATAAAAATCCATTTTAATTCCAGGTTGTAAGGCAACAAAATAGGAAAAATGCCAAGGGGGGTCAATACTTTCGCAAACCACTGTTCATTTTACAAAACATGAACATGATTTTTTTTTTTTTTCTCATTTAATAAACTAGGAGTTCAATTAAAGGATGGAGGAAAGGCTTTGAAAATAAGGCCCTATATAGAATCTAGAAAACAACTTGCCCTATTGTGTTGAAACTTGCTAAGGGGCTCCTTTAGTTACTGAGAGTATCATAATCTTTGGGGACATGGAAACTGGATGTCCGTCTTCCTCCGAAAAAAGTCCAGCCAATGTTTGTGCGAGCAGTATTTACAGTAGTTGTATTTATTTGTTTCAAAAGTACAAGACACCACCCCTATTATATAGTTTACTCCAGACATTCATGATCATTCTAGTTGCCATGATATTAAACAGTGATGCATTCAAAACATTGTCTTCACCCTTCAGAGCAGCCCTTGAAATTATTATTCACATGCGCTTGCGCTGCATTAATAGGATTTGGTATTAGAGTGTTTGAGTGCTACTTAATTAAGTACTAAAGCTGACAGGTGGTCAGCATTGGGGAATGTATCAGTCTGCTAATGGATAGGATTACATTTGCTAAATTGAGTGTTTAACCCTGTGACAGGACGGAGGCATTCAGGGTTCACTGACTAACAGTTAGTCAGGCAAGATTTGTTGGGTGAGGCTAAGCGGCAGGGCCTAAGGTTAACTGTGGTTTTGTCAAAGCAAAATAAAGCGTTGCATGTAATGAAACACACCCTTTGAAAACAAGTTTAAGTCCATCATGATGTAAACAATTTAGTTATAAATTTAAACTGCATGTAAACCAAGCCATTGTGTTCTTGAATTTCAAAATGTATGTACCTCAAACACAGCTGATGAGCAAAAACCACAAAATGCAAAGTGTGCATTGAGGCAGCCTCTGAACCGTAAAGTTTATCAACTTAAACAAAAGCATAAACCACCAAAAACTTTATTCACTAACCAGTACAAAACATAACCATATCACTGCTCTAGCTGTATAACATGGCGTGCAGCTGTATGTAAAATACTTTTTTTGTATTTTGTGATTGTTGTTTCTTCAGACAAGTACAACTGCTGAATTGCCTCACTTTATTGAACGAACAGCTTTAAGTGATCAAAGTGAATTGACACAAACGTGATCACATCAAGAGTTATTCGCTGTACATGGTTATGGAGAGAGCATTGTAAAACTATTTTCTAGCTGAATAAATGTGTAACATATACTAAGAGTTTACAGATAACGCGCATCCCTGGATGTGAAACTGGCTTGGACATTTAAGTGTTACGATTTGGTGTTGTGCAAAACTTGCATAACTTCTGTCTGAATATATGAAGTAATACGAGAGCCTTGAACCCTTTTGTTTAACCCTTTTGTATCAAACTTTCTTCATTTTAAAGCATGATATCTGTTACTACTTTAGGTTAAAGGAGCTTTCATTGCTCTCTGTCTTATTTCACAGGAAATACTTTACACTTGAACTTCCTGGGTCATTTCACCTCAGCAGTGTCTTCTGGATGATAACATGTTACTGCCTGAAAGCATGTCAGTCAATAGGGGAAGCAGCTGATTGGTTATTGACAGGAACAAAACCATAGATATGTTTTAGAAATACATACATGTTTACAATAGCATGTGTTTCTTTCAATGCTAGACATTTGAGACATGTATGAAAGTGCACTGTAGATATGATTTATCACTGTGATAGTGTAACTGATCGTGAACTGAACAGCATTCTTGTACATGCGTGCAATTTTTAAAAGGACTTTTTAATTATGAAATGCATTTAGCTTAACCATTATAAAAGTTTCTCATAGTAAAAGCGTAGAAAATATTTTGAAGCCCAGAAAAGTACCTTTTTATAGTACATTTATACATTTTGAATAAACTTTTATCAGGGAATAACAGATTTGTTTTTGCACCTTTCACTTTTTTCCTAAGATTGTTGTTGATTAGCATAGGAGGCTGTCATGTAACTTGGTAAAACTGTAAGAAATTACAATACACATGGTTTGGCTAATGCCAGGATTTCACTTCCTTTGTTGAGAGCGACCTCATTCTTAGGTGTGCGTGTTACTCACAAAGTTCACATACAGTTTTGTTTTTTTAAGATGTCATCATACAATGAAAGGAAGCAATGTTCAATACCTAAACTGAATTACAAGTAACTATATTAGATTAAAAGTTATTTAGACTGGTCTATAGTGATTCGGACTATAGTCTAACTACACTTTAACTACACCCTCTGTGGATATGGTATCATTGTAATGTATTATCAGTATACCAGTTCATCACAAACTGACAATGAAAATGTGTCACGAAACTAGCAAATGCAACTGATTCATCACGTACACATGACCTTTCATTAGGCTCAAGTTAAGAGTTACAGATATGCATTCTGGGATATGGGTTAATCGGAGGTCTTGTCCAGGACTACAATCCCACAATTCACTGCAGGGATAATGCATTTCTAAGGAAACAAGCAAAGTGATAATTGCAGTTACAGTATGAGTGTTTTTAGTTAGTTTGATCATGACAGGTTAAATAAAATCCCACTTTGAGATTTTTACGGATTGAGTAATTAACGTGTTTTATTCCATTTCATTAATACCCAACAACTTCTATTTTCTGAGTAATTCCCTTTAAGATGTTTTGAGTATTGACACACCTCTAATAAACACCCTGACAGGCAGTCAGTTAGTTAAATGTACTATTCACTGACTCCCCACCAAAGAGGCAAAACAACAGCAACCAGGGTGTGGCAGGTGTTGGAGAACCAGCTTTTGAATAACAACAACAACTTTAAAATATAAAGCTCTTCATCACACCACAACATCAAGGCATTTTCCAAAGAACTGAATGGATTCAATACACAGACTGCAGAGTCATGTACTTGCTATAAGATACACATGGTTCATGATAGTTGGCCGAGCTGATCAAGGCCGCTGATTGTGGGAGCTGCTTGTAAGCATTTCTAACAGCATCACGGAAACACATTCATCAAAAGTATGACCAGCTATCATAACACCGGGGCTATTTTAAAAAGTACACATTTCTTTTTGAAAGGAGAAAACTATACAGGCAACATTTTATTTCTGTTTGTTTTTTTGCGGATGTGAAAACTGCCCTACGTTGTGTGCAATTCTTAGTATAATGACTTCAGTCTGCACTTGAGACCTGTTTTTGAGATATTATACATCTCATTATCAAATAGCGTGGCTCACTAAAGTACCAGGCCCTAGCAATAGTATCTTAAACTTGTGAAGACCAGAAGTCTGCTTAATTTGGGGGCGGTCTTGCCTCTATTGGAAAGACGAATTGCAAATTTAGACTGCCCTCATGGGAGAGTTAAGCCAGGAATGGTGCTGATTCAGGATTAAGCACCATCTGTCTGTCAGATCAATATTTGTTAGAGGGTAGTGCACCTACTAAACTGATGTCTTTCACCATCACTAACAAAAGTCAATCACAATCCTTAGATGAATTCTTGAACCACTGTGCCCCTCTCCAACTGATACACAGTGAACATTGCAGGTGTTATTTTATACAATCCCAGTATGATTAAGACAACAAGGTACTGTGCATCTTGAAAAGTAAATAAACTATAAAAAGTCAGGAAAGAATATGTATTCTTCATTTTGTCTATAAACCAGATTTATCACAGGCTGGATTCGTATGCACAAGTGATCTATGGGTTCAGGAAAGTGTGAATATGTGTAAAGCAGCACTAAGATATACAGTAGGGTTAACAGTTCTGAATCCTGTAAGTAGTCCTGAAAAGTGTTGTTTTCAGAAAATGACTATTCTGAATTATTCTTTTGAGTAATGAGTCACAACATGTAACAAGGAACATGAGACAGTACGGTCACTTCTCCTTTTTAAAAGGAGGACACCCTCAACTCTTGAGCAAGCATTGTGATAATCAGGACACTGAGGCCCAGATTCATAAAAGGGTTTTGCAAGTTTTACGACCATAAAACGGACGCTGAGCGCTCTGAATTCTTGGATGGGATTTATAAAACACACGCATTGGCATAAACACGCAATTAAGACATTATTTGTGGGGGCAGTGGCTTTGTGCGCTTTAGACCTTGATGCATATGTAATTCTGTATATGCGTATGTAATTATGGGGCGTTTCTGAACGAAACCGCTAAAATTGCGAGGGGATTTTGCAAATGAGGTCTATTAAATATTCCGTCTAATTTATTAAAGCTGCTGGTAATTGGGGGCCTCATATTTGCGTGATTATTTTAAGAATTCTGAAAAGCAGGTGTTAATTTGCCAAGGTCCAGAAGTAGGCTATATAAAAAGCAGTGTGGGATGCAGCAAGAAGGAGACATCATTTTCAAGGACAAAGAAACATTTAATAACATTTTGCAAAGAGCTCATTTTTTAACCCTTCTGATCAAGTCAGTTTGGAACAGAAAGTCTGCAAATAGAGAATTAGAACCCATGAAAAAAGGTTTTTAGAAGCAACTAAACAGGTCTCCCCATACTGGTAAAGCAAGGTTCTAACAAGAGCCTTTACTTCTACAGTGTAGGCAAAATAATTGTGGAGGAGATTAAGAAAAGATGGAACGATATTCCAAGGCGCACGAAAGAAAAAGTCTCATATACAATGAGGGCTCATCCTCCACCGTTATTTTAGTAATGCCTACAGAATTATTTTTTTTGTAATATGGCATTCTGTTATTTAACAATACTGGTTCAGGCAGTTTTGCTAGTTTGTAGCTAGAGCAAGTACAGTTTTTTGACCATGCTGTATATACCATACAGATATGCTTTAAAATCATACATAGAGTAAGAAATACAGACAAACAAAAGAAATAGGAGAGTTGTAATTGCATAAGACTTTAAGAAGATATAAGTCGTAGTTAAACTAAAGACTGTTTGTATGCAGCTGTATGGAGTTATTGTTGTTGGACATACTGCTCTACAATGGAAGGATTATCCACCCGTTTGACTGCCATGGATGTAAGTAAATAAAACGTATTGTTTCTGAAGTTTGAAAAGTCTATATGCCTGGAATTATTCTATACAAAATAAGAAGTTGAACTAATATGCTGGATGATGCGTCGTAATGTATAAGCAACCTACTACAAACCCTGAGGTGGTACATTTGTTTATTAAGAAGCCACCGCACATTCCATATTTTATTCATTTGTCCTGGTGATGTATTTCGAGCTTGTAACACATCTTCATGTGTTAAGTACTGCTTGTACCAAAATCTCTATTTCCATATTGGTAAATTTCAGTTTTCGCTTCTGAGCAGCCTCGTTACCATGGCTAGTACCAGGCTGAGGTCTTTGTGTGCCATTCATTTTTTTTTGGAATGTGTAGCCTGCACACGCAGGGTTGACCCAAACCCGCTATTTATTCTGAGAGGTGTGTAATTCTCCACCGCTAATTGTGGTGAGGGGTATTTAAATTGGTTGATTGCGGAATCGCCTGCTTTACCTAATTAGTCTTATAAAATAAGTCGTTATTTTGACGATGAGTGCGGCCGTACTGAACACGCACATTACATGGCTTTTTGTCGGTCGGTTTTTCCCCTTTATAAAGTTGGGCCTGAGTTGCAATGGTCAGGATAGAAGACCTTTAGGAAGAAGCTAATGAGTGTAGATGCTTGACACTCCTGCTGCCACTCATCTGATTTGTACAGAGTTTAATATAAAAGTGACCTGAGTCATGCCGGTCTTAATGGAAAAGTAAAAGCAAGTTCTCCATTTTTTTCTTTTAGTGTTCCAATTAGCTCCTATTTTTTAGCACATTTTCAGTTAAAAAACAAAGTGTGTGTGTGTGTATATATAGCTTGTGCTTCAGAATGGTTGCTGTTCACACACTCTTTCACATTTGTATATTCAGATCTCACTAAAGTATTGCTTTTCTAATTCAAGGTTACTGTGGTTTCTAAACCCTTGTTTTCACATTGCGATTTGTTTGACAAAAAACATTTCTCAAGATACATAATCTGTGACCCAAACACACAACACAGTATTTTGCGAGTGGAGATGGAGCTTGGTTTGCAGACCCATGTTGAGCAGCATGACGCTCTCGTTTATAAACGGGGGCCGGAGGTTGCGCACCTCTGCTGTGTGCATGCTTTAGTTTTGAATCAAATCAAGTTTTATAATGTTTTATCTGGGTTCTTTTTTAAATGAATGGTGATGTACAGCTTGTTTTGTACAAAGCCTTGGTTGAGAATCAATATTTGTGAAGAAATTTAGAGTGGAGAGTCCCTGCCCAGACTTACTGCTTGTCATTGCCTATCTTTGGGCACACCCATTCAACACACTTGGTCTTGTGGTTTTGGGTGACACAATACACAGGTCATATATTTTTATTCTCACTGTAGTGTTGAATTTCATTAAAAAACATATAGAAATCTATAGGTAGTGTATACATCAATTCCAAACAAAATAAATATATAGAAACTAAAGAAATCAGTAGAAATATGTACACATAGATTAAGCCTGTAGAATAATACCAATCTATTTGATTCTATAGAAAGAATGTTCCTAAATATGTCTACTGACATTCTACAAATTTCTGTAGAATATTATAGACATGGCTGTAGATTATAAAATAGACATTTCTGTAAAACAAAACATTCCTAAGCATTTCCACAGCATGTTTCATATCTATTGAATCACCCATAAGAAAGACAAAATTCCTTTAGAATGCTATTGATGCTTTAGAGAAGTTTTTTTATGAAAGGGGTACCCTAAAGAGACTTCATACCATAAGGGGATTTCATTTCTCTCCTGTTTAATGTTCTATAACGTGTATTCTCTATCATTCGCATATCATCTGTTCCAGAGAAAATGTGCCTTGAAACTCTATGTACAAAATCACAGGTTGGAGGGACACCAATTACAGACGCACATCCCGAGTGGTAGTTTTTCAAACTTCAGTGATCTAAGCAGAAAAAGCAAAAGAGAATGCCAGAGGACACACAGTTAATACTTTTAAAAATGTTGATTATTATTTATTTCTTAGCAGACAGGGTATTTCTTTGAATTGATATAATGCACGGCTGTGGTGTCTGGGAGCACAGTGCTGTCCCTAATGTTCACGCCTCTCTGTACAAAGAGATTTGCCACTGCTGTAGCTGCAGTGACATCAGAGCAGGAAAGAGAAGTGTTTGATAGCTCAGCCTGGACTCGCTGCTGCCACCTGCTGTAAGACCTTGGTGACTGCAAGTGTTTTATTTTGATAAGATCACAATTTTTAGTTATCTAAATGATCAGAAAAAATGTCTAATCAAACATAAGTTCAAACAAAATAGTTTTTTTTTTTTTCTGGAAATAATCACAGGTATTTAATTCAAGGGAGTTTAGGTTATTTGAGAGGTTGTTTTTGTCATGTACACTTTGAAGTAAGCTTTTAAAATCAGACCCAATATTTGTTGTGGTGCAGGCTTGCCTTAAAAAAAAAACCAAACAAAAACAAAACAAAACACCTCTCCACAAATTAACTTTTTGGTCATTGAAAATGTGGCACCTTCTTAAAAAGATAAATATTTAGACTAAATGAATGGTAATTAAAATGCACTGCTGCAGTATTGTGATATGTACAATATTGTCTTTTGGTTAGTGCTAACTTGGCTTGGCTTAATGCAACTTTTACTATTTTCAAGCTATTATTTTAGCCTATATCCATCGATTTCAATTTAAATTGTATAGTTAACGTAAAATCTCCAACTGTTTTAAAGCTGAAAACAATTAAAAAGGTCTCATTTAAACTAATGAATAGTTCAATTAAGGGGTCAAGTAAGTAATTGAGAACTCAGTTGGAATGCAAACCAGCAGACACAGGGGTCCCCCCAGGACCAGGACTGGGAAACCCTACGCTAATGAAGTTTTTCTACATACTCTGGCTGTGGGCCACTGTATCACAGTTCTTACACATGATTGCCTGGGCTGTTGAATTCTATGTATTGGAAATTGTATTGTAAATCTGTGGATGCAGATAGTGTCTAAGTATTGAAGTATAAAAAACATTTAAAACTGTCTCCTTTTTTTTTTTTACATACAAAAAAATAAATCAAAGACTTAAGTGACAGGGCAGAAGCCCTGCTGCTGTAAATAGCGTGTGTGTGAGGGCGCGGGGGTTGGGGGGCAAGGATGGGGTTAAATCGATCCTTGCCAGCAATCACAGGTGTGGCCATTCCATGAATAGGTAATTGGCGCTAATTGTGCGGTGGCCACATGTGTAAAAGCATGGGCGAATGGCCAATGTTTGTAGTCAGTATTATTTTGTGTGTTTGTTTAATAAATGAGCACAACTGAGCTTTAACTGCAGCTTTCTGTCTCTGGGTCTCTTTCCTGTCGACAACAGCTTGGGTTGTGATGCTATTCAATCACAACCAGAAAAGCGATTTTTAGTCTTGACCTGTAAATGTATACAGTACTTTAAAAACATGCCTTCAAAGTATAATAAAGCAGTGTTTCTCAACCCTGGTCCTGGGGGCTCACTGTGCCTGCTGGTTTTCACTCCAACTGAGCTCTCAATTACTTAACTAGACCCTTAGTTGAACTGATAATTTGCTTAATTAGACCTTTTTAATTGTTTTCAGCTCTTAAAGGTTGCACATTTCAAGTTAGCTATAACAGTTTATAAGTAACTTGTACTCTGCAAATGTCTAACAGCTGAAAACAATTAAAAAGGTCTAATTAAGCAAATTATCAGTTTAATTATGGGTTTAGTTAAGTAATTGAGAGCTCAGTTGAAAACCAGCAGCCACAGTGGGACCAGGGTTGAGAAACACTGTAATAAAGGATCATGAAGGCATGGCATTGAGGTATGGTAAATAATATTGTTATAAACTATGACAAATACATAGTATAAAAAGCATGGCTCAACTGCAAAATTACCATACACATTTTCTGTGGAAAATTTTATAAGGGGCTTTTACTTTAAGAAGAAAAATCTCTGCAGTGTCACCCCAACATGATCTGCTGATAATTTCTACTAACAAATGGGTGTTGGTTATAGCCTGCCTGATGGTTGCAATTTGGTACATATCAATACAACACTATGTGAGATAAATAGCCTTTTAGACATCTGGAATGAGGTACTGCATAATTGGATCAGTATTGTCAATAAATAGTGCAGCCATCATGGATTTCTCAATAACCACTTGTGGTTTCATCTTTCAACACTCCGGCCTGTTCTTTATCAGATCGGTATGTGGTGTGGACACAACCAGAAAAGCCATCTACTAAGGAATGCTTTTCATGGGCTAATGGGTTCTAGTTAAAGCAAGGGGGAAATGTTGACACAGATTGTTGCACCTTCAAAGTTATTTGGCCAACCAAATAAGGTATGACAATATTAGTAAAGGAGGTTTCTATTGTGTATTGCATTGGCTGTGTTCTAATAACTTCATAGAAAATGTCCTAGAACACAATAGGAGGAGCCAGTCACCAATGGTGTCTGGTCCTTTGATCTCCTCACACTTGGGCTAGCACAAGAGTGATGCCTACAACAAAATAGACCAAGGGCATTAGCGTATCAAGCCCCCTGCCCTCTATTACGTCCGTCCAACAAGCCACTGGAAATACAGCAATACAGTCTCCCTCATATCCAGCACAGCTTCACATCAAAACCAATCTCTTTGTTAGAAAACCACTTTTGGGACACTTAATTAAGACCATGGAGAGTCCCTTTAGTGGTTGAAGTAAAGTGGATATTGTGTATATTTACCTGTAAATTGATAGTTGGTTTAGGAAGCCACCTGTTACTGTGGAATGTTCTTAGTCAGAGAAATTCACCCTCCTTCAAAGTACTGTATCGGTAATTGACATAGGAGCCAAAGTTAGCTGGACCAATAGATCTGAATTATTGATTAAATAAATAAATAAATAAAACTTAATATTCATGAAATTCTGGCGATTGCTGGTTTCTTTTTGACAAGAGTTAACCTGTCCATCCACATCAAGTTTCATGAATACCAAACAATGTACAGTAGTGCTCATTCAGTCAAACTAGCTTTAAATCATATTTTTCAAAGTTTTGTTTCACTGTTCTTTTTGTTGTTTGAAAGCAGTTAATTACCCAAATATTGGGTTTTCCTGCTTTATTTTCTGTGTTAAGGTGCTTTAACCAGAGTTGCTCTTCTGTTTTAGTTGCAAAATAAACTTTAGTGTTCTTGTTGTTTTAACGTGGGGGAGGTTTGTTTGGTACACAAAAACTCACTGAGTAACAGTTAAACATCAGAATACAAAAAAAGAACTTGATTTTAAAAACCTGAACAATACCTGTACTGACTTCTACTGTCCCTTCTGTATACTGAGCAAGCCTAAAACACATGGGCCCATGTATGCACAATGCAGCACATTTACATTTTCTACCTACTGCAAGCCTTTGCATCATGCATCTTATACATATTGAAATTCCATTTCTCTACAGCTGCCACTAGCTTGGACTCGGAGAACAAGAGAACGGCCCACTTCAAATCGTCATGGCAACAGCATGTAAATGTGTTCAGCTCCTCGAGTAGGCCAGCGTGTGTGGAAGAGCTGCACCAGGAAGCCCAACTCAATCTGCAGAGCTTGCTGCAAGGTAGGAGGATGCCTTTCTGTTTGTTTTTCTCTAGTTAGTGGCTGTAATGTAAAGGGGGCTAGGACAGAACCCCCACCTCTTGAGAGGAGCAATTTGGTTTGAATAACATGCTTATGGAAAGGACAGGTGGCTTAACAGTCTTAACATAATGCGTTAAAGATGTGAATTCTGGCTTACCGAACAAGTAGGGTGTAAGTGGATGTTTTTGTGGGAGGGGGTTGACCATTCCTTGACGTCTGGGTTTACTGTTGCCTGTGGGGTACTTTCGGTTATCCCACAGATTATTTATAAGCAATAAGCAAAAGGTCACTCACTTTATAGTGCAGTTCACAGCTATTCACAAGAGAAAAAAAAATCTCTGCATCAATCATTGTTCCCATGATTAGAGAATTGTGGTAGGGAGGGCTGACCTATTTGAGAACCCTTCTTGTTTGCGTGAGTTTATTAATGAAAAGAATTTGGGGCATCATTGCGCATGAGTGAATCTTCACAAGCCAGAGACGTGTCAATTGCCCTTTCAGTGGTGAAATTGTATCTCATTAGTGCCACACTGCTAAGACTGGTTGTTACGTTTTTTGAAAATTCCTGTCAGACTTGAAGGTAAACAATAACACCATAAAGGTGTTTTTTTAGCCATCTGTATAAATTAAAGAATGAATGTTGTTACTGCGTGGATTGTTTTCTTGTGGGTGCAGTCTTATTCAGACTTTATTAAGTTTTCCTGCCAAAACACTGTAATTGTCTTCAGGTATTTAGCTATTAGAACCTCACACAGCCTTACACTAGCATCAAATGTTCCACACAATAGGTAGGGCTTTTTACTTACTAATAAATAGGAAGAGAAAATTGCTACCTTCAAACAAGTGCTGTGCCAGTGACAGGAAAAGGTTAACCATAAAACACGGGAACTTTTAAAGTGTTACAGAACCCCCTGCAGGGCCTGCAAGTCACATTACTTTCCCTTTGCTGTGCCCAGTGTTATCACAACAAACTGTTTCAACCTATTCCTGCTTGTTTTGCTATTTTTATGTTCACACGCCATAGGTAAATCAGCTAAGGAACTACCTTTTCAGCTTTTACATGGGAATGTTTGCTAGGAGAAAGAGACTATTTTTCTTCTGAACACTGCAGTGTATCCAGTTCATGCTCCCTCCTGCAACAATGTTGGTGCTCTGATTGCAATGTGGATACAGAAAACCCTCAATGTTACAAGAGGGACAGAGATCTGACTACAGAGATCCTTAGAAGATAATGCTTTTTTTCTGCTGGCAAACACAAAGTTAATATTGAGAAATGTATTGCCCAGTTTATTTATTACGCACGATGTGTGAGTTAAAAATGTCAAAATATGTTTAAAACTATTACGTTGTGATATGGGTCACAGCAAAAGTAATGTGCTGTAGTATGTTTCTTGTAAACTTTGCAGGCTGTTCTGCAACACTTTAAAAGCAACATACCATGGATTTTTAAAACAACCATGGCTTCTGTCTTCTGGTCACCCAACATGCGACTATAAACAACTTTTGTCGAACTTGAAAGATCAACTCAGGCCATTTAATTTTCAAAAGACTTATTTTTTACATAACTGTCTTTTGCAGGTTATGGTATATCTGTGTTGCTCGGCTTCCTTGTCCCAAAACCAATCACAAGTCAGACACACCTTTATTAGAATAATACAAAAAATATAAAAAATCATGAGCAATGGCTTCTTTTTTCCAAGCTGATTTAAAATATAGGTCTTCTGAAGTGACCTGGAGAGTTATAGGGCTTTTGTTTACTCAAGTTGTGTGCTATTGTTTCCTTCCATCCAGCATCACTAGGCAACCAGCTATCAGGACTTTGGCATCCATATTTTCCCGAGCACGTTAATGTGTGAAACTGTCAGCGTATAGGAAACCCATGAAAGGGGGAGGGGAGGGGGCTTCTCGGTGAGAAGTGAAATGTTAATCTCACTAGTGTTTACATGGCCCAGGGGTGACAGAGTTAGTCTTCAGAGAGGGAAATTGTGCAACAAGAATGCTGCTTTTAATGTGTGAATCTCTTTTCTGTTTCCTAGATGACTTTGAAGAGCAGCATTCGGACTGTAGAGTAGCAGGGCAGACTTTCCGCTGCAGCTCCTCTCTCCACTCAGGGGACACTCCGGACCTCGTACACAGACAGACCGCCAGCAAGAGGACTGACTTTGTCTTTCTGGTAAGAACAACCCCCCCTCCTAAAACATTTTGAAGCATTTGCAAAAGTTCTTGGGGCTTCACAACTTGGGCATTTTCACATTGCTATCGCTTGAGCAGCTTTTTAGTATGTTTAATTAATAAGAACTTGTAGACAGATTGAGACAAGGACTGAGGAAGCTGTTTGTTTGTTGGCTGACATCTGTGCACTTTATTGAACTGAATGATTTACTCTGCATAAGGGGAGGCTTTTTTGACCAAGGTCAAG